>NC_134037.1:160957830-161278187 GCF_965140245.1 Athene noctua
AAAATAGGCTAGGTTACCCTGACAAAGTCCTGTAAAGTCACAAACGTAAAATAGGAATGATCATTGTGAATTCCACTGTAATAGTAGTGGCCAGTATGCAATAGGTTTGTTTCAAAAAGACTATTCTGAAGTTGTAGATGAAGCTTGTGGTTTTTTATAAAGGCTTAAAGAATGCATGTAAATATCTGTATTTAGTTCTTATTGGCTAGCATTTTTACTGTGGTAAAATCCTATAATTTTGGAAAGAAACAGAACCGTAGGTACAAAGCTTTTCACCTGTTTCAGATCGTGCCAAGAAAATGTTGCTATCTTGAGACTGTATCTTACATATGGTCCTCAACAAAGATTCAGAGCTGTATGCCATCTGAGCAATAAAAATACCTCTGTAGCAAAGGACTTCAGATAGTTGAATTATGTAAACAGCTGTGTAATTGTTCTTAATAATAGTTTCACAAAAATGTGATTTCTTTATTTTTTTTGGTTTACGTATTAAGTACATACAGCATTTTTCTTTTAGCATGGGTTTGTTTACTCTGTGTTCTTTGGCTTTTACGGTAACTTTGTACTGTCAGATATTTGACCCTGTATTTATAAATTTTTACATTTGTAACTGCGAATAGTGATGAATTGTAGGCTGCTGATGATACATGTCTTGGAAACTTACACTGTAAAAAAAAAAAAGGGGGGAGGTGTGGAATAAAATATGTTCCTCACTTTTTATTTGGAAGAACTTGAATCAGTTTGCATATGCATTGTCTGTCAATAGCAATTTCTCTGTATGTGATTTAGGCTTACTGACAACTTCTCTTAGTGCAAGTGACAGTGTAACCAACAACCTTAAAAATTAAAGAAAAGAAATAAGATAATTAAACTGGTAATAGCTCTTAGCAACACATGCCCATTCTTGGTGTAACCATTCTTAGCAGAGTTTAGTTAAATAGGTGGGGTTCACACCAGGTCCAGAAGGTGCATCTCCAAGTAGTATTGTACTGCAAAGTGATAATGGTATAGATAGGATGACTCTGCCATTATTTTTTTTTTGCCATAGTCTGCTGCATAATTTCACTGAGGCAGCTCAGCTGGAAGCGTAACCTCCATAATCTCCACTTTTATAGGCCAGCCAGGTGCTGCCTTGGTGACTGGGAACCGTGGCAGTGGGCTGTGGCTGCTCCCTGGGAGGTGTGGGAATCGTAACGCCACAATAATAGAAGCCCACAGCCTGGCATAGTAGGTAGGTTTGTATCCAAAAGTTTTGTCAACTTCTCTGACTAGATGTAGATTTGAGCAATACCCTTTTAATTTATTTTTTTTTTAGTAATGCAGTAGTTTAGGATGCAGCAATAATATCTCTGGATTGTGAATGGGGGTAACAGAGGGTTTCTTTCTGATATGGCTGCTAAATTGTCAATGTTTCTTTGACTTTAGAAAGGCTATCCTTGTTTCTGGATTGCTGCCTGTGTCTTTGAGATTGGCATTTGTTACGATACCTACATCCTTCTTGTGCTTTTTATTTTGTAGAACCTGTGTGCAAGCATATTCGTAAAGGATTGGAACAAGGTCATCTGAAAAAGGCACTGCTGAACGTGGAATGGCATGTTTGTCAGGACTGCAAGGCAGACAATAAGACACAAGAGAAATCCGAGGAGGAGACTGATGAAAGCCCTTCGATATGGTTATGTCTAAAATGTGGCCACAGGGTATCTCTTGTTTTGTTGTTAATTTGTCTTGCTATCTTGCGGTGTCTCATAGTGGAACAAGAGAGCTTCTGATTAGACTCTTAGATTCGCTCTCCTTTTATTCTAAAGGTGGTGCTACATAAATGATTTTATGTACTGTAGTGTAATTAAAAAATGCCTGTTCTGAATTGCAGATAAAGTACTTAGAAGCTTGGTACAAAGGCATTTAGCAGGCTTAAGGCTAAAACATAATTTTGAGGACTTATTTTCTTAGAAAGTCAAAATTATTTTGCTAAGAAAATAACAGCTTGTGTTAAGCCTCTCAATTTGTGATATTTACAATAAGATCTTATGCTTGCATTAGTTTACTAAACTTAAAACTGCATGCTGAAGAGGTTTTTGTTCTGTTCCATTCTTCAAGCAGTTCAATCTGGAATTTGCAAATTAGATGTTCAGTCCCTGAGCAACTTTATAGTTATTCTGTACTCAGTTTCTCTCTGCAGAAGTGTCTTGAAATAGACCTATCTGTTCATCCTAATTAGTTTAACGTAGTTAAAGAGTTTTCATTTTAATACTTTGTTTACTCTAATATACTCTAACTGTATGTATGTTTCATCAGTAGTCAACTGGATTTTGTGACGCTTCTGGTTATCAACATTGTAGGGCTGTGGCAGAAATTCTCAAGAACAGCATGCTTTAAAGCATTATACAACGCCAAGATCAGATCCCCATTGTTTGGTTCTCAGTTTGGACAACTGGAGTGTGTGGTGAGTTTGTCAGGCAACAGTTATAAAACATAGCTAGAGGGCAACAGAGGCTGGGAATATAATTTGAGTTTTCTTTGTGAATTCTAGGATTTATCTCGATGTATATAAGGCATTTTAACACACAAAAATCCCAGCAGTCTTTGCTGAGATTTGCTAAATAAATATTACTTTTATTGCAAAATTCATAACTAGAAAATGTTCATAATTGTAGTTGAAATTGACCAACTAATAAATGCTGTTGACTGTTTTTTACTGCTTTTGCTTGGTCAGAATACTGACACCTGGAAATAAATATTGATATGTAGCTCTAAATCTTAACTTCCAGTCTTGGAAGAAGCTTCTTTCTGATATGCACTTAATGACAAACTTATTTACTGAGAAAATAAAAGTAATTATAACTTCTTAATACCACATGTATAGTTAAGAGGCACAACTGTAGAATTACAAGATGCTTCTAGGTCAGCCAATACAAATTCCATCTCCCTGGTATTACTTCCTCCTCTTAAAAGGAACAGTATGTTACTGTATAAGGGGGAACCTTAATTTTCTAAACTGTGATATACAGTGTCTGACATAAAGAGTTTTCATTTTGATTATTAACTTTTTCTTAAACTTACTATTTGTCATTATGTTCATTTTATATAACAATATCTGTTTACTTGATCATATTCAACATGTGTAACAATCAGTATTTTTATTGAACTCTAGAATGGAAATGGGCGTTATTAATAACATGTATTCCTAATGAACCAGTAAATTTCTTTTTGTGAATTTAAATTAGCGTTAAAATTATGGTTTTTCAAGTGCTTTGTTTTCTCTTCTAAAACTTACATAGTTTTTAAATTAAAGTACTTGCAAATGAGAGGAAGTTGTCTAAGCAAGGTGTTTTTCTTCCTTCTAGAATTTCTTGATTGTACAAACTAGCACAAGAAATTAATCAGATTCATATATTGGGCATAAATTATTGTTATAAATCAAACCTACAATCAAGAAACGTATTTCACAGTAGGCCTAACACATAAAAGCAAAAGCAGTTTTGATCAGAATTTATTAATGCTATGCATATGTGAGTAAATCTCTCTATGGTATGCATGCATATGTGTTTGAAATTGGATTTGTTATAGTACCTGTAAACAGTTAAAAGAATTGTTTTGAACTTGGAGAGAAAGAGGAGAGTTCTAGTAATTCATTAAGTTCTGCAGTTTGGGTTTACAACAAGTGCGATTGTGTGCATTTTCAGTACTGGTATGACATAACAGTTGCATCTACTTTATGTTTTTTTCCCCCACTGGTCAAACAGCCATCACTGGAAAGACTTATTCAAATTTCTTGATTCCTTCAGGGTTACCTCCACAATTTTTGATGGATGAAACGTTACGATGTTAAAATTTCCTATGGAAGTAACTATCATTTGTTATTCCAGGAGGGAGAATGCTATTTTTATAATTAGCCAGACAGACAATAAATATGTACTCAGGGATCCAAAAGTTGAGCCAGTTTTTTTAATGAAGAAATATGAAAATCGCAGCTAATTCCAGGGATGCTAGAGATTTAGGGAAGTACTTTGCTACAGACTTCTGCTTTTAATATCAGAAAATAGTCTGATTTAGGGTAATGCTGAAACCTGCTAAATGTATTTGTGTCTAAGAATTGTAATTGGTGTGTTTCAAAGTGCAGAAGTATTTACGTTCTCTTCAATAACTTTGTCACCTCTTCAAAGAGCTGTTTGGGAAGAACTACAAAATCGATACATACAACTTTCCTTCAGCTGTATGTGTTCTGGCAGAATTTTACTCTTACTTGAGCCTTTATCACTACAGCTTCACTCACAATTTTGTTTAAAACGGATCAGTGGCTTAACGATGTGCTTTTTTGCTTATAGAGATAAGTAGGTTTGTATCAGGAGTGGAAGAGCAAATAAAAAGTGTGCAGGAGCAATGAGGGACACCGGTTTATTTCTTACCCGATTTAAATTAACAAAGTACTTGCTTGGCTAAAATACTCAGAATATTTTTTTCACTCCATAACATTTGTAAATCATTTCCTTTAGAGCCTGATATCTTAGTTTCTTGATTTTGGCAAAATTATCCCTGCATTTATTTTTCTTTCAACAAGATTTCTAATTAGGCACATCTTTTGAGAATCTTACTTAGATTTGTAAATTGCAACTTCCAGTCACTGAAATAATTTAATAGAGGTAATTTTTAAACTTTTTATTTTCTTGATCAGAATTAGATTGAGCTCTTCTCTAAGACTTCTAAATATTAAAATAAATCTTGTAATTTTATAACTGTGTAATGAATTGTATCAATCAAGCAAAGAGTTTAGGATCTTTAACCAGTAGAAAAAAAACAGGATTAATTGTTTTTCTTGGGGGGGGTGGGGTGGGGTGGAGACAGGTGCTACATATGCGATAATGAAGTTCCATATAATACTTCAACCCGATTGGGCCAGACTGTGGATTATGTTAGAAAACAAGTTTGTATTGACTCATCACGTACAGGTAAGTAATTATAGTATACATACAGTAAATCTGAAGGTCCCTTGAATGTAGGAGACAGTACTGTAAATCCAGAATGTACACAAAATGCAGTTTAACTTTTGGAGCCCCTTATGGTAAAGTAAAAAGCTAAT
The DNA here is from genome assembly GCF_965140245.1 of Athene noctua. Lineage (NCBI taxonomy): Eukaryota > Metazoa > Chordata > Aves > Strigiformes > Strigidae > Athene > Athene noctua. Next base: position 160,962,908 of record NC_134037.1, read on the forward strand.
TTCTTCCCCCCTGCCCTTTTTTATTCTCTTCTAGAATTCTGATAGCATAAGTGATGTCCTAGGCCATGGACTTAATTGGAACAGGATTTTGCTCAGTGTCCTGTGAACTTTTACAGCCCAGAAATACAGGAATAGGAGGGAAAAAAAACCCACAATTTTATTGTGACTTTTTAAAAAATGTGATATTTGGTTGTTCTGTGAGTAAGGAGTTGACTTTCATTACTTAGGAATGCTGTGTTTATTCATCAGTATTGCTTGGTCTGTCTTGACATCTGGAGGAAATTTGTCATTGGTTAAGGATAAGGTGATTTGATTTTTTTTAAAAGTATTTTTGTAGGTATTTGTGAATGTATCAGCTGGAATGACTAAAGTCTCCAGCTGTTGCAGCACATTTCCTAATAGAAGAAGTATACAAGAGGATTCATCTGCTGGGTCTGTACGTTTAATATAGGTATCTGCGGTATCTCTAAAATAGTGTATTCAGCCTGCAAGCTACCTGTGAAACTTGTTGTTTAAAAGGAAAAAGCCCAGCAAACCCCACCGGTTTCCACAATGTCAAAACTGTTTTCGTACAAGGCATTTTCACTAGAAAACTTTGAAAAATTTCCATATCAAAATAAATACTGTAACTCATGGCTATCAAAAATTCTAACACCATCCTACACTGGAGTGAAATCATAGTCCCTTTGGGGAATGGATCACAACCACCCAGCAATGCCAAGTGCCTGTCTTTTTTGTTCAGGAAGCAGCTGAGGTTTTCTCACAGGGACCAGAATCTTTGAGTGATTTTGGTCAGGCGTTCGCAGATGTGTAGTTTCTTTACGTTTAATATTTGAACTTCATATTAGTTGCCAAAATTTTCTTCTCGGGTTTGAACTGGAAAATGGATGAATACCTGGATGCAGTTGTTGTCTGTTTCAGGTGTCCTGTCCATTGTCTGTCCATTTGCAAAGATTTTTATTGTCTGTTTTCCTTACTTTCTCTGAGGTGGCATTACTTTATTTTAAAGTTCATCTTGGCTCACAGTCCTATTTATCAGAAACCTAATCAATAGTAAACTGCCAAACTGGCAGAACCAGTGTGGGTGTTGTTCTGAAAATTACCTGGAATACCCTTATGGTTTTATTAAACAGGTCATTGAAATTTTGAGCTATACCCCAGAGTAATTTTGGGGAAAACATATTTAATGTATCTTGAAGAATATAAGCCTTCTAGGTTCATCTGTTCGGGTTCATGAAATGAACATGGGAATGCTTTGACAGTGGCAGGCCTGTGCATTTCATTTCAGACAGTAATACTGTGACAAAAGGAATATTATCTCAGATGCCATCTTGCTGGATGTTGCATAAAGCCCTAGCATAGGCAGTTTTTGCAACAGGAATGACACTTCAGATAACATGTGCAGAGTTTCAGAGATTGTTGGCATGAATGGCTTGTGGGCCAAGTGGCATGTTTAAATTGTATGCTGATCTGACATGGCATTTCGGGGATTTCTTGCTATTTCTTGTTTTGTTTATTTTTTTATCTCCTGTTACCTAGACAGTTGAAGAACCTAAATGAGTAGTGTTACATTTATACAATTACAGAATTAATTATCATATGTTTAAGTTTTAAACAACGTAGATTGCTGCTGCCTATAATAACTTTCCTAGCCCATTCCCTGTTACTGGGTTAATATGTGGTATTTTTTTTTATTATTTCAGTAGAAAAACAAGAGAACAAAGAATTTGAAAATAAAAAAGTGGAAAAAGACAGTAAAAATGAGCAAGAAAAAGAAGTCTCACTGAAAGAAGAGAATTCTCGTTCGAGTAGTAACTTGGAAGTGACTGTGAAGGGACTTAGTAACTTGGGGAATACATGTTTCTTTAATGCAGTGATGCAGGTACAGTAGCTATTGCTGCTCTTAAAAACTTTGAATATCAAAAAAACCCTGAACCAGCCCATGAGAACCCTGCCCCAGTATTTTACAGTGACACAATTAGAATGTCATTTTCATTTGCCACGAATGATGGGTTCTTTCTAAAAATAGTGGGTTGGCCCAGAGAAACATGAAGAAATGGCACTGCAGGTTCAGACTTGCTCTAAGGGAAAAATATAACAAACTGCCTTGTCTTTGAGGGACAGCATCTTTCACTAATGTAGATTAAGCATGCTAACTTCCTAGTTTAGTAAAAAAAGTGAAATAGCCTGGCACATCACCCTTGCTGATGTCTTAGGATATAAGGGATTAATACCCAGAGACCATGGGTGTTTACCGAAACAAAAATATCTCTCTCAGCAACAGGAAATCAAAATAAAGTAAATGCTAACAGGATGAGCATATTCCATTGCTGTCTTGTGTGTCTTGCTCAGCTGTTTGGATAGAATAAACTTGCTCTTTCATGTATATTAAAACTTGCATGTAACCTTGTGCTCTTTGGCTCTTGATATTGAAGCTTTACTCAAAATTCCCACTGTACTTACAGGTTTTAGTAAACTGTTTGATTTTTTTTTTTTTTAAAACATGTTTTAAACCAAGCAAATATGCAGACTGCATTTTAGCTTTTGATTTTAGAAAAGTGTGTCTTTAGAAACAGACACTAGTGAATACTGTCTAGAACAACAGTATATTTAGGGGTTCTGCAATCTGAAGTAATATATATAGAGAGAGGACACTTGGAACTCCTATTAGCTATAGGGAATGCAACCTTAACTGTCAAACACTGTGTTTGGGAAAAATAAATTGCTACCAATGTGGTTGCTACAAATTCCACGACCAGTGGAACTCAGCTGCCCTTCCTCTTGTTTCCCAGTTACCAATCATTCTCTTTCTTTTATGTTTGACAGAATTTATCACAGACTCCAGTCCTGAGGGAGCTGCTTAAAGAAGCTAAAATGCCTGGCACAACAGTTAAAATAGAATCACCTGAGTTATCCATGGTATATATGCTTTGACCTCTGTAGTGTTTCTTCCCATTGTTCCAATCTGTTAGAAACAAAGCAATATTCATCTCTGGATTTTAAAGCTGTTTCAGCTAAGTACTAACAAGATGAAGAAGTAAAATCGGGAATTTTACCATTGACTTCCATAAAGCTGCTTCTGATGGCAGCGGAGGTATTTTATTCAAAATGATAAGCAGTGATTCAGTACTCTAATAGTTGTCAGCAAAGGAATAATTACATTATGATTACGTTATTTAAAGGAAGAAAACGTGTAACTTTTTCTATAGTTTCACTTGTCAAAATGCAAAATAGGAGACTAGGGGATGTCTATAGTGCTAATTTAAATAATGCATCTGTCATTACAGTTAGGGATTTGGATGGGAAAGAAGGGTTGTGCATTTTAAGAAATTGTATTTTTTTCCTAATAAAAGCAAGAAGTCCAGGGTTGCAACTAAGCAATGAATAATTAATGGTTCTTAGCCCAGTGTTTTGGTATCATCTCATGAGAAACCATGTCTTGATAGTTTTTGTCAGGTTAACTTACTGCTGCTTTGCAATTTTGTGTATTCTATCTTGTAATAATGTTTTTAGTTTCAATGAAGTGTTTAGATAAAGAACAACTTTGTTGCTTTTGTTTAAAACAGGAACCCCAGCTGATAAAACTAGATCAGCCAGGTCCTTTGACATTAGCCATGTATCAGTTCCTGACAGAAATACAAGAGACAAAGAAAGGGGTAGTCACTCCTAAGGAACTTTTTGCTCAGGTTTGTAAAAAGTAAGTATCTGTACAATTGCATGTCATAGTGAGTATAACAAAAGTTTCTTAGTTATTTAAAAAGTCCATTAGTTGTTTAAAGAGGTCAGCTTTCTCCCAGTTTTTTCTTGAGCTCACATCACAGCATATGAAATTTGTATAATACTTAAGTTTTGAAGGAAGAGGATAAAGAGCAAAATACAAATTAATAGAAGTAAAATGAAAGCTATTCAGTGACATATTCTGAATATGTCATAATTTTAGAAAATACCATATGTAGACACTTGTTGCTTTTATATACATACATGTTTGAGACTATCCTTTTGTGTCTGGTATGAATTGTTTTTACTTTGTTCATCTCTAAGTTCAGTTATACTTGACAATTAACTGTTTCATTTACAGAGCAACACGATTTAAAGGTTATCAGCAGCAAGACAGTCATGAATTGCTTCGTTATTTACTTGATGGAATGAGAGCAGAAGAAATCCAAGTGAGTGCTAATTTCATAGTTGTGCATACGTTTCTTTTTCACACCCCAGACCAATACTTTTTCCTCTGCTGAGGGGAAGAGAATGTTCTTTCTGAGGTAAGCCAAGCTCTGTAGAGTGGTTTGTGCTGCCCATAGCAGTTACTTGAAGCATATTAGCAACAGAGCTGTAGAACCAGGCAGCCTCTAAGCAATGGGGTTCTGAAGGAACAACCACTGGTATTACTGTTTTCACTTAACAAAACTATTCAAAGAAGTTTGTGGCCTGTATCTCTTACATATATTGCACACACTGTTTAGATTAGATTAGATTTCTAACATAATGATATTTTCTCCCTTTTTGGAAAGCAGTGTACTGGTTATTCTCTATGCTTTTCTGATAAAATCAAGTAGAAGGGTTCAGTTTTACTTCCTCTAAGGGTCTTTGGTTAATTCAACACCTGTAATACAAATATCCTTCAGAAATTGATTGACTTGTCCAAAAATTCTACAGAAAAAGTGTGTTTGAAGTATATGTAGTAACCCTAAAGAATGTCTTAATTTCTGAAATGCCTGAAAGTTCATTTGTGGAAATTCCTCTTTTTTTTTTTTTTTTTTTTGACAGTTTTAATTTGGGCAAGTATTTCATCTTTGGGCAAGTATTTCATCCTTAGAGTGATTTTCTTACATACCAATTTTAGCATTACGGTTGCAAGCTGTTTCTTGATTGGTTATTTTTTTGATATCCACAGGAACTATTTTGTGTCTTTACAGGCATTTGTGTTTTTTGTATTGGTTCTCTTAATCGGTGAATTAAACTTTTTCCTCCATCTGAAATGTTTTCTAAAATGAACTAGTTAACTGAATTAATTTAGGAAGTTTTACAGTGTGTATTTGTTTTGAAAATTTCAGCAAATAAGTGTTGGAATACTGAAGGCACTGACTGACTCTAACAAACAAAATGAAGAAGAACTTAAAAAGAAAATTAAAGGTAAAATACATGTTACTGATGCGATAATTTAAAATATTCTGTTTCACTGAAGTACGCAAAGTAACACTAATAGTATCATCTAAAAGATACATGTTTAACTGTACAACTTTATTCCATCTCTTGAATATGTGTGTATCTAGAATATAAAGCTCAATACTGTTAGTGTATTTATTTGAATGTCTTACTGAACTTGGTGGCATTTCCTTCTTAACAGTGTAAGAGATTTGATTCTGTAGACATTATACATTAAAACATGTTTGTGTAGTGTTTAATCATTCAAATATTATGTAAGAAATCAAAATATTAGCACATCAGTATAATGATTTATTTAGTCCTAATAGTCTATTTTTACTTATCAGTGGTATAAAAAAACCCAAACAGTGAACAGAAGAATATTTAAACTTTGCAACATGACTTACATTAGAAGCTGAAGACCAAGTTTAAATTTAGAATATGTGCTACACTGAAAACATAACTTTAGGAAATTGGTTTTGTTTGTAGGGCACCTATACAGACAAAAGTTGGTGCTTGTTTTTTATGTTCAGACAGTTGAGTGAAGTCCTGAGAGAAAACAGGAACTCTTACTGGGGTGTAGTATTTCTGAGAAAATGGGGAAATGCATTTGAGTTGAGAAAGTGCTAAAGGTGTTGATTCATTCAAGGTGTCTTCTGCGAATGTGTTTTTGCCCCCATTCCTTTGATGTATGAAAGAAGCTTAATTTAAGAATCTTGCTGTTCTTCCTGAAACTAAAACACACCAATTCATTCCATCACACCTTTTGCATACTGTATTTTTTTTTATTTGGTGTGCCATAACTAAATTGGTTGCCAGTATAGTATATGTCATATTATTAACTTTACTATATATTTTGTCAATTCTTAGAATATGAAAAGAAAAAGGGAATACGAAGTTTTGTAGATCGAATCTTTGGTGGAGAATTAACCAGTACAATTATGTGTGAGGACTGCAGAACCGTGAGTAAATGAACTGCCTGCTTTGGATAGTCTAGAGCATAATTTTATGTAATCTTCAGGAGAACCTCAAAGTAACTATATGTGGAAATAAGTGAAATTGGAAAGGCTTGCTTCAGTTAATACACTTTTAAGAGTTGATTAGCTGTATGCTTTTCAGAGTGGCTGGAATCTTTCTTCCCTTATGTTATAAAGCTAATCTTTCAGTTGCATTCAAAAGCCTTCCAGAAAAAGGTCAGCAACAGCAAACTGCCTCTGCCAGGGGAATTCACTCTCAGATTCATAGTAAATGCCTTCCTGTGGCACAAATTGTAGAGTGAATGAATTGTTCTACTACCAGTATTATGCTGCCAGGGGCCCTTTCCTTTTTCATCAGATTAGGTCTTTCCCTTTCCCACACTGGAATGACCATGGGATTGACAGGAGAATAGTTAAGCAAGAAGGCACTATTGGGATAATGCATCCTGAGAATGAAGTAAGTAAGGATATTAGTGAGTGGGCTAGATGAATGTTATGACACATTACAGATATTGATCTCATAGGCCCTAAGGTGGGTTCTCACACTCCAGGCCACTAGAAAACTGAAGTTTATAATAGTATTTCTTGCTTATTTCTGTCATAATGTGACTGCTAGATTTTGGTCACGGATAGCTGTTTGTGAAGGTAGATTAGCTGTGTCTTACATTTGTATGCACACAAGAAAGCACACATTGAATGCAAACAAGGCTATGTACAAATACGCCTATTGACAGCCACCCAGTCACTTCCAAACAAAATTAAATTGGACTCTTGTATATTAATTTTGAAGGTATCCTTGGTCCATGAGTCTTTCCTTGATTTGTCACTTCCTGTACTTGATGATCAGGTAAGAAATTGTACGTGCTTGCTTTTTGGCTTAGTTTTAATTTGCTTATAAGGAAACACATTTATTACATAATCATTAGGGAATGAATTTATGCATCTTTCTAAATTTCTCTTTTGAAAGTGAAATTTGACCAGAAAAATAGAGAATAAGATTTTCATGAGAGTAATTCCTTTAAGTTGTGGCTCACGAACTGTCTCTGGAAAATCCTTGATAGTGTGTGGTGATCTTGCTGCTTTGTCAGTTAATGTTTCTAATGTAGAGATTGGTTTAGGGAATAATCTAGTATATTCCAGTGTTATCTCACTATTGTAGAAGACTGAGTTGCAAAAAACAATGTTTCCCAACTCATCTTCACGGTTGTAAAATGGAACTAAATTGCATGACAGTGATGGGTACATAGTGGTTGCTTGAATGCTACGGGGGTTTTGTTTTTTCTTTCGTTTTTTCTTCCATTTGCACTGAGTGCAAGAATATTCATAATATTCAGGTTATAGAATAAAGATAAGAAATGTTGGTAGGATAATATGTAAATATTTATTTGATCAATGTTGGGTTTTTTGATCGGTCTCTAGACACGGAAAATACAGTATTTGCTTTGGGCTTCATATTGGTAATCTGTGTATGTAATATTTCAGATTTGTTATGTAGCACTGCTCACACAAAAGCTAATGAGTAAATACTGAAATGAAACCCCTTCAGCCAAAGGTATCATACATCTTCTGCAACAAACAAGTTTTTGTTTGCTTCTGCTAAAATTGTTCTGTGGCATGCAGTCAACTGAAAATGTCTCTGCTTGTGAAAAAACATACTCTTCAGTGCATTTAATGAGATTGACATCTGTTAGAGCCAAAGGTAATGTTCAGAATTTGGCTCTTGGTAGCCTTACTCTTTCATACTGTTTCATTCTGCAAGTCATTGTTTTTGCATGTAGTCCCTCTGAGGTAAGACACCTCTTTGGAAACATTAGGGTGGCATAAATTAGTTAGTTGTATGTTATAGTCACTAAAATGGTATCTTGAGCTGAAAACTTGGATAACATCTTATCCCCCCAATTTTCTTTGGAATACTGTTTTGTTATTTAGGACCGTAAGATTTCTACTTCTGTGGTTGTTTTGTGGCTTTTTGTTTTTTGTAGAAAGTAAAAATTACAAATGAGAGAAATGTTAAAAAAAACAAAGAAAAGGAATCTGAAGATGAAGAGGATAAAAACAATGACTGTTATCTTAAGCAGAGAGATGAGCCCCCTGGTACAAGTAAGCACCTTCAGAAAAAAGCAAAGAAACAGGCCAAAAAACAAGCCAAGGTTGGTTTTGATAAGTATTTCACTTTTATTAATGAAGTTCTTGCTACTTGTGGTAAAACAAATTCTTTTTGCTTCCTCGGTTTAGAAGAGGGAGACAGCTTAGAATTTCTCCTCACTCAAATGCACAACTGAAAAGACCAGTTGTATCTATATCTTTGCTATTAAGAAGTTACATGTTCTCTTAAGAGTTGCTGTGCTAGGAGCAAGCTAATACCCAGAGAAATTTGAAATTTATGTTACCTATCTGAAGTAGCATTAATTTGTATCAGACAGCTGTTCTCCAGTCACTGATTGCAAGAGTGTTCACAAAACTTTAGAATAGAGACATAGGAAAGGATTGGGAAGATATAAAGGGAATCATTAGCTGTATTTTGAGGATACTGTGTAATAAGGAGCGGTGGGAAATATATCTGAGTGAGGATAAATTCAGTATTGGTTGAATTGATCAACTCTGATCATTAAATTATAGATTATTCTACCCCCTCCTGCCCTTTTTGTCTGTGGCATGCTACAAGAATTTCGATTAAGAAATTAAAAATATCATTTGAACTTGTTCTGTTTTTTCGTATTCTTGTATATTAATGTATTACAATTTGCAGAGCCAGCGCCGCCAGCAAAAACTTCAAGGAAAGGTGCTTCACTTGACAGATATCTGTGCAGCAGAACAGTCAGAAAAAGATGTTGAGTATAACCAAGAATCAGAGACCGAAATTAACTCTGAAACTCCTGATGTGAAGCAAGAAGAGGAATCACCAAATGATCATCACTGCTTAACTGAAAAAGACTTGAGTTTACAGGGAAATAATACAGAAGTTCAGAGCATGCATGAAAATACACAAAAGCCAGAACAAGATTGTGTAGAAAATGAACCTCTCACGGATCTCCCTATGGAAGGCTTAGATTCTCCTATAAAGTTTGTCAATGGCCTTGACAACCTATCTTTGAAAGATGAGGATGATGAAAATAAAGATGAGGAGGAGTTTGCTACTGACTTTTCTAAACTACACTTGGGTGCCAATGCTGAATCTGATGCAAGTACCTTAGATGACCTTCAGACTGTTCCCGTCAAGACATGTGAGGTGTCGACTGAAGATCCAGAAACAGCATTTTGTACTCTTGCAAACAGGGAAGATCTGAACCCAGAAGAAGGTTCAATCCATCACTGTTTGTATCAATTTACCCGTAATGAAAAACTTACTGACACCAATAAACTACTCTGTGATGTATGTACACAAAGACGTTATGGACCAAAGAAGAACGTAAAAAGTAATGACAAGTTACCTTTTAAATGAGAACTTTAAAATGTGTCCCTCTCTCCTGCTTGGGTGGGCAAGGGGGAGAATGTCCCTAAACTCATATTTGTGTCATTTTGACTTGGATCAGTTGAACTAGTATTCAGTGGGTAGGTTGTGAGGACCTCTTTCACTCACATTAACACAAGTAAGTTCTTAACTGAGCAGACTAGTAGGCTACAAGTTGGGTGCAGAATACTGCAGGACTGAAAAAGAAGAGTGAACAAAGAGGAGTGGGTTTAGGGGAAGGGGAAGGGCATTTCAATCTAAAACTTCTTTATGTGGATGAATGTAGGGAGTAGCTGTTTAGTAAGTGACTCTTCTTTTATCAAACATGAAAATTCTGCTGTGACGTTCATAGGGTAATCATGTTGGTGTTTGCTCAAAAAGGCCAATAAAAGCCACATGCAGTGTCTGCCTATGAGAGCTGTAGAGAACAAGCAAGAATTCATCCTGCTTGTGCTCACTGCTCAGATATGGTGTGAGCGGTTACTTTTGTGATATGGCAGCTGTTGTACAGTTCATCATTTAACATGTTAAAAAGCAGAATGTTCAGTTTCTCAGTTGTAGCAGATGACAGCAATCTAAATAGTGAAAATAAAAAAATTCTTGCTGTAACATTTGCTTAGATGTTAATCGTTGGTGGCTTTTCTTTTCTGCAGGTGAAAAGACATATGTTTATACTAACGCCAAAAAGCAGATGCTAATCTCTCTTGCTCCTCCAATTTTAACTCTTCACTTAAAGAGGTTTCAACAGGTAAGTAGCAGGCTGATACTACAAAAGTGTGTATGTATATGGTATCAGTTTAATATGTATGTATGTACATAATACTAGTTTAACTTAGAACTATGTTAGCATATTTTCATTTCCTATAAGCCTGTTTTGGTTTGGGTTTTTTCCCAAGGTTTGGAAGACGTTGGTGTGCAGCTTTGGTTTTTGTGGTCTTTGAGGAGTTGGTATATATTTTCTTGAAAGAATATTCCATTAGTTATCTGGAAAACACTGTTCTGTGAGTTCATCTGCAATCTGTGCCCTCACTATTGTTATTGTTTACAGTATCTTAGCATTAATTGTTTTCTGCTACTGCAGCAGTTTATGGACTCTTACATTTCAATACAGGTAGGATAGGATCCCTTACTAAATGAATGTATCAAATAGGTCAGTAGAATTGGAAGAGAGGATTCCAGACCTTACTGAGGGGGCAAGGTGGAGAGGTTGAATGGAAAGTGATGCAACTTAAGTCTTACTTATAAACACTGAAGTGGCTTACTTTGTTTCGAAGTTGTAGGAAAATATTTAATTCAGGGCTTTATCTTTTCAAGAAAGAGGAGAGGAATGGGGATGGGAGACAGTATTGCTGCTTCTAAGTTTAAAGCTGTTCAGTATTTTGGTCCAAATACTTGAAGAATAAGCAAGGTGACTAGGTGAAAAACAATTTCACAGAGAAAATGGAAATGTATAGCCTATTCCAAGAGACAGTAACATGATTAAGGAGATAACATTTGTCATCTTCTCATTTTTCCAGTTTGATACTGGAAGATTATTTGAATAAGGTGGGAGTAGAAGTTGCATCAGTTTTAACCATGTAAGATTAGATCCTTGGGCATATTACAATATCTGAGAAACGAGAGATGTCCATATAGTACGAGAGCTGATTCTTTTTCCGCTTTTGCTACCACTAAGTTACCGTAAGAGTAAGTTGAAGACCTGTCTTGACTTGTGGTCCAGTGGAGCATGTTGGGGCAGGGAGGCAATTCTGGGAAAACCTTGGGCCTTGGGGAAAAAAATAAACAACCCAATGTTGCTTTTTCCCAATTTTGTGTAATGTAAAGCAGATTTTGTAGTGTTGAAACTTTAACCTGAAATTTTAGTGACTGAGCATGGTTTTAATATGCTACATTTTAACATTATGGGGTTTTCTTCTACTTTGTTTAAGGCTGGATTTAATCTCCGGAAGGTTAACAGGCATATCAAGTTTCCAGAAGTGATAGACTTGGCTCCTTTCTGTACTGCTAAATGTAAAGTAAGTGGGAAAACAATCAGATGGCTAAGCAGCTTAATTGTGAAAGGACAGAATCTTTGAAGCTTGACAAGCATTCTACAGATACTTTGCGTGATAACACGGGATAAGTGGCGAGTGCAACTTGTACTTGAGCCAGTGTGCTTCCACTGATCATAGCTGTAGTGCTTGCATGAATCTGTAATGACCAGTTTCCCTTTCATCAGCAAACAAATCAAATGAAAGAGTTTACATTCTAGCCTTGTCCTAAACTTTTGCTTTTATAGAATGTGACTGAAGGGAATACCAAAGTATTGTACTCTCTCTATGGAGTTGTTGAACATAGTGGAACAATGAGGTCTGGGCACTACACTGCTTATGCTAAAATGAGAAGTATGAACAACCATCTCTCTGATCTTGTCCTTCGAGGACAAACTCCTCAAGGTAAGTAGTTAGTTATATTTTACGATTTATTTCTTACTGCCGAACAGTAACAGGATTGATTGCTTCAATTCTTTGCAATAAATTTTACTCTTAAATTTTTCCTTTCACAGCTTTAGAAACTGAACCAGTAAAAGGGCAGTGGTTCCACATCAGTGATACCTATGTACAAGCTGTGTCTGCATCAAAAGTGCTGAGCTCTCAAGCCTATCTCCTGTTCTATGAGCGCCTGCTGTAACTCATCTGAGAAGCCTTCTTGTCTGTGCAGCCATCTTCATGTGGTCTGAAAGAAGAGAGACTTGCAAATCATATTAACATGTTGGAGCTACTGTATACAACTGCAGGAATATACTTTGTGCTTCTTAGACACACTGAGGTGGTTAACTTATACTTTTTCCAGTGTTTTCACTACTTTTAAATAAAAGGGTTTTTTTCAAAAGTACAGCTTTGAGCTTCTGATGAGTAATTTGTGTGTTGGCACAGTCAAGCAACTGCTACTTTTAGTTTCCTGCAAGTGCTGTGTATCTTAGTCAGCAGTGCTCTCACTTTAAAGGGACCAGCTATAATTTTGAACTATAGTTATCTCTGCTATCATCTGTTCCATGTGTATTTTAGAACTGGGTTCCAAGCATAAGAAGCTGTTTCTTCCTACACATCTTAGAGCTGAGACAAATTCATCATCAGCTCTCTTTCCACTGTTGGTTTATGTCCAACAGAGGACCCTCAGTTTTCAAACTCTCTAGGAATTCTTTTGCATGGAAACCTTATGCTGGTATTTTGACAAGGCTGTGAAGTCCAATGTCTCTCCCTTGTGGAGGTTTGAACTCGGCCAGCAGCCAGACGCCAGGTGGCTGGCATTCACCTCTCCCTCTCTGGTGAAATAGGGGAGGGAGAAAAAAAGAAGAGAATTCATAGGTTGAATAAAAAGAAGGAATTTACTAAATATAACAAGAGAACAACACTAATAAGAGTGAGTCCAAAAAGAAATAAGTAAACTGCAGCAGTGGCTTACTGAGCGGGGTGACACCCCCCTCCCCAGCAACAACATGACCCAACATGCAAACTTCCTGAGCCCAAGCCCGAGCGAGAGCCTGCCCCTCTCTATCCCTGGGCTTATGCACATGGTATGAAATACTCCAGTAAAAATTAACTCCATCTTGGTTGAAACCAGGACACCCTTTCTCTACAACTGCTCCAGTGTAACCTTTCTGCACCGGAGGGGGAAGAAAATGGGTCCTAGGGTGACTTGTAACTCTGAAGTTGTCTTTTTGACAGGCTAGGCTTCACATGAGATGTCACATAAATAAAATCTTGGCTCTTCCATGCTAGAGCAGCAGCAGCTCACATTCGGTGCATTTTTCACCACAACCTTACTAAGAAATGGGTGGTCTTATGTGTTCTTGCTACCCTTGCAGTCATTTGCAGTAGCACTTGTGCAGCTGACTCTATCAGTATGCCAATCCTTCTGAAAACTTGCTGAGTTTATTTTTCAGCAACACCAGCAACTGACTATAAAGTGAGCATTAGTAAAGCTGGTGTATGGCAGCCTTATTTAGGCATAAGGTAGTTCCAGACTTGATTTAGCCTTCCACTCCCTTTTGGCTGTGAAATAGACTAGCACTAGCAAGAGTAATAAAAGGATTAATTATTGCAGTGGCTTGAATTTCAGGTACAGTTCTCTTTTCAAACTACTGAGACACACAAGCTGTTTACTTTCCAAGAAATCTTAACAAGGGTCTTCAGTTGAGAGATACTATCACTGCATCATGCTAGCTATTGCTGCTCAGTGTTTATTTTAAGGCTATTAGAATGAGATGCAGTTCACTGCTGTCAGGCTGCCATTTTGGTAGCATGGACACTTAAAGGGTGAGGGTGAAATAAATGCATGTAACAAAACCAAATGTGAGCATGGACCACAGACCTGCTGCCATACTTATTTCAATATTCATTTGCCTTTTTGCATGCAAATACTGGTTAAGAAGAATAATTAAAGAGCACAAAGTGCTGCAACAATTTCAGAGGATGCTTCCCTGCAGTTGTGCACTCCCTGCAGCAGGCTCACGGTCAGCCTCCCTCATGGCTGTACCGGGTGCAGGTGTCAAGACAGGGGTGGGCTGCGACTGTGGCCTCTGTGAGGAGAGGCTAGGCATGCCTGGTGTAGGGCACAGCCAGCTCCAGTGGACCACCACAGGGCACAGCTGAGCCCCTCAGCCAAGATGGTGGCACCTCAGAGAAAGCCTGTGTAAGGATGGGCAAAACACTGCCCAGGAGTGAGGGGAAAAATGTGAGGAACAGCCCTCTTGAGCCAAGAGGGGAGGAGATGCAACAGGTACCCCAGCAGGGATCCCCTGCAGCCCCATGAGACACCATCCTGGAGCAGGGTGTGCCCCTGCAGCTCAGAGAGGACTCTGCCCCACTTCCACACTGCAGCTGGAGGCCCCTAGCCACCGAGGTGGATGTGTGCCTTGGAGAAAGCTGCAGCCTGTGCAGAGGAACCCAGACCAGAGCAGGTTTCCCTGCCAGCAACTGCAGCCCCTGGAGGACCACACAGCAGCAGTTGTTCCTGATGGTCTGTAACCTGTAGAGAGGAGCTCTGTGCTGCAGCCAAGGGGGAAAGTGTGCCTAAGAAGGAGCAGCAGCGAGGAGCTGTTATGGACTGACCACAGCCCCCAGAGTGCCTGGTGGGGAATAGGTAAAAGGAGGCAGGAGTGAAGGAGTACAGCTGAGCCTGGGAAGAAGGGGAGGTGAAGAGGAAGGGGGTTTAGTTTTTGTTCTTGTTTCTCACCCTCCAACTCATAATTTTAATTGGCAATAAGTTAACTTTCTACATGTTGAAGCTTTTTTGCCTGAGACAGTAATTGGTAAGTGATATCCTTGTCTTTATCTCAGCTCATGAGCTTTTTCTACTTATTTTCTGCCTCTGGTGTGGTGAGGAAGGGGCATCTGGCAGCCAGCCCACAACACCCACACACTTTCCTCCCCATACCCAGGCCTGCATATTCACATATTGGGAACCACCATGTTAAGTCCAAATAAAATGACAGTTAGCACTTTAACAGTGAGTATGTTTATTGAAGTGTTTTGAGTGCTTAAAGTTCTGCACTCCACTGGACACAGTTCATAATTTAAAGGCAACAGAGCAAAACATCATGACAGATTCCAACTGGAATAGTAAAAAACTCAATCATGTCACTTCAGAAGTACAGTTAAATTGTTCAATCATTCTGGTCTTCATCCCAGTCTTTCTTTCCTGATGGAGGTTTAGGGCCACCAGCTGGTTTTGCCATAATGATCTTGAAGACAACAGGAAAGTAGAAAAAGGTAAGGTTAGAAGCAAACACCCCACTCTTACTTACACAGCCATATGATGCTGTCAGCATTCACTAAATTCATGCAGATTCCCTAATCTAAACCTAAACCAGTGAATATTATTATCCGAGATATGCACACATAAGTTGTTTTTTCTCTTGAAAATGACAGAAGTTGAACCCTGATTAAAAAAAGGGCTTTTACCTTATTTTTGCATGCAAATTAGGACTTCAGTTAGTCTACAGAAAGTGAGTGCTTAAATAGGCTAATGAGTGACTGGTTTACAGGATGCTTGCTACAGAGAGCAGAATTAGAGCTGTTGTTCTGAATTACTGAGTCTAACCATCAGACTTTAAAAGCATAAACTGCACTAGCCCAACCACATTAAAGGCTCATTCCTATAGTGGCAAGTAGGGTAAAACTAAAACTGCACTTGTCGTCCCTTCAATGACAATTTATATTTGTGCAAATTAATTTACTCCTAAAACCAAAACATAGCAATCAGCACACGTAAGACAGCAGTGTTAGGTGTCCTCAGGAAAGGCTTGATCTGCCATGTGCTTGTCAATAAACTCACGCATGCACTCACAAACATAGATACCTCTCTGCTAGAGAAACAGAGCTTACTGCACACTATTTTTCAGGCTCATCTTTCCAGTCATCCTTATCCCAATGTCCTTGTTGCTTAGGGGCTTTTGGACCGCCTGCTGTTTTGGCCATAATAATCTACAGAAATTTTACATGCAAATACATTTTTGCTGAAGTTCCACAAAGTATATAAGTCAAGATTTTTATTTTAAGATTATAACCTCCATTCTTCCTAAATGTTCGATTTTCATGTAGAAACAATATTTGAGAGGTTTCTTGGGTTAAATCTTGTTCCCACAAAAGTTAGGATAACTTTCTAGATACAAGTATCAACTCTCAAATCTTAAGAAAAATGAAACATTAATAGTGCTCCTTTGGAAGCAGTAACATTACAACATTCCAAATTATGAGCTCTTGAACTACTTCCTGGCTTTCAGAAATAAACAAACCATATCTTCAAGCATCGTATTTTTCTACCTTGCATTCCCAAAAGATTCACATACTTTGCATTAGTGTTCTGTACACTGAGTTAAAGGTTTCAGTTCAAATGCTAAATTACCTATAATCTTACCTGATCTACCCTTAGGACAGTTACTGCTGCATTTGTAGCTAGCTTGATACCCCAGGATTTTCCAAGGTATGTGTCTAATACACCAGCTTCCAACATATCCTTCACAGCAGCAGCTTCGGCCTATCAGACAGGGGGAAAAACATAATTCAAAACCTTCTCAGGCAAGATATTAGGTTTTTCAAGGTTACAGGTTTAGAATAAGCTATCACTTTTCTGATCTCATCTTCCCTCTTCAGAAAACCTTCATTCCTAATCCATTAGCAGGAAGACAAAATAAGTAATTATTAAAGATTTACCCTCCATCACATTAGTTCAGTACCTCACTTCACCTCCTACATAAGCCACTATACTACATGGAATTTAATTGCTTGCTGATGAAAAAAACCACCCCACTTCAGTATTACAAATCTAAGAAGTTGTTCTTCTATACTGTGCAACACAGAGCTTTAATGATTTAAATTAATCATAGAATGGTTTGGGTTGGAAGGGACCTTAAAGATCACCTAGTCCCAACCCCCCTGCCACAGACAAGGCCACCTTCCATCAGGCCAGGTTGCTCCAAGCCCCGTCCAACCTGGCCTTGAACACTGCCAGGGAGGGGGCAGCCACAGCTTCTCTGGGCAGCCTGTGCCAGTGTCTCACCACCCTCACAGTGAAGAATTTATTCCTTAAAACTAATCTAAATCTACCCTCTGTCAGTTTAAAGCCATTACCCCTTGTCCTATAAATACTTCATACTGATAGAACCATTTTAAAATATAACCCTGTATGCAGAGCACACAGCAATGTGAGAAATTATTTACCTCGATATCAAATCCAACATTTTTGTTCCCTTCCTGATGCACAGCATAAAGTTTGGAGATGACCTCATTAGCCTTTACTCCAGAGTTTTCTGCCAGTGCTCGAGGAATGGCTTCAAATGCCTCAGCAAATTTCTTGATGGCATATTGGTCGAGCCCAGGACAAGTCTAAAAGAAAGTTGAAAACCACGTCAGCATTTCAAAAACTCTAAGATAGGGAGGTATTTTCCCCCATATTTTTGATTTATATGCAATAATATATATATGTATTTTGGATACAAAACAATATGTATATTTTTTTGTAAGTCTCACACATATTTAAGTACATAAATGTGTGTCTATAAAAGACAAAAAGCCCATTTGCTGTACCTCTCCGTAAGATGTGATCTGCTTGGCTAATTCAATCTCTGTTGCACCACCTCCAGGAACAAGACGTTTATCCTGTGAAGAGACCAGCCCAAAATGAAGTTTAGCTTAAAGCATCATATCATTTTTTACTTTTCAGATATATCTCCTCTATCAAGAACACCACAATGGAACTTTACCCCACATAGTTACTAAGAGTCCGCTTCAGAACAAGCATGAATTAGAAATGTACCAGAATATACTCATTCGTTCCAAATGTCTTTGAAGAAAATGACTTCTTTTGCAAAAAGGAAAATAATAATGCAGTGTGTTTTGTGTCTTGGGTTTTTGTCTGTTTTGTTTCCTGCATGGTATTTCCCAACACAGTAAAAGATGAGAAAATCTGGGAGTTCTATTAATAGCAATCAAAGAACTAAAATTACTTTAAAAAAAAAAAAATCTACTGTACGCTAAGTTTAATATGTCAACAGGTATTGGGTGGTTTTGTTTTGTGTGGTTTTTTTTTAAATTAAATTGAAATTAAGTATCTCCTTTGGCAAAACCAGCATCCACTTAAGTCCCAGTCTTTCGAACAGGGGAGTAATCATCATAAATCAAAAGTTAGGACAAATTCTAGAGACAATAATAAATACACAGTCTATGGATGTTTCTGTACCCTAAATCAATGTGCATGTGTTGGTATGTACAGCACATTAAATGTCAAACAAAAGTTTGACATTTTTTGAATGCCACCTTCCAAGTAAATACAGACAATTTCTTTTGCATTAAAAAAGGAAAGAATAATATTCAAGTCCACAACATCTGCTCAGAAAATAACTCTGACAAACTGGCTCTTCCATCTGGAAAAGTGTATCTGTAGTATATGGAAAAAGCGTGTCTCGTCACTGATGAACTAAAAATTTACTTTGCAACCAGTCAGTTCCTCCTGATCCTCGGTGACAAACAAAACTACGTAGTTTTTCTTCTGTGCCTTGTTCCCAAGGAACATTAAAAAACATTTAGGGAAACAGTCAACAAATAGCTGACTGCCATTAGAAAGTGGTAAAACTAATCTATCTTCAAGAACTCACCGCATTACCGGAAAATTGAGTGCAGTACATGCTAAGCACCATCTTTTATGTACACCGTATTCATAAGGACATCAGCAGCAACCTTATCTACCCAGTCCTCTACTCCTCCCTACTACACAGCCTTCTCTACACCTCAGGAAGGCTCCTAAGCCAATAGCATAAGTATCTGCTATAGCCTTTGTAGCAAATGAGCACAAAGCAAGCATGAGTCCTGCCTCAAACTGATTCATCAATCAGTGTTTATAATGGAAATGTTCTAATTACTTACTCTTGTGAGTACTTTGAAAGTATTTACACCATCATCCACTGCTCTCTCTATGTCATCCATCAGATTGTCTGTAGATCCACGAATGAGTATAGTGGAAATGGCACCATCCTCCTTCTCTGTTCAGACAGAAATGTGCATTACCCAATTAAGTTTGTTAGATGTAAAACATGTATGAACATTGTACTTCTAGAACAGTAGCATTAGGAGTTCTACAGAACATACATACCATGCTTAAACACAACAACTTGTGTATCCCCAACCTCTGTTAAATATACACTATCACAGTGACCCATTTCTTCTAGAGTAGGGGGAGTCTGGAAAGAAAAACAAGAGTTAGGATGTGTATCCGCTCAACAGTTCCCTCCTTGCTGCTCCTTGTTTGAAAAGTCCATACCAGTCTGGGTAGGGCTGTTGCACCAACAGTTTTGCACAGTCTTCTCAGGTCCCACTTTGAGTTCAACCTTTAAAGACAAGTTTCCAGAACAAATGTTAACACATATGAATAAGCATTCTCTTAACTTGGCAGCATTTTGTAAACTAATGACATCTATCAAAATTTACTGCATTAAGTTAATTGTAACTCAAAAAAAGATGAGTGGATTTATCTATTTTCAGGGATGATACACAAAGGCCATTTTCTAAGAATTTAAAAACAAGTAAGTAGTTCAAATACATGGTCAAATATTATCTTCTAGTGCGTAAGACTTGAACTGATCTTTGCAACACTTCTATAATAGTCCTTTGTTATGCAAAAGATTACAGAATCATGCTCCATTTCCAGAAGTTCAAACTTTTTGACACCACCAATAAAGTTAGAGTTTTCAACAAAGGACCTTTTATTAGTGTAAGACTTAAGAGCTGCTGCTAGCAATCTGACCTTATGTTGTGTAGAATTGCAAGGACATACAAACATGTTTTATTTATAAATAAGATTTAAGGCCCACAAAACTGACAGAAAAATATTAAGAATTAGTTCTTCCATCCATCAATACATTAGTGATGCACGGAGGCATCTCTCACCACTGCTAAAGCATCACATGAGAACTGTGACCAGATGGAACCATTATGGTATAGTCTTATATGCCTTTGAGGTCACATCCCTTTTTACTAGATCCACAAATCTTGGTTTCAGTTGTACTATAAAGGCACTTCAACCAGAACAACAGTACCATGTACACAAGTTACTCCCCAATGAGCTGTCATACAGAGGTGAAATACTGTCAGGAAGCATAACATATGAAACCACCAAATTGCAGCTCATTTTTGATCCACTAGAAAAATCAAACAGTCTGCAATATTTTCTTTCCAATTCGTTGGAGAGGCAACAGACAATATGGCAAGTACATTTATAAACCTGGTAGATCAAATGTTTTATGCTTTACTAGTACTTACCTGACTAACATAAGATTGTATTTGTTGGCATAATGAAGTGCCATGTCTGCCACTTTGCCACCTGTTACTACTACGTTTGCACCACTATCAGCAATAGCTTTGACTTGCAAATCCATTAGATTTTCTTCTCCCTTACTGAAATTCATCAGTTCTTCAGCATTCTTTATAAGTACAGTGCCCTAGTAAAACACATACACTGTTATCAATTCAGCATTAGCTACATGCCTAGGAGTTTCTGACAAACCATTTTTTCTCCCAGCCTATCCATAAACCTTAAGTCATCCCCTTTTATAACAATGCCACCCTTCCAAGGCAATGGGGTAAAACAAGTCAAAAAAGGGCAACTCTAGACAACCTTGAGGTTCAGACATCCTATCATGTACTTTAGCTTAAACAACCCAACAAAATCAACAACTCCCCAACTCCAAAAACTCTGTAAAAGCAAAATTAGGTTCAGATGTTTTCTATGAATTTTAATCTAGTGAACTCAATATTAACAAAAATATCTCAATCACCAAGTGTCAATAATATTTATAGTTGTCTAAAAATAAGAGCACATGAGCATAAATAGATATCTAACAACTTATTCTGAACTTCTACATACCTTAGTTTCAGTTATCATACCATCAAAAGGGCAAGAATACACTGCTATTTTTGCATCTTTGACAGAAGTAACATCTCCTTCAGTTTCTTTTTTAAAAACCATGCCATGCAGTACCGAGGAAGCAGAGATACCAGCACCCTGAAAGGAAAGAAACGGAATGGGGGAAAGTCATATTATTGATCATTTATTGTCAGAAAGCTGCACTACCCTTTATGAAAAGCAGTCCTTACATTTATTTGGATGTAGCAACCTAAGTTTTCATTGCAGCATAAAGAAATTAGACTTAAGCTGATTTAGCAACATCAAACATTGTCTTACAGGTTCCCATTTTAAAATCAGTTGGTGGTCCAGGTTAAGGCCTGTGACATTCATCTTCTGTGCTCAACTTGTTGTTTTTATTAACAGGGAAAAGACACAGGGGAAATTCATACTAGATATAAACTTGTTCCAGTCCTACATGCTATACTGAGGCACAACAAAAAGTACACAAGAATAGACCACTACATTTCCTCCAGCCCGCACCTTAGCCTAATCATGTAATTGCTTCTACAACAATGACACAATCAACATCCCTGTGTATAATTAAGATAATGTACCTTTAGTGTAGACTTTCAGTATTAATGATTTTTGTTTCTGAAAGCTGCTACCGGGCACTAAACAAGGAATGTAAAGACCAGTTTTCAAAACTTATGATGCATGCCACAACACAACAGAGATTAGAATATAAAAGGCACTTGCAAAATTCAAAGACCTAAAAATTAACTTTCATGCAAAATTCAAAGACCTAAAAATTAACTTTCATTAAACTGTTTACCTTAATAATACAGTAAAGCTAACTACTTCCAACTTACCACAATTTTGCACACTCTGATATTATCAACGTTGAAATGACCAGAATCAGGAAGAATAGAAACTGGTGGAGAAAAAAAAAAAAAAGAAAAAAGAATGAATTTATATTGCTTGATGAATAAAGTAGAACACTGACACAAATACTGCCTGGAGTTTTTCTGAAGTACTAAAATTCAGTGGTTTGAGATGCCTTCCTAAATTTAAGGCAATTATAGTCTGCCAATAACCCACATCAAGAGAAACAAAAATTTTGTTTTTACGCTGTAGTAACCATAAAGCAACATCTATTCAGGCGGCTTAGTTAATGAAGTCTGAATATCCATTTATACATGCATATTAAAGAATGAAGTCTGACCCAGAATATTTTGAGAAAACATTTAAACTAAAGTTTTCTCTTGGAAATCTAAAGGGAGAAAACAACACAACTACAATCTTGTTTCCATTGTTCTGTGGCTGAGATTAGTAACAGCTTATCTGAAGTGTAATACATCTTCCTAACGACAAAAAAGAGGAAGATGCGTTTCTACCTTAAAAAGACTAGAAAGCTATTTCTATAAACATTTAGTAGAAAGCACAGACCTTTTCTGAGCCTCAGTGCCAATACTTTGACACGAGACAGGTTATACTCAGAGGTTAGAGCATTCCATCCAATTCAACCTGATTAACCATACCTTTTATCTTACAAGAAGACATTAGTAATGATCATAAGCAAACCTACTCAATTTTTTAGATGCATACACACATCTGTTCTTGTCTACTTACCACAGGCCTGAGCAATAAGCTTTGCCAAAAACTGTTCATTGCCATATTGTTTGCTCATCACTGAAGTGTGCAACAAAGATGCCACTTCTTCAACATCTCGAAGGTTCTTTGCGGAACAGCACACCAAATCTGGAAGAATTTCTAGGGCTTTCTTGCAAGCCTTCTCATATCCTTCAATCACCTGTGCAACAAACAATAAATACTCACTACACCACTTTACTATGCACCCATACTGCTTCTATCTCCTTTTCAAAGGGCCACAAAACATTAACAAATGCAAAAGCTTATGAGGCAGACAAGCAGTCACAAGCAGCAAAACATACACCATTGTTATTCATATACCTCTATCTAAAGAGTTGGTTCAGAAGCAAGAAGACAGTTCACAATACTACGACCCTATAATACTGACCAATGACAATCTGAATTAAAGCTATGTGAATTGTAATAACAATGCAACTTGCCTCTGAGACTGATAACCCCATCCTCAGAAGGTCTTCTGCTAACTCCAGAAGAACTCCAGCAAAAACAAGGACAAAGTTTGTTCCATCTCCAACTTCTTGCTCTTGCATGTGGGACGCCATCACAAGCATTTTTGCAGCAGGATGCTGGACCTTTTAAAGAAGTTACACATCTTCGTTACTAACATCCCTTTTAGACTACAGCTCCAGGTTTTTCTGTGCATCCAGTATAAGCTCTCTTATTTCAAATTGTATCTAAATATACTGAGAATATACAAAATTGGAAAACAAAGCAGCATGGATTATCTGAATTGGGTAACTTCCCTAATAAGCAGAAGTACAAACATATATAAAAAAACCAGAATCAGAGAACTAAACATTCCCACTACAACATGAATTAGACATCCTTGATATTGGTTCTGTGCTATTTTTACAAGACACAGTGGCTTCACAATCAAGCTCTGCAACAGGAAACTAGCCTGAAGTTTAGACCTTCAAGCTGAAATCAGGTGTAATATGCAAAGTAGACATCTCAACTGCAGTTTAATTCTAGTGTTTTTTTTCTAAAGACTGCAGTGTTTTCCCTTTCTTTCAAAGAAATGCAATAAAAACACTGTATTCTTGAATATAATTAGAGCAGCTGCCATTTTATCTCAGCAAGTAACAGGCAAGACTCATTAGATTAAGTAACTAGTCTGAAAATTATATTTTAAAACCAGAACTGAGACTTCCACAGTTATTCTACTTATACCAAACACTAACACAATGCATTAAGGAAATCCTTAACACTTATACTATTTCTATGAGTAAGTGTAGAACTCAGTAAAGTATTATTTGTGTTGTGATAAAAATAGGAAGTTGATAGTAAGAGGAAAAGTTGGGACAGGTCAGTCTTCCCACACTTTTACTGTATTCACAGGAGGATGCTGCTATATCCTCAGCTTCTTAAATCCAATTAATGTCTTCTAAGTAGACAGGACAACATGGCAACCACCAACGCTGAGAGATTAACAGGACAGCTATTTCATTCAGAGTTTTCCACACGCTATTGTCTAGACACACCCTCTTCTAAATGTACACTGGTTTTGCGGAAAAAAAGTAGGCAGTTATTAAGCACCACTGCAACTACTTAATGCTGTTTTTTACGAGAGTTCTACTTCTCACTGTGGATATAACCCATTGACTTTACTCAAAACCAGTGAGAAATGTACATGATTTACAAAATTACATATGCAAATCATCTGGTAGTGTGACATGTATTTCCTTATTAACATTCAGAATCATAGCAGCCCATGAATAGGAATGCTAGTTCTGAACTGATATCTTCTGAAGCAAGAAAACTTACCTCCAGCTCTCTCAAGATAGTAGCAGCATCATTTGTAACAAAAAGCTTCTCCAGATGATTGATAACCATTTTGTTCATTCCTAATAAGGGGGAAAAAAAAAAAATAAATAATTCATTAGGCATAATTTTATACACAGATATGGTTTCATAACTTTCAGATACACATATTAAAATGTTAGCCCTATTTATAATTTAAAAAACTAAAAGATTTTTGCAAAATAACTCTCGAGTGTGTTACATTAAGGAGAAATCACTAATTTCTGAATAAGCAGTCTTCAAAAATATTAGTACATCATTTCATTAACTGATACTGTAGAACACCTTTTGGTTTTTGGTGTATCTGACCAGACATGGTATGGTCATGTTCATTATATGACTATCTACCAAGTTACTGTCTAATTTCTGTAGGTCTTCCATATAGCAGTAAACTGTAAAAGCAGACACAGTAACTGATAAAAAAACCTGGCAAAGGCAGGTACACTGTGCATAACTTAAGAGCTAACCAAACAAAGTCTGACCTGTATAGCCATAAAAACTATATTTAGATTTCTAGAACAAGCACAACGTGTTTCCTCAAGAAACAAACAAGCGCTTCTTCATCAAGCTAGGTTTAGCCTTCAAACATAACATTCTGCTCAAAAACACTACAATAATTTTAGTATTTATTTACCATTTGGTCCATAAGCTGTACGGGTGGTTTGAGCAAGTTCTTTGCATGCCTGGATGTTCCTATAGACAGCTTCTTCTAGTCCTGAATAATGCTAAAAAGAAAAACATTCTGCTCAGAATTAGGCTAAAACAAAGAAAGGACAGAATGACTAGTAGAAACTAGTCATTTCTCCTCAAACTACCAATAATCTTCTGAGTCCATGAAAGTTTTTGATTAATTTAGATTTGGTATTTCACTTAATGCTTAAATGGAAACTAAACCTTACCCAAAGGCAATAAGAAAACAAGTAGGCAGCTCAGCAGGCACAATAAGCTTCTGAACAGACAATCTGAACAATGACTCAAATTTTCAGTGCAGTTTGCATCCCTTAAGTCTTACAAAAAAGTCAGTGGCATGCCAAAGGGAAATAGAAAATAACCAATACCAGACTGGAGAGGGACGAGGGTTTTATAAGCACGTTTTTGCACATGCTGCTTTATTCACAAATCTGCATTCCACAAAAACCATTTAAGTCAGTTCTATGTTCAAACCTGTGGTTGGAAAATTCAGAAGCAGTATGATGCATAAGATACTTGAGAAGCTGATCAGCCTGGCTTCAGTTGGAAGCCTCAAGAAAAGGAGGATCCCCAGAAAGGGCCTCAAGAAGAAAGCGCACGTAAAACGTATGGTCTGGCCCATAGGAAAAGGGAGAAAGGCACGCTCTAATAAAATGTACTCTCTAAATACAAACCAAACATCTCCGAATGCCAGCTGCCTCCTTGTTTTGTAGAAGGCAGCTCTTGCTATTCTGGCCTTGAATTCTCTATTAGAGAACCAGCATCTAGGCCGCTTTGTTTCCCTGCTCTCCCCCTGCCCTTGACATATGCCATTCTTTGTCTCCAAGGAAGATTCTCAAAAGAAAAGTAGTGGGCTTTCTGAGTTGCTAACTTCACCTTCCTTTCTGCCAAGTAGCAGCAACCAGAATTTTTTTTCTTTTATCTTCCCCTGCAATAAAAAAAGCCCTGCTTGCTTTCTGTCCACTTTTTCAAAGAAAGTTTCTGCTTTATCAGACACAGTCTTTGACTACTACCAAAATCTAAATTACATTAACCCTAAATACAATGAAAATGGATCTGTGGATAAGAAATAAATGAAAAACATTACACTACTCTACAACGGTGGCAAAAATACTTTTCTTAGGGGCACAGTAAGAGGAAAAGGGTCACAAAAAGCGTCACGGAACGTACAGAACAAGTGGGACACTCCTGAACTCCCTCTACAGGGCCCGGTTGAATTTTGCTGACCACCACCTATGTAAGAACTCTCGCCACAAAACGCCCTCCCGGCAGGGCTGTCACAGCGAAGGCGCGGGTCGGCACCGCGCTCGGAGGGGAGAGCGGCCGCCCAGGAGGCAGGCAGCCCAGCCACCACCTGGGAACTTGCCCAGCACCCCCGGGGCGGCGAGACGCGAGGGCAGTGCCTCCGGCCCCGGGAGCAGGAGGGGCCGGCGGGCTGGGGGGATGCCGGTCCCTGCAGAGCTTTCTCGAAGGCCGCCCGCGCCCCCAGCGGCGGCGGCGGCGCCGGCGCGGGGAAGATCCCGTCCCGCAACGGCCGCCGGGGGCGACCCAAAGCCGTGGGGCGGGAGCACGAGGCCCCCGCCCCGCCGGCCGCGTGGAATCGCCGGGCCCCGCGGCCTTCCAGAACCTTCCCCGCGCCGCCACGCGGAGACCTCCCTCCTCGCCTCCCCCGGCGTCCATCCCGAAGGAGCAGCGCCTCGCCCGCGCCGCCCTCACCTTCGCCCCCTCCTTGAGCATCTGGGCGAAGCCCGGGGCCTTGGGGACGTGCAGCGCCATCTCCGCTCCGCTCCGCTTCGCTCCGCTGGGGCCAGGGGCGGCGGCGCGCAGGGGACGACGGGAGGGGAGCGGCGCGCAGGCGCGATGCGGCGGCCGGGCAGGCGGGAGGAGTTGCGCCCAGAGCAGGTCGATGGGGGGGTGGGGGCCGCAGGCGCGGTGCGGCGGCCGGGCAGGCGGGAGGAGTTGCGCCCAGAGCAGGTCGGTGGCTGGGCGGCGGCCGCAGGCGCGGCGGTGGGCAGCGGGGCGCGTCCTGCGCCTCCGCAGAAGTGACGGTGGGTGGCGCTCAGGATGCGGCTTCCAGCTCCGTCGGGGACCGCGCTCCTCCCTCGGGAGGGTTTCCCGCAGGCCGCGCCCGTAACAACACCGTGTCGCCTGGCCTCTCTCTCCTCGCCACGCCGGCTGGGCCCGGCAGAAGCCCGCCTAGCCGGTAGCCTGGCCGCCGGATAAAGGTCTCCGAGCTTCTAAAAGAAGATGAAGGGTGACAGAACGGGTCGCATTTAGAGACTGCTAACTTGAGGGATGGCTGGCTTGTCCTGTGGCTGTGTGTTTTATTTTCGATAAATGAAACGAAGTCGATGGGTCATCTCACTTTTTCAGTATTTGTGTGACGTCTGTGTCATTTATTTAAAAGGAAAAGAGCTCAGTTCATATTCCTCTGTAGTAGGTGAGATAGTGTTGTTTTATTCATTGTACTGACTGGTGGTGGCCTTCCCTTGGAAGCAACATCCCTGTTGTAAAGTGATGCGCAGTATTGTGGCGGTGGCTGATGTTGGCTCCTTCAGAGTCTTTCTTTCACTGTCAAGCTCAGCATACTGTCTCCCAGGCATTTCACTGAGTACATTTAGTGATATATGGCCCAGAAACAGTTAAGACCCTTCATTGCCACTGATGGCAAAAACGGGTCATAAAACTTTGCAGACTTCAGTGAGTATTTTTGCTTAGTACCTACCTCGTTTGTTCAAATGGAAGCAAAATGTATTGATGGGAAGACTAAGTGCAGTCAAGTCCTCATTATCCAGGGCCGTCTACGTGCATGCTACAGGACATGCTGAAGAGTACTTTGAAGGCTCACCTTGACAGCTCTAGTTGCTGAGGTCCAACCAGGAGACAGTGGAGCTGCTTCTATATGGAGCTGCTCTAGGTTTTTTGTGCCACACCAAATCAAACATACTGTTTCAGGGTGAGAACTTCATGGCCTTAGAAATACTGCTGCATTTGAGACATGCGGTATCTGAGCCTGGAACGCAACAGAGACTGAGTTGTTCCACCTCTGCAGCACAGATAGGCCACCTGCAAGGTTGTTTAAATCACTTGATATGTGTTGCTTAAGCAACCTTAGGAGAACACATTTTAGTTTTACCGTCCTATAATCCTCAAAATTCAGTCAGTTTTAACCTGTTTCAATCAGTCAGAATTTGATCAATTTTTAACCATCATGGCAGTGTAAAAAAGTAGTGATAGAAAGTAAAACTACATAAAGCACCTCATGAATGAACGTCAAAAAATCTGTATGCAGTTTTGCTAGAAGTACTTAGAGGCAGATGCCACTTGAAGCAGAAACGAACCTGTTCAGCCCTGACAATCATGACCAAGGAGTGTGGGCACTTCCAAAAGGAAGTGCTGGGGTTTGGCATAGGGGGCATAACCCCCTTTATCCCTCTCTTCCGATGTATCTGCACCATGGTGCAGCTAGGAAAGAAGGAAATGTCCATCCTGTGCTACAGCCAAGAGACCAGAAGCTGTATTTTATAAAACAGCTTCCATAATCTATTGTTAGCCACAGAGATCAGAGGAGGTACTTTCCTAAATCAATGTAGAAGACTTCAAGTCATGACCATGAAGTCACAGGCATTGTATCAATAGCTGAATGCATTCTAGTCAGAGATACTCATTTTAGGGCAGCGAGGAAAGATGGTTCAAGTGGTTTAAATGCTGCTCAGTAACTGCAGGATGTGTTTCAGCTCTCTGTGACTAATACACTGCATGACCTCAGGCAAGTCTCTAGTAATTCATCAACACTTTCGTAATCTTTTTACTGTATATTTTACATTCCCAAT
This sequence comes from Athene noctua, assembly GCF_965140245.1. NCBI lineage: Eukaryota > Metazoa > Chordata > Aves > Strigiformes > Strigidae > Athene > Athene noctua. The sequence goes on from NC_134037.1 coordinate 160,991,854, forward strand.
GCCACCATCTGGATATAGCTACCTCATTCTTGCAGGACTTAACATGCGTACATTTTTTTTCAGATAGGAAGTAGAATGGTTAAATGATGAAATGGGTTCCTAGAAATCTTGCAGTCTTCAGCCACGAAGTCCATGATTCTTTTCCTGCAGGATCCTATTACTTGCCTAGGTGGATTGCCAACCTGGGTTTAAATTATGATGCCCCAAACAATACTGTTTTGTATTAAAAAAAATTTCTGAGCTCATTGGCATACGTTGGTATTATTCTCCTTCCTTGATTTTCACCAAGTCAAATAACTGAAGGATCAAGGCAATAGTATGTAGGATGCTAAAGAAATGTGATTTTACTAATAAAAACACTCTCAAGTTTGCATTCATCATAACCTTTCCGTAACAAGAAAGGCTGAATATTTATCTTTTCATAACTTCTGAACTCTGTTCTCTGATTTTTCAGGTATGACCTCTCCAAAGCACTCACTTCTTAAGAATGTTAGTAAATGTTAGCTCAGAAATTAAATCAAGGGTTATTGTTACCTGGCAATGTGGCTTGTTAACCTTGTGAGCATTCACTTACTAAGAAGGTGACATTCCCTTTCTGAGTCTTCAATAATTAAAATGCTGTTATTTATTTAGTCTCTCAAGTGATTATGTACAAGAAATGTGGCTTGCATAATGCTAGAACTACAGGAAAATGCAAAGTTGGTTCACACAGGCCAGCAGTAACCACTGCAGCATTGTGTGGCACTTCTTGTTAAGTCAGCTCTGCTTGACTAAAATAAGCAACTTGGGGATGCAAGCCTCAACTCTTCTGGTTCGGTCCAGTTCGCTCCAGTTTAGGCTTCTTCCTAAGTGTTGCTTTTGCTTAGAAAAGTAAATTTACCCATGTTTGTTTCATAATATTGCAGAGTCATAAAGTCAGTGTTGCTCAATGATTCCACACTCCAGGTGCAGTATTTTAAGCAAGGACAGTGGCCACAAAGGCAGTCACATCTCTGGCTGCTTGTTTCACCTGTGCATTCTCCTTCCCCTTCTCTCAAATCCTCTCTTGCCAAACACTTGTGCACCCATTCGATGAACCAAATTAGGGAACTGATTTGCATTAAGATTAACCCCAAAGAAGCCTGGCCAGCTTTCAGTTTTCTTGATCACTACATGGCTGTGCAAAATCTTGGGCTGTCACAAGGTGAGATGAAGGGAGATAGGGGAGCAGTCTCTCTGCAGCAGTGCTGTCTTATGCTGTCTTCAAATATTCCTGCAACTGCCCTGTTGGTAGAGTGCTTTTATTGAAGCTTATGCTAGCTACATTTTTTAAAACCAGAATGACATTAAAGCTAAGATGTATATGTACATTTGTGTCGTGGTTTAACCCCAGACAGCAACTAAGCACCACACAGCCACTCTCTCACTCCTCTCCACCCTCCCAGTGGGATGGGGAGGAGAAGTGAAAAAAAGAGTAAAACTCGTGGGTTGAGATAAGAAGCATTTAATAATTGAAATAAAATATAATAATAATTTAATAATAATAACAATAATAACAGCACTGTACCATTTATGAGGAAGAAGAAATTAACTCTATCACAGCTGAAACCGGGACAGTTTGTGATTATGAATATATACAATATACATATATATTAATCTGTATTAATTTATATTAAACTATCACTACAACATCTCTTTCTGTTATAATCAGGAGTTATTTGGGACTTGCTGTCTAATCATGACTTTGACTTGGCCTTGATCTTTTTTTAGCTGCTCATCTACACCATTTATATTCTGCACAGACATTGCCATGCTAAAAGACCATCCAAAGGTCAGAGGCTATTGGCAGTTGGCTGCCCTTTCATCAGCCAAAATCTATTATTGTACACTTGGAAATCCCCATCTTATCTGTAGGCAGATGTTTGACAAATTCTTGGATAGTAAAATTTTAACAAGATCTTGGGAAGTTCATAAAAAGGACAGAATATTAATTTCTATTTGCTTATTCAGCAGCAGAACCCTGAGCGATTGGTAAACAATGGATAGAAAAGTATCTGATGAAGCTGTGAGTATAACACCTGACTGTGTCCAACAACACTGATTTCTGACCAATGAAAAAATGTGAGTGACATGTTGAAGGAAGCCTGAGGACCATACCTAGTTTGCAGAGAATCATGCTTATATCTGAAATAGAATTGTGAACCACATCGGGCTGAACATTCAGGGTGAACATAACTCTCTTAGTAACATCAGTCACAGTTACATCAGCTTTTCCCAGATTGTGTTTATCTCACTTGTGGCATAATGAGAAGGAGCACTCTAATCAACTGGAGTAATTCTAATCAGCTAAATTCTTCTTAGGTCATTGGTCCACAGCTCCTGGATTAAATGCTGCCCTTGTCCTGGGCTTATCTTGCTTGCTGATGCAGAGGGTTGCAAGCTGGGTTTCCTTACCATTTTTGTATTCTTACCTCAGTGTATGTGCTTTCTGCTATATCTAATCCAGTTAGCTCAAGTCACTGGAAAGCACTTCTGGGGACTTTAGAGACTGCCTTTGTATGGGATCAATAGATTAAACTGTTTGAGAATATTGACATATTAAGATACTGATGACAGTTCCCAGCTAAGGATCCAGTATGATTGATTCTGCCTGCACAGGTAGCAAGAATTCAGAGCTTCCTCTGAACAAACAAGACTGTAAATGATGATAGTCTCAGAAAGGAATCAGTGCTGCTTGTATTGATTTTGTATTGCGGATACAGTGAAGGCATAAAATTGTGCTGTGACACTGGTACAGTACACACCAAAATACAATTCAAGAGCCTCTAATTCATGAGAGGAAGCAAAATTGTTGAGGTCTTTCTGGTTTTGATATCTTAAGAAAGCAAGCATTAACTGGGAAAAAATGGCATGTCTTCTAGAGTGTGAGTTCTGTTTTGCATGAGGAGGTCAATCCATGATCAGATGAGGGCTAGAGAAACATCTCTCTTCAGTTTTCAAAGTGGTCGTGTGGGAGCTTTTTTCCGGTGGAGTTCATAGGAGCTTGGGAATACCTGGAAATACAAACAAACTGCTACTGAAAGTTCAGCTGTTCTGGTTGGGGTGGAAAGAATTTATCAGTACCTATGTGGATCTGGAAACTTGGAGAACATTAAACTGAGGAGTGAGGGAAACAGGGATTTTAGGCTGTAATTATAAAAGATAGGAAATAGTGGAAAAATGTGGTGGGCTCGGCATTGAATAGATGAAAACTTCTGCCAAAACAGCACCCTAATGAAGTCATGAAGAGTAAAATAAATAACAACTGTCTTCAGACTCCTGGAAACAAGCTACTACCATGCCTGATTTACATTTCTTTCAGCTCTGCAGACACTAAACAGAAAATAAATACAGCTAAAAGGTAGGATCCTGAGATCAAGACCACAACTTCTGTTGTTTGGCACATGGGCCAGTGAGATCTGTGGTCTTCTTTCTTCACTATATCATGGCTTGACTTGGATGCCCAATCTGGAGTTTTCTAAGAATGGTTTAAAACACTGCTAGATCTTCAGGACAAAGACAGAGGTTTTTCCAATTTTTAATACTTTGTTTCTCTACTCAAATGCTGTCAAAAACCTTGGCCAAGTAACTACAATTTTTGTTTCTCATATTGTCCCCATTCTTATTTGGGGATTAATTTTAGGTTCTTAATCATGTGTCATCTGAATATACCTGTTGAGAAATCCAGAACTCAGCTCAGTGGGAGTCTCCTGGCCCACCCATCTCTGAACTGGGCCCATGGTCTGAAGAGCGCTCTCCTCCTTTCTGCCATCATAGAGCGTGATTCACCACCATGACCCGGGGAAATTCTGTGTGTCCGGTTATTTTCTGGCTACTCTGTCAGCTCCATGTATCTGCCAGCAGCTTGGAAATTGGCCTGAATCTGTGCTTGGTTGTGAAGCAAAAGAATTCCAAAGACACCTTTGCAGCCCTCATTTCTGCACTGCATAACCTTCCTAGCTGTAACTAAGAATCATAGCTCACACAATAATGCATAGTCTTTCCTACATGATTGCTGAAATGGTTAAAGAGATGTTAATGAAAAAATGCTGCGCACTTCTGCAAAGCAGGAGATGCTATACCATGTTGTACCAATAAGGGACTCGTGCCATAGTGGGCCACAGGACGGATTAATTCTTAGGACTCTTGCATGGGACTTGTTCCCAGTATTGCATGCTAAAACCCAAAAGTGTGATCTTGTATCCAAACAGTACACACATTACCTACTGCCTAAAACACCTGTTAAGATGAAGGCTATACTGTTGCTATTTAAGTTCCACAGTAGAGAAAAATAAAGTAACATACATATATGAATAAAATAATTATGGATACCAAAGTATCATTTAAGCAGTGCAACACAGTTTACATATAAAGAATAAGCAGAGAACATTTTCTAATAACTTAAAAACAGGTAATTGTGAATGTACCGGTGTAGTAATATGTGTAATAAGAAAAAAGTTAATGGCCTGGAGGTTTAATTAACAAGAAAATCACCCTAATGTACATCTAATCAGTAGGAGCTAATGTTTGAACTGTGCTATGATGATATATATGTCAAGTTACTGAAATACTGTATTACCTTGTTCGCTCAGATTTGCATGTGTTTGCGAAGTATTTGATCTCCAGACACTTTGCATACTACACAATGAATGGGTGAAATGAGAATGAGAGAACTAGGCTGAGGGAAGCAAAAGGATGTTACCAGACATCAAAGTTCCAAGGTGAAGGTGGCAACATGACATCCCTGAGTCAGCAGTTTTCCTTGTTGGCTATCAGGCAGATTTAATTCTGAACGTTGTATTGAAGTTAAGATTCTTGAAATAGTAATCGAGCAGTAAAAAAATCTCTGCCTTTTTTGCTTTTGAAGGATAATTGTCCCAGCTGTTTTTCATCATTGGTAATGTTTATCTTACCAACTCTGCAGCCTAGGTGTTCATTGCTTAGCAAAGAATAGATTTTATCTGCAATGCATTTGAGCTGCCTGCCTTTTTTTTTTTTTTTTTTTTTTTTTTTTAACACAGTACAGTGAAGTGAATGTCCAAATGTTTGTTAGGCACTTTATGGTCCAGGTTTTGAGTTGTCTAAAACATGGGCATCAGTAAGCCATGTGTCAAATTCACAACAGATTCTCTGCTAATCATTCTCTTGCATGAAAATGGTCCAAAACATACTACAGCATCACATCAGTTATTCTGATCCATTAACAGGTGTCGTTGTTGTCAGCCAGCTGGCAGACAGACAGCAGAAGACATTAAAGCAGTGCTTGAAGTGGGACAATATGTGGCAGCAAGCCATACTACCACTCTTACTTTGAACATCAGCATGTCACGGGTTTAGGAGGGAGTCATCTATGTTCCCAACACCTGCAGAAACTCCGAGGAAGCAATTGTCTTGTTTGATCACTTACAAAGGCTTTAGACAGGTTGCCCCAGAAGACACCACCTTTGCAGAAAAGAGTAGTGGAAGGTAGTGTGTACAGGATTCCAGACCATACTACGTTTTTTCTTCATTTGAACTTAATTTGCTTTATTAATAAAATAAGACATTTGACAATTAGACTTGTTTTTTGCATGAACTCAGAAAAATACAGTGGAGTAGGATTCAGAAAGATGTATTTTGGGAAAGATGGGAAACCCAAAGCAGTCATTCAGCAGTGTATGATTCCTTTTATGGTGCTTCTAAAAACGTTTGTAACTCCCTTTGCTCTCATCAGCAGTTTGATGCCTGCTTTTCAAGCCTTCAGAGTCCCTGAAGTTTGAACTCTCACACCTAGTGAGGTGCTTCATTGTGCCTCCATGCCTCCAGTCCTCTACGATACAGTCTAATCAGCAATTTGTCTTTGATCTTGAATTTCTGTTACTGCGGGCACATCCAGAACTACAAAAGAAAATGCTCTGTTCCACTGAGACTTCTAAAGGATTATGAATTTGAGAGCTCATAATTGATTTTACACAGTGTAATCCCAGGGCAAGCTGGAACAGTAAAATACAGAGTGTATGATTTAAGGTGCTATGTACAGTACTTCTACTGGGAAAAAAGCCCAAAACATTTCTTATGATTTTAACCATTGATGATATGTTAAATTACTAGTCACGGTGTGTCTTGTTCAGTTAATCTATGGTCAGACTTAGTATTTACAACAAATTATCCCAGAGTGAAAATAAGGGAACTCAGAACAAGTGGGATTACAGGTTTTTTTCCTGTTTTATGATATATGGTTCCAAAAGGTTCCAAATACCCCAGGAGCCCTCCTGCAGACTTCTCAGCAGCTCTGAAGAAAAGGTTGTTTTCAGTTGCAAATCTCTCTCTATTGCCCGTGTTAAAGGATTCCGGATATGTTCTTTCAATGTTTCTCCCTGAAATCTTGGACAAAAGAATGAATCTTCTGATCCTCTGCATAACATCCTATAGTCTTAGTCTCATAGGAACCTACTGCTTTAACTTTTTGTGTCTATTTCTTGTTTTAGGAGGCTTAAGAGAGGTTATGGTGAAATCTGTGAGTGGTAGTGTGAAGATGAATAGCAAAAGCCTTGTAATATTTGGATATTCAGAACTTAAAAAAAAAAAAAAAAGGGGGGGGGGGTTGTCAGCAAGTAAAATTAGACAATGTTTCATAATTTTCACTATTTTGTAAACATTATGGCAAATTATGGCATGTAAAGTTTTAAGAGAACAAATGTTTGAAAAAGTTTTCTTTTTCTTACCTTTTTGCATTTTAAAAGTTCAAAAACATTCTGTCATGTCTATATGCCATGGTTTTTGCAACTTCTGACAGAAATGCTTTAAAATTGAAATGTCATCAACCACTAAGATGTGGTAATACAAACTATCCAGTTCTAGGAAACAGCACTCTATTACTGGATTTAGCTTTTTAAGAATTGTGGGCTTTATTAATAGCTAGTTCTGGTCATTTTAAACCAGTGTCATTTTATTAATGACTGTAAAACTGTGGAAACTAAGTGAATGGAATGGCAGTAATTTTCATTTTAGGTATTTCAATAGTAATTTCTAATTTTGCACTGTTTGAAGGCTTGTCATACTCAAGTGGCTGACAAGTTGATGATCTAAAACTGTAACATGGAACGTACAATTTTCCCCAAAAAATGTATGTGCTACCGCACATATCTTACAGAATTTCTTATGATGCTATTGACAGCTATGTGAGACTTCAGTCTTGTGTTTCATAATGTTTCATCTGAAATGGACAGTTACCAGACAAGTGTCATTCCTGTCACTCTCACATGAGAATCAGAATTTAGAGACCTCAAGCAGGTTCTACAGTATGCTGCATAGAGTTTATGGTGTTAAAACAATTAACTGGTATTGCCAACAGATTTAAAAAAAAAAAAAAAAAAAAGTAAATATCCAGTACAGGTTTAGTCTGGAGATTTCATTTTGTTCTTGCATTTTTGTGGATGACCACACGAAAAAAAATGATAAAATCAAACCCAGGATGTTATTAGGGGCTTACATGGATACAGCATGGGGAATCAAAGGGGTTTTTTGACAAAAAATTGCAGTAGCAAAGACAATTCCTTAAAGTGATTAATGAGTTTTACATTATTATGTCATACCGTTGAACAGTCAGTATCAAAATAGTCAATAGGTTTCAAATGGTGCAACATTACACTGTCCTGATCCAATTTTATTTGTATTGCCTTCAGATATGAGACAATGAGATGGATGAATTTCTCGAATGTGTCCTCTAAGGGGCAGCATTGAAGAGCAGGTCTCTCTAAACTGCTGCTTCTATTCATCATATGGAGTAGGTGCAAGTGATTAATAAATTAATGCTTATTCTCTGTTGTCTGGAATTATGTGTTTTCAAAGGTAACCAATGTATTTCAGAGTCATTACTGCCAAGCTGCCAAAAACCCTGTATCAGACATGTTTCAGTTTAAATTCTCCACTCTGGAGTACTCAAAATCAAACAGAAAAGTTGGGTATTTTCTCGATTTTTTTTTAAAGTGAGAAAGTGATGGCAGAGCCTATTTGCATTTCTTTCTTGTGAGAAATATCAATATTATGTCGGTTTTAGAAGCAGTATGTCATCTTGACTAATGCTAATTAGATAATGTCGAGTCTTTCCTGTCAGTATTGCGCTTAAACAGTATCGTGTGGGTGACTTATTATGGGAATATTCTAGAGTATTAATATCACTAGCTTAGTCCTGTGTATTAGATTACAAGAATATCTGCTTGTTCCTTATTAAAATCCTGTGATAAGAGGAAGAGTGTGGCATTAATAGTGACAAAATGGTAGTAGTGCTTGGTCCTTCACTTGCCGTCAGCCTCTGGGGCATGGGTAATCATTTAGGAAGAACAAAGTTCAAGTTCTCTTTTCCCCCTCTGAAAAAGAAGCAGTTACTGTTCTTACCCCTACTTTGTCTTGTCAGTGTCCCAGTAGGCAGAATCTTGTTTTCTCGGCAGCAGCTGTCCCTGGGTAAGATGGCCTTTGAAATTGTTTTGTATACTTTATCTGCCAGAGCAAAGTCTTTTTTCTTTTCTAGTGTGCCTTTATAAGAAGATAATATCTTTGGGTTTATAAAAATCTAATATCTTTCATTGGAACAAGCAATTTTGGCTGAATTTGGGCTCATGGGGGAAAGTGGCATGAGCATCCCTCAATAAAGACCGTATCAGAGACACACAAGGGTTCCAAACCAACAGTAAATAGGGAGGCAGGTCATAAGTCTGACAGTATTTGACTTAGTAACCATAATGATTTCTTGTTTAATGTAGTTCATTCTACAGAACAAAATAAATTCATGTACACACATCTGTCATTGTGTGATAGCTGTGCCTGATACATCTACTGCACTGCTGAACTGTCTGCTCTGCTCTTGCTGGTTATATCATATGTTTTCTCTTCAGGGAGGGAGAGGATAAGTGTCAAGACTTCCTGGACTATTACAAACTGCATTTACTGATGAAAATTTTTGCTAATAAATAATGTAGCATTTATTGTTTCTCAACTTCTCCTCTATGTTTGCAGCTGGCACTATTAGCTAAGGTAGTTTTGGCACTGAATCAACAGTGAGGTTTCAAGTATGAGCAGATTACCAGCTGCTGCTGGGGATTTTGTCACATTCTTCTGGATGCTGATTTCTTCCTTAGAGCAGCACAGCTTCATGAAAGAGTGTGTTGACTTGAAAGTCTTGTGCGTGTATCCATGAGATCATGATGACCTCAGCCATCATCAGCAAGTGAGGCTGTGATGTCTTGTAGTATCCTCTTCAGGTAAGTTCTTAAGTAAGATAAGCTAAGCATTCCCTTAAAGAATGGTAAGTCCAGTTGAAATTGAGTGATTACTCTGCTTTTACACAGATATGAGAAAATTGTCTTTCTATCCTAGGACAGTTGAATGTGGTTTATTGGCACAATTGGTAAGCAAAATTGATGCATTTGTGTTTAAGTGCTTACAAGAAAGTGCTGGTGTTTCCAGTTAGCCAGTGCTAGCCACTGCTAGCTTTGAACATTTGTCTGCTGATCTCTCAGTGAATTGTTGCACACTATCTATCCATATCCTCCTTCATTCCCTTTTGAGATGACCCACCATCATGCTTCCCATAATTAGTTTCTAAAGGTTATTTCCATCTCTCTGCCGATGTGAGTGAAGCATATAAGTTTGCAGCTGTTGATTTCTGACAATAGTGAAGCTTTTCCAGTAATATTTCTAACCTCAGCTTTCATCTTATTTTCCATGCAAGAGATGTGCAAGGATCTTTGGAAGCATCATATCTCAAAGGCTTCAGTTTTCTTCTTCTCAGTGGAATCGGCTTCCCACAGTTTCTGTCTAGAGTTTGCTGTGGAAGCGATGACATTTTTCACCAGTCAGGTTTTCAAATGATTCAAGATGTTATTTCCAGATGGTCTTAAGGCAGGTGTAAAAATTGTTGAGACAGCTCCTGTAAATCCACATTACCTTGACTGAGCCAATTTTTAAATTTCTGTGCAATAACCTCCTTCATTAGATCTGTATAATCCTATATAAGTGAATTCTGCTATTGCATATCAATTTGCCCTTAATTATAAAGTTTATGTGCTGGTTTTTAAGTCAGTGCTCTATGTGAATTCCATACTGTTTTTAATGACTTAATTTAATCTGATAGGGTTCAGCCATTTATGAGTATAGAGCTTGTGGGATAGTACATTATTTTACCTATGTTAAAATACTACCTAGGAAAGGAGACTGGAGGTAGTATCTAAGAACAGGAATGAAATGCTCTGTTGGCTACTCCAGTTGTCAGAACTTGGGATGCTATGTCATGGGTGAGGTGCGACAAGACTAAATAATGTATATTTGATCTATACCTTTCCAATATCCAAAAGACAAGAAAGAAGTATTCTTCTCCATTTCTAGATTTCTGTCTAGGAAAACTGTAATTTGATCACATCATATTGGATGATCTGATCTCACCTAGGATAATGGTTGCTGGAGTAAAAAACACTTGTCTACCCAGTTCCATGCAGACTTAAAATAGTTATGGATTGCAAGAAGATATCTAGTCAACAAAGAAATTCTATTTTTGCAGCTGATGTGAGGGCACTTATTCAATTACTGTGGCAGACAAATGGAATATAGCATCTAGCTTTTAATATTTGGTGAATTCTGAACCATGCAATCCAAGTGGTACTGGAAATTCTACAGGTAATGTGGAGTTAAAGGATGTGACGCACCAATGTTTATGCTTTCAAAATCAATTCTCCATAGTGTAGAGCACCTTCACCCTGATTAGCCCAAGTGTCAGTAAAGGGGACCAAATCCCTCTGACAGTGTTTTTTTTAACAAATTTTGCTGTAAGAAATAAGTTCAGCAGAAATTGTAAAAAATGGGATGCTGTTTGTACTCAGAGGAATCTATAAAATGAAGATATTTGCTCTGTGTGTGGTTTTAGGTAAAGTTTTTTTGGTTTTGGTTTTGTTTTTTTTTTTTTTTAATTTCTTCTTGGAACATCTTCCATATGCTAGAATATTTAAAGTGTATTTTTAAATAGCGACTGACAATCTGTGAAACACCATTTTAGCATGAATGAGGTCATATACTACTAAAATACTACTTATACTGGGAAACTGAGATGAATTGAAAGTAGCACAGCTAAAAAAGGGAAGGCAACAGGTGTTTTATTAGATAGCAGATACTGACTTTTTTTACATCTGTAGAATAACTGATACTTCATCTTAAAAATTGTTACAAACTTGCATGTTCCTACTACTGAATATCAGTGAGTCTGAGAGTTTCTAATTTAGAGTATGTTCCTTTAAGGTGTTTTTGATGAATAAAACATTATATCCTCTTCTAGCATATCACCAATTTCATAATATGATACAGGATTGGAAGAATTTTGCTTGGGTACCAGGCATCTGATGACTACCAGTATGCTGGAAAGGAAACAGGGCAGGCTGTGCTCCTGCACAAAAAACCTGGAGTTATCAGTATTCTGTAAGTTTCACAGAGATGACTGTAAGGTGTATGTGCAGCCTATTATAAAGAAGTATTTTTTGTGTTGCAATAAATGGAAGAGTAATTTTCTTAGATGCATAGATTTTAGTCACCTACTTAGTGGAGAAGGAAGTGGGTTTTATCTCTACCCAAAATTAACAATGCCTCTGACTATTAATTTGAGCATGTCATGGAAGTGAAGCACCTTGGACCTAAATTTCCCCATTGTTTAAAATTGAGATCTTCTCTAATTCATTGAAGTAATGTAGAGAACCTTTTAAAATGTGCCATTTAAATCCATATTGTTGGGAGTTTTAGCGCTATAGCCCCAGTACAAAACAGATGATAAACCCATTACAGTCAAACCATTCATCCTGATGCTTGAAATTTAATGATCTGTATACAGAATGCTATCATATTCTTGAGTTTCGGAGATAAGCTACCTTCCACAAAGTAGTACTTTCAGGTGGCTAATCATTGTGTAAAGCACAGAACTGATATTTAAATGCAAATCATGGGTCTTTGGTTTGTGCATTTTTGGTATCTTAGAACATGATTTAAGCTTTCAGAAGCAGCACACCCCTTAGGAGGAGTGTGTATATTAAGTGAAGTACAGGTGATTTCACCTTCTTGTGTAAAGTGTGTATAATAATACAGATTTAACTAGAAACACTGAGATTTAAAAAACATGGATACAATGGATACAAAACATAAAATGATTAATAACTCAATTTGAAAAAGCACATTCTATTTAAACTGAGTACCACTGAAGTGTCAGTCTGGAAATGTGGAGTGTCTGAGCCATCTGGAAAAACCATCCCTGGGCTATTCAGACATCATTTCTGTCCAAGACCCTTGCTGTCATGGCTACTGAAGATTTCACATGTCTTAAGATTTTACGTAGAGAGCCTTTTTTAAGCTTTACTGTAATAGCATGTAATGAAGGCATTCATACCATCTAAATACCATCTGTCCATACAAAGCAGAAGAGGATCTTACAATCTGGGGAAACCCTGACTCCATGGAAACTGAAGTAGAATATTTTTAGTGACTTCACTGGAGCCAGGATTTTCTGTATCTTCAAACAAATACTTTCACAGTAATTGGACTTGGAGATCAATATCAAGTGCTGATGGTATTGAGCTGGAGAATGTTATTTGCAATAATGGTTGTGATCAGAGACAGAAGTCTCTCCCTTCCCTTCCAAAGGAGACATAGAGGGAGGAACCTTCCTTCTTTTCAGAAACACATCAAGAGAAAAGAAAATGGTCAGCGTAATCAGAAGCACAGTCCCACTTTTCACTAACTCTTTGGGCCAGAGCCCGTGGTCTGCTTTGAAATCACACTGCAGTTAAAAAGACATCCTCATCAGATACCTAACTAATGGTGTAGCTGTCTGATACCCTCCCAGGTCATTGCTGGGGAAAGGCAGTGTGGGTAGAATATCTTTGCAGTTTAGTCATTTCAAAGTATGAAAAAGGTCTTTTGAGGCCACAAGGGCAACTGCTGGCTTCCTGAGATTTGCACTGATTAAATCAATCCTGGGCTAGGGCCAGAAGGTGAGAGGGTGAGAAAGGATGAAAATTTGACTTCAGACCTTCATGTCTCTATTTGTCCTGCAACTCTCTATGTCTCAGCTGAGCCCAGAGAATCTAGCAATGTGCCTATACAGGAGATCTGGGTTAGATAAACCTTTTCTATTTGGAATTTCAAAATAAAAAATATACCTTCAAAATACATTTTGAAATATAAAAGAAGAACCCCTTTTTTCAAGCACAGAGCAATAAAGATATTCTGTATAATCATTCCGTAATTGTTCTCCATTTCTGTTTGTTCTAATGACTGTGATAGCAAAGAAGTCATGTAGGCAGTACATGTGCATGACACAGCTACAGAAAATAGAAGTTTAAGCTGAAGAAATTAATCTCTCTTGTGATACTTCAAGATTTATCTATTAACTGCTTGCCTGTGGTTTCAAAACTGACAAAAGCTATCTGAGATCTCACAAGGAAATTCTCCGAGTTCAGTCAAATATCTGATTTAGTCAGCTTCAGCTATCACTGTCATCACCAGCTCATCTATAAATACATCTGCTTTCACAGCGTATGCATTCTGAAATTTGCCTGTTGCCTCCTCAGAAGTGCAGGGCTATTGTCTGCTATTAGACAAGCCCAGCTTGACCAAAGCCAACATGAACCTAGCCTAACACGCCAAGCCCATCCCTTGTTGTTAGCTTTGATAGTCGCTGCTATCATTTGATAGTTCGCTTGTAGCCAGTCCAAGTTGGCAGTGTAAGCCCAAGCTGATTGGAGCTGCAGACATTTTTGCTGACTGGAGTCATGCTATCTTTGCCAGTTTGCTGGAATAGACACAGACACTGATTGGGTCATGCTGAAAACATTCCTGTCCTATGAAGCAAGTCTGTTTGTATTTTAGGTTTGCCAGGACTAATGAATTAAAAATCTTGGGCTCGCCACAGTTTGCTGCTTAATAATGCCTGTGACAGAAGGATTTTTTCCTCCCTGAAGCATGACAGCATCATAATCCCTCGTCACTGGCAAGGAGAGGAAGGAAAGGAAGAATTGTGGAGAAAAGCAGAAAAGGGTGATCTTTTGGGACAGCAAAGCCTATGGGAAGTGCAGGTAGCAGCATGTTGTCCTGACAGCTGTCTCAGCTTCTCAGACTGTGTCAGTTTGTTGCTATGCAGCAGGTGCAGCCTTTTCTTTTATTGAAGCTTTACTCCATAAAGGCAACGACAAGCCAAGGCAGTGGCTGGCCCTGGATTATACAAGTGCAGACACTCCGCTAAGTGAGGTAAGGCAACAGGTGTGAAAACTGAACTAAATTGATAGAGCTATAACAGCACTTAATCTGAGTTCTGCTGCAGATTTTTTTATGGAGAAACAGCAGCCAGTTCTAAAGGCAATAGTCATGAAGAAGGGAGCTGCTCATTAAATCTCATTAAATTCCACGTTGCCCACTCACCCTCATCTCTGTCTACAGAGATACTGTTCTTCATACATGGAGAAAGCAGGTGGGGAATCGGGGGCAGTTGGTCTGCATGTTTCCTATATCACCTCGTTTGCACACAGGCTGCTTCCATCCCTCTCTGTTCCCTTTGATTGCTTTTTGTGATGAAGAGCTTGAGGATTCCGCACAAAAAGGGAATGAGGGCATAAATGCAAGATAAAAAAAAAAAATGGATAGCAGGATAATTGCTGGGTATAAAGATGAGATTTCTTTTTGGGGATTGGAATAAAATGAAAACACTCTTCTGTGTTATGCTAGAATTCACCATTGTTTATTGAAGGGGTATTGATTTTTGCCCTCACATAGTAGGTGGTTAAAAGAGGTAGTTTAAAGACATCGCAGACCACAGAGTACATGACTGGAATAAAACAACAGATTTACTCCTAGCAATATTGTTATAGCAACTTTAAAACCTCTAGCAGAATGCTTAATTTTAGTTTCTTGGGCTATTATATAAAACGTTAAGTATTCTCTTATGTGGAAGACCACTTGAGGTAGTAAGCAGGTGTCAGGGGAATGTGTACCATCAACAGGCAGTGATGAACAGCCTTGTTTCAAGGATGTGTTTATCACTAAAAATCTCCTTTTTTTTCCTGTACCTTATATTGGGAGGTATGAAAGGGAAATATGATAAAAAGTTTTGGGTTAGTAGTTTTGTTATTTTTTAAAAAACAATGAGATGTCTCACATGTTTCTTATACAATGAGGGTCTGGGGAAAAAAGAGATCAATGGTGCTCAGAAGATAGAATTAATTTAGTCTAATGCAATGCATGTCAAAATAGAATATTTCAGCTGACTCCAGGGGTCTTTTCCTGAGTCCAAAAAACATACACTGTGTCAGTTGACTTTTTTTTTGTCTCTGCCTAATAGGTATCACTTCATTTTTTGTTTGTCTTGTTTATTAGTAATGGGGAAGAAGGAATGATCCCTGATATTCTTCATGTATTAGTAGAAAAAGGCACTCTCAGCTCCATGTGAGATTTATTCAAAGTAATGATTTCAGAATATTTGTTGTTATTTTAAGAAAAGGTTATGCTCTTCAAATAGCAGTTTCTTGTGTAGCATTACTACAGAGTAACCATATCACTCTGCTAGCTAAATATTAAGACAGACAAAGCAAATAAAAAACAAATGCTAAAATTAATGTACCAAATGCAAATTTGATACTCTTCCACTGATTGCAAGGCAGTAGTGTCAGGGAAGTGTTTGTTTCGGTTGTACAACACCAAGGAAGATTGTAATCCTGAAACATTGTTCTGTTCTATTGACTTTCTGAGACTGCCAAATAATTAAGTGTAAATTAGAATAAGTTGCTGGGATTTCCATGCAATACAACAGCTACTTTACTGAAAAACTGCAAGGCTATTGTCTTAGGAAATTTACTTTTGTTTTCTCTAGCTACAGTGCTGTGTTGTCTACTCACATGTGGTACAACTTTCAGAATATTCATTGTATTTTCCCAAATAATTTGGTTTCTAATTGACTGAGGAGTTTTTATGCTAATTGAAAAGCTCCTCTCATAGTTGTCCACATACTTGGTATGGATGCAATGCGCTCTGGATAGCATAGTCTTCAGTTCTAAAATAATTTCTTTATGGGCAGATCTTTTACGTGCATGAAGTCCCACTGACTTCATGTTCTCCACACATGGAGCTAATCGGAAGATGAATATCTGTGAATTTTATCAGACTGGTGTTAGGTATACAAGGAGGTTAAGTTTGCATTCAGCTGTTTAATAGTGTTTAAAAAAACCTCTTCATTCAGAATGTTAAATATACATTGTAGAGCTCCTAGAACAACTTTTGACTGTTCAGAGATGCTTTAATTATACCATTACAGATCAGTAGTAGCTGGTTCTTTTATTGCTCTACAATTCTTTAGTGCTCTGCTTGAAATGAACCAGCAGTTTTCTTAATGGACAGGGTTTCATCTCAGTAAACCACTTTTTGGAGTTGGTGGTCTCAGAAGAAAGTCCAAGGATTGAATAAGGTCCCGATCTGGGAGTCAAACCCATGCAGACAGACCCCTACGCCTGCACAGAGTTCTACTGAAGAATCACCACCAAGGTTTGGAGATCCAGTAACTTACTGACCATTGAGTGTGTGACTATCAGGCACAGTTTGACTGGGGGAGTATGGGTGGAAGGTAGGAGGATGCCTCCTCATTGACACCCTGTGGAGTGGTGTGCACATTTCCAATCACATGGCAGGCTTGGGGTCATGTTACTCTCATCTCCCCACCCCTTCTTCCTTCTTCGCCTTCAGAACCAGGCAGCATTGCCACGAGTCAAGGCTTGCTGAAGGGGCAATGGCGGGGAGCAAGCAGGTGAGGAGAGGGGAAGCTTCCTTTGCCATCATTCTTTGTAATCTGTAAATAGCAAAAGAAAGGCAGTCTCTGTGCTGAATTTCACTTAAATCCTTTTTAAATGGGAAAGTGAAATGGCGCTCCCTTGACTTTGATTCTAAACGTTGCTTAGCTAGAATGAGAAAGGTAGCTGTGAATGCATGAAAAGCATTAAAACTCATTTGTTGAATGGTGTCACATGCTCTGTAATAAATATATTGTTTGTGCTGTTACAGCTGGAACAAACAAGTAAAAGCATTGACTCAAGTGCCCACATGATCACCACCGCCAGGGTACCTGCTGATAAACCAGTACGAATTGCCTTCAGCCTGAATGACTCCCCAGGTACAGTTTAATTTATGGAGTAAACCACAATGAAATAATTGCTTTTAAATTTTACATGTTCTTGCCAGTGTTTGCAATATCAAATGAAGTCCAATGTTATGGGTGGGTTTTTTTCCTGAGTGATAGCATGTGATCAGTTTTCCTGTCTGATAACTTTTGATGTTTCCATTAACAATTTCATTAGACTAAAACCACTAGACTGACAGTTTAGATATTAGCTTTCTTTCAGTGGTTTGTGGAATATACTTAGGATTGTAATTAACTATTGCATTTACCTGCATATGCAGTATGTCTGATTTTAAGGAATTTTAAAACGAGAAAAGTAAAAGGACATTTTGTACTGAGGATGAGGCTAGAGCAGGAAGAGACTTTTCGTTCAGCAGTAAAGTTGGAAAGTGCTTCACGTGTCCAGATTGGTGAAAGGTTTCAGGAAACAGATGCCACACATGACATATTCCCTGAGAAAGCAGCAGAAATTTCACTGACATTTATCCTGTCAGCTAGTGCTGAATAAGCCTTAATTTCCCCAAACATACTCTGTATATACATGGACCCTTCGGCCTTTGGAGTACACTAATATAGTTTGCACCTTAAATATTATTAAGGTCTAGAGAGCTGTTGCCAAACAGTAAAAGTCAGAACAAAATAAAGTAAATCGGAATCTGGGAAGCATCCCAAAAAAAGTTGGCTGTGCTGCTGCTAAAGGTGAGTGCCTGAAGTCAGGGTTGAGATGTGTTTATGGCATGAAATATAAGGACCTCTGATAACGACAACTGAAACCCACTGCTGATGAGTGCTTTATGGGATGGTATGCATTGTAGGATAACGTGTGAGGCCACTTCCTGAGCTTTGTATGAATAGACTCTCAGCTTGAATATAATTTTCTCATTTTAAAAGTATTTTAGATTATGCATTAGCTTTCCTAGCTAATTGTTGTGTAATAGTTAATTTGCAGCTACAAGCCTTAAACAGAATCTCATTCCCTAAGCAAGGGAATTTCTAAACAAACTTCTTCATATATTATTGCACATAACTTTCAGCTCATAGAGATGAGTGACACAGAAAGATTGGAACAAGGAATATAAAGAACATGTGGTTAGCTGTGTGCCCTTTTTTCATAAATTAAAATAATCTGATAATTACATTTTTATTACAGAAAGTAGTAAGGACTCATTCTCATCTCTCAAGAGATAGTAACATGGTAAAATCTTATAGGAATTACGGTAAAGATAGGTCTTGAAGAGAGATGTAAAAGAAAGAGGAGCGCTCTCACAAATAATGGAAAAAGAACGTGTATATGAGACACTGAAAACAAGTCAGGGAAAGCTGAGACCATGGGAAAATCAAAGAGGGTAGAGTGGTTTGTGACAAGAGACGGCAGTAGGAAATGACAAGGTTGTGAATAGCTTGGGAGAAGAGGACATGAAAGGCAGGAAGCCTAGCTTCCTTAACATTGCATCATGTTTTATTTTTTACTTTTCTATCCTGCTAGAAATCCCAACCTCTCTCTTAACGTTTAGAGGAATAAACTCAGTTACAGAAAGGTAATCTTTTTCTGCTACATTTTGTTAAACTTTTCCATAATTTTGAGTCCTTGTTTATATTTTGAGTCCTTGTATATATGCAAGTGTTTCTGCAGTATGCAATCCAGAATCTTTGTGAGTACTAATAAAACTAAATAGCAACCAATAAAGTGACTGTCATGTCCTCCTCTGCATCACATCCCCTTGGGGGCTACCAGGAGGTCTAAACCAGCATACTGTTCTACCACATCGCAAGAGTTCTGCTCTTGCTCTTAGTGGTAAGCCTGAACATGTCTATTATATGTGATATATTTAAAGAAGGCAAAGGAAATAAACCTGTATCAGTTTTGAAAATTTCCAACAAACCGTAGTTCAATCTAGAGAGTACAAATAAGTATTTAACACTTTTTTTTTTTTTTTTTAAAGATACATTTAACAGATAGACCTTTAGGTATTCCATACTTGGTTGCTTTTTTTTTTTTTCTCCTTATTTTTTTGTATTTTTTAAATCTTTTTTTCTCCTTGAGAAAGATAATTTGTCTTCAGTTCAAACAGGAGTTACCTGATGTAAGTGTGATAGTAAAGCATCAGGTGAGGCTCATGTACTCCTAGGGTATATGCAAAAAGTTCTTCACCATGGCTAAGTGGTAAGGCAATCTGTCTGACTTCAGCTTTTCCTTAAATTTTACCTCACTTGAAAGGCACAGTAGTGACAGATTCCACCAAGAAAGTCTTCACTCTCCTTCCGGGAACTGTATAACTGCTTACTAGGAGGAACTAGCAGCACAACTAGATATAAAAAGGGGAAATGGAATGTTTCTTCTGAGTGGTGATTATCTCACTGGCTAGGATTGTAACCAAGCACTGGGTGTGAGGACCAGTGAAAGCAGAAACTGCTCTCAACTCCTGAGAAGAGATTATTTTGTGTTAACTGACCTACAAAACTGAAGCTAGCTTAACCTGAGTGTGGAAGAAATAATTTAATTGCGTTATATTATTTGTAAGTTAAGACCTGATGACTGAAATCCTGGCCAGCTTTGTGCAGTATTTTTGATGTGAAAGTAGGCTGACCAGTTCCTTAAAAGTCTCAGGAGCAGCCCATCAGCAGGTGCTATATAAGAAGACAGTTTTACTGTGTATCTCTTATTCCTGTATATATAGATATCTATGTTTGGCTCTTTTACTCAAGTTCACTAAGCTGGCATCAAACATAGGTTTCCCAGTGTGTGTCTGCACACCGTATTGCACCAGTTTGACTTAAGGTACTGTTTCAAATTACTGAATTTGAACACATTATTTCAGCCTCTCTTATATCACTTGGAAACTAATGGAAGTTAAACTGAATACGGTGTTCCAAAACGTAAATAAGTGTTCCCAAACAGAAAGCTCATTGTAGTTTATCAACATGAATTTAATTAAACCAATTAAATTCTACATGTCCTAACTTATATCTCTAACCCTTATTTACTGAACATGTTAAAATACAATAATTATAACATGAACTTTATTAAATTTAGACAAGTGGATTTGTTTGGTCTAATAGGTCTAAGGGAAGGTTTATATGTAAGTATCTCTTCACCTTCACTCATAGAACAAAAGCTTGAATCTCACTGAAAAGTTCTGCTTGTGACATGTGGTGATAAATGACGGGCTTTGAACTTATTAGTAATATATTTACTTTGAAATTAGTCTACCTGTGATAGCAGTCTCCAAAAAAATCACTGGTAACAGATGCAAAACATACATCTTCTAATGAAACTGACAGTGGAAGAGTGTCGTATTTCTGCAAGCATAGCAAATTACTTATTTTACTCTTCTTTATGCCTTTGTTATCCTAGTGACCGTGAAGATTTTTTTTGCTTTTGTAGTTGATCATGCAAGACTGTTTTGCCATGGTTACCTCTTCAATAGCAACCTTCAAATCCCTACTCCATCCTCATTTTGGTTGTAATAGCAACAGAGGCTTTCCAGCAGATAATGTATTGATTGAAAACCATTGGGATAGCTAAAATATATGGCTTAAAGTTGCAAAGCTAGTTCCCTAAATCTACACCCAATCTACAAATAAGTGGCTTGATCTTCGGGAAATTAGACAGGAACTTAGGTGAGATACCCTCAAAGGGATAATGGCACAAGAGGATGCTTTAGACTTAGGAGACAGTGTATGGAATATGAGGGTTTTGCTCTTATCTCTTGTGTTATGGGCTGTTTCTATTTTTGGGAGGTCCACAACTCTTATTATTGAGCAAGGCTTCATAGCCTATTCCTGGGTCAGGCAGTGACCATTCCCCGCTATTTCACAAGTGAGGTAACTGCGAGGTTGCGTAAGGTCATGTCAGGCAGGGCTGTGAATAGAAGCCCGGGAGCTTCATGCAGCAGTGCCAAGTCTCAGTCACTTAGCCACACAGCCTTCCAAGATGAATTCGATGAGTCTATGCTTGTCTGCCAGTAACCAGGGCTGGAGCTGCTGGATCTCGCTGCCCTCCTAGGGCCAAAACTGGACCCTGATACACAGATTGCCAGTGTTGTACCACTGCGAGTTGCAGTGCTTGCAGTTGAGTTAGAGCACTTTCGCTGTGTAGGAGCTGATCCACTTACAGGATAACGGCCTACCTATGTTACCAATTTAATTCTTTAATTTAGGAGGAAGAGATCTGAATACACTTGCCCACGCATGTAGGAGAAAAAAATAGTACCTGATTGTATAATTAAAGACTGGATCATAACTTAGTTACTCAAGGAAGCAGAACTGTGATTGACATTTCCTAAATTTGAATGCTTGATTTAGCAACCTTAATGTGCTTTCAACACATTTAAATTTTTGTGTTCTATTTCTGTCTATCTTTTTAAAATCCTAGAGTAACTGTAATTTGTGAGGTTATACTGCAGGTAAATCAGAGGTTGTTCCTAAAGTGTTTATTCATTAACTATTGCCCATAGCCCACAGTTCAGCTAAAGGGAGCAGCCATATAGGAAGAGGCTGGGGTGTTACACTTCATTGTACCGGACACTCTGTCAGTCAGACAGCAAAGCATGAGGGATTTCACTTGTTTGTCTACATGATGGAGGTCTGGGCTATTGGAATCATCAGAAGGCAAAAACATGATTATAAGTGAATCTTTCCAGAAAGCATGATCCATTCTGAAATGTGCAACATTAACATATATCAGGGGACTGAATGCATCAGGACACAAAGGTAAGTAGTAAGCCTTTTGTATGAAGGCAATCAGTCTTAATATAGTTCAACCTTCTAAATCAGATGGCTTGAATGGATCTCTGTACCACACATTAGAAGCCCATCTCACGTTTTTATTAATAGGTGCTACCAGTAGAGAGACAAGAGCTCACCTGGACAGGGAAGGTTGAGCAGCATAGGTGTCCTCATACACTTGCTGTCCTTATACACTTGCTGTCCTTACACAAAGCTGCCCATCACGCTATTTCAACATGAAGGAGTGTTGACTGGGCAGCATGTTTAAGGAGCTTGTTCTTCTGTTATGTTGTTAGTTTTGTTGTAGGAATGTTCAGAGATCTGGCTCTGACAGAAGGGCACTTTGTCTCAGTCCAGCTGGAGGAAAGCAAAAGCAGGAAGTTATTTCCCTGGAGACCCTCCTTCAGATGCTATTCTAATTATCTCTGGTATAATAAGAGTCTTCAGCAACAAGCAAAGAGAATGTATAAACCTGATGAAACAAACATGAAAGTCAAACTATTCCAAACACATGAACCAAGGCTTTGGTTAAAAAAACATCAACTCTATGTGCAGTGTTCATCTTGTAATCAGGATACAGATCTTTACCTTCAATGCACTTTTAAATATAGACCTTCAAAATTAGTTTTGGGATCTGTGGGAAATCAGGAAGTACTCCTTGATTAGAAACTGTGCAACAGATACTTTAATTTAGGTGGCTATAATGGAGTCCCTGATCTGACTCTCACATCACAGGCTAGTGCTGTTGTGTTTGCTGGGGTGACCATAACATTCATGTGTATGTTTTTCCTCCTTGTCTTCTTTTGACCTGAATCTTGACTCATTTTCAGGTGCAGCAAGTCGCAGTCTCTGATTTTTTAGATTTATTTTTAAACAACATACGTTTTCAGCAAGCAGCTTGAATTATAAATCCTTTTTCCTTATGAGTGACAGGGAAGGGAGCAGTAAAATAGTGACCACAGGGGTGAGGTGCTGTTTGCATCTGGTGAAGAATCAGCCTAGTTATTTTCAGGGTTTTGTGGTACAGAAAAGCCACTAACTTCATTATAAAGAGAGTCTTTGATTATATCAGTGAATCCTTATAACGGTCTAGGTACTCATTAAATATTGTTAATACATTGAGAAAAGGAGAAAAAGAGATGTTTTTGATTTCTGTGGTCTGTTTAAGGAGGTGTAGAATAGAAAAGAACAAATACAGAGAGATAAGGCAATAGTTATGAGAGTGTTTTCACCTTCAGAATATTTTATTTGACATTTTAGACATTTTCAATGTTTCTGATTTTCAGAGTTGTAGATTTTTAAGGTCAGAAGCCAATGTGATTTTGTCTGATCTCCTGCATAACACCCAGAATTCAAGCTTGTAAGTGCAATAGTGATTCTTTTGGAAGAAAATGCAAGAGTTTGTATCTTTCCTCCTGTCTTCATGAAAACATCCTCAGAAAAGTTTTAGGAAGTGAATGACTGCTGTCATTTGCTTTCCCCTTGTGTGAAATCTAAATGCATTTAGGTTTTACTGAGTGAGTTTTGTTGTTATTGTTGTCATTGTAACTTTGACAACAGTGAAACACAGACTGACCTGATGCAGTAACTTATTTCACTGGAAGCTATGGGGAAATTTTTTTGTTGTTCTTTTTGTGGAAAACAAGATTTCAGTTAGCTGTATGGATTATTGTTAATTTTTGTAAACTAAATACTTCAGCTGAAAATTTCAGAGGAGCCTAAGAGAAATAGGTACTCAGGAAAATTTTAAACCACTGCAGTTCCCAACTTTGCTCAATGATGTTCTGTACCTCAGATGATGATTTAAACAAGTCTTAAACTAGCATAACTAAAAAAAACCCCTAGCAGCTGTTCAATAGATGCTAGGGCAGGCCCATTATAAAATGTACTATGGTATGCCATAATGGTTAGGATACCAATATGTTCTATTTTTAGTACCATTGACTCAGTCACTTGAGTTTAAAAAATAATCAGAGAACATCTGTTTATTGAAAGGATTTCCTCTATAGTAATTTTTCTCTCTATCCCATCCTTTTTAAAGTATTTCCGAAGTGTTTTTTTACTGGTTCTTTCCTGAAGAAGACCCAATATATTTTCTAATATTCTGACACTGCATTAATTTTGTTTTCTTATTAATAGCTGATGCAGTGAAAAAGTAATTATCGACTGATGCTTCTTTAAAATTCTTGGGGTTGCTTTTGCCTTGTTTTTCTTAAGTTAAAAAAGTTTGAGGTCCCTCCTTAAAGCTACTGTACTGAAGACTGTAGTGCTGGAATTGTCAAAACAAATAGCAGCTTAACTGCTGTTCACGACTCTGGTCCAATATCTCTGTCAGAATTTTTAACAGCTATTCAGCCAAATATTTGTAGAGCAGCTGTACCCCTAGTCGGCCTGAGTCCTATTCCATCCTTCCTTTTAGCCTTGTCATATGATTCATCTCTCTTCTTTTAGAATATTGTCTATTTTTAAATATTGTAGAAGAAAGCAACAGCAAATTAAAGGTAAACACTTGCATATCAGCATGATATGATTCTATACCATTAAAGCAATTTAAGTATTTTCCAGAATGGACATGTGTGGGACTTGGTGTGAAAAATGAAGTTCAGGGGGTGGGCAGATATGACTTTTTGATAATACTAGCAGGACCCCCACCCCATGAAAAACAAAACTTCACTTTCTTTCCCAAGGAAGTTCAAAAGCTTTTGATTTTGCACTCCGTATCACTGTCTTTTTTTTTTTTGTTGTTGTTGTTCTCTGGACATCCCAGCTCTAACTATGTTAGTTATAGTAATGCTCTGACCATATGTTAGCGAGTATGTTTATTCTTCATAGGTTAAGGTGACTTATTTTACTTTTTCCCCTTAACCTACTTTGCTGTATGACCACTGAGGGCAGGATAAAGGGAGAACACATATTTGACAAATAGTTTAAATCCTAGTCTGTACTCTTTAAGAATATTCAGAATCTTGCTTAGATACATGGTCCTCTTAATCTTGATGGGGTTTTCTTGTAGTGTACATGTCTGCCAGCATAGAGCAGGTTTCAAGATCTGACCTATGTTAGCAATTTTCTCCTATGAGAGCCATCCTTCTTTAATTCTGACACATTACAAATAAATGACTCTGTAAGCTAGCTAATAGTAACCTTCTCTTCACCTCCCATAACCTGTAGTAAGATGTATAAACAGTCATCACAATCCAATGCAAAACTGATAGTGTGAAAGTCACTGGGAAAGAAATATTGCAGTTGCTAGCTGTGACGCTACCAAGTATGATTCATATTTCTGATCTCAGTCCAGCTACTAGTGGGCAGGTGTCCACATCACAACACTGACGTAACTGGCACAGTCTGTCCCACCTTTGCTGGAAGCCTGTACTAAAAATAAAGAAATAAATAAAACCATGTTTGGCTTGTTGTCATGAATGAACTAACTATAGCCCATAAGGGCTGTTATCTACAGGTTAGAGCAAAGACACCTCTTTGCAGTATGGAGAAATTTGTGGTGCCTTCTCCATTATAATCACATTCTCCATTATAATCACATTATGTAGGTAACAGTCTTCTAGTTCCAGGGCTGCCAGGCTGGTTTGTGTGTTCTTGTGGTTGCCTTTGGGTGGTGGGTGAAAAGGTTTTTATTATTGTTGTTTTAGACCTGTTAAGTCATTGTATTTTGATGGGTTCAAGTAATAAACTCTTTGGTAGTAAGGATGCTGCCCTTGGAAGGTTCTTTATTTTGAATTGTAATGGAGAGCTCAGGAAGAAAGATTGTTTGGATTTATTGTTTTTATTAAATTATCACATGTTCTGCTGTGCTTAATCACTGTAATACAAAATAGGCTTTCTGTCTTTCCAGCACATAAACATTTTCTTATTGTGAGCCTGCTAGTATTTTCATATTACTAAGGTATCTCAAGTGTAGAAAGATAAGCAGATGAGGAGGTGTTTGCAGGATCCTGATATTATTGTGAATATATGTAACATATAGCTACATTAAACAGAACAGATCATTTGAAATGCCCTTTTTGGTAGACATTGACTCTTAACATCATGTTTACCTTTTAGATGATGCTTCCTCTGAAAACTTCCCTTTGGCATTTCCAGAACTAGATCAGCAGCTGCAGGTAATTTTTTTTTTTTTTTTTTTTTTACTACAGTTC
Source organism: Athene noctua (assembly GCF_965140245.1). NCBI lineage: Eukaryota > Metazoa > Chordata > Aves > Strigiformes > Strigidae > Athene > Athene noctua. The sequence continues at coordinate 161,017,924 of NC_134037.1, forward strand.
TACTTCACATTTACTATATTTGTTATGATAAAAATCCTGTTTGTTACACTGAGGTGAATGTTTTCAGTGGTGCTTCTCTAAACCATTAACATTTAATAAGACTGTATATGTCCATAGAAGAAAACATCGTCTTTTCAAGATCTACAGAAAAATTTATTTGACATTTTTTATCCAGTTGCAGGGAAATCACTATTTTAACAATCTTACCTGCTTTTTAAATATTTTCACAATTCCTGTGCACAACACAGCACATACTGCTACACTGCAATGAAGAGAGTTCTTGTGGTTTTGATGGGAGAAGGAATGAGCCAGGTGTTATATTCTCATACCTACAGGCTGTGCTAAGACCAGTATGACCAGCTTTCCCTGAAACACTCGACGAGAATGCAAAGGTGTATTTTGTAGCGCCGTTTTATCTCTAATCTTGGATAACTAAAGCCAGTCATCGCAACTGATGAGAGCTTCCTCAGAGTTACTCTAGTTCATGCTGCATAGCCAGCAACCCTGGCAGGTTTCTGCAGACAGTGCAGGATAAAAGTGGTGAATCCTTTTGTGACCAGTCCGATTTGTCAGCATAGCACAATGGAGCACCAATATACTGGACAATCAGATGGCAGTTGATGGCAACTCCATGGTTCACCAGGCACAGAGCCAGTTCTCTATCCAGGGATTATTTCCCTTTCCTCTGTGGCAGTTCTGGAGTGTTTGTTGGCTTTTGTAAACTACTTCAGATCATCTGTTTCCCAGGAGCATTTAGACTTCCTCTGATATTTCAATATGAAGGCAGTTGTTTCCTGAGTGTAAATTGAGAAAGGCATTAGCAGACCGTGTTGTCCAATGATGTCATCCTTCCTGTCCCCATCAACTAGTGAGACAACACTGGAGGGCTGCTGACTGAAAGGACTGACTTTTCTCTCCTGCTGCTCTCATCAAAATGATGACTGATGAAGGAATGGAGGATGACAGAGGCTCTTCTTGCTCTATCCCTCTAATCCTGAGAATAGGGGCAAGTTCCTTGTAACTAGGAAATATTATTAAAGGAATGAATAGCAACCTAAGATTTAGGCTGAAAGGAACAGGGTAGTATGTTGGTCTCTTTATTCCACTTGTCTTCCAGTGCAGCAAAGATGATTGATATTTTTTTCCCTTAGAAGAATTCAGTTTGAGAAAAGCAATATTATTTCATGGGTGAAGCACTGAATTGAAAGTAAAGAAGTTGCGTTCTGTTTCCAACTCTGTCAATGACACATTGTGTGATCCTGGAGGACCTGCTTCATCCCTCTGCTCATCTCTGAAATTAGGTTAATAATTTTTACCTTTTCTTTTAAAGAGCATTGAGATCAGTGGGTGAAAACTGCTCTAAAAGAGTAAACTGTGATTATCATTACGGCTGTTGGTACATAAAACCAAAATTACTAGTGTTAGGTGTAGGTACTTTATAGAACAAGTGATCATTTTTTTATTAGGACTTTTATGACCCATTTCTGGAACATATAATGTACTCTAAATGTGTAATTTCATGATAGACTGGAATAGTTCCTCTGGAAGCATTCAAGTCTACTGGATAAATAATAGCCCATCAGTAAAAGTTTTTTAGGTACGCACTAGAGCAATTCCACTAAGTATACCCTCTTGGTCTGTTAAGTACCTGACATTTTTTTCAAGAGAACCTTCCTTTACTCTCACGATCTCAATATGATAACAAATTCAAAGAAACAATCAAAGGCTTTGATTCAGATAATGTTCTTTTTATTATACTTCAGAAACTTTTTTTTGTAATATTGAGAAAGTTGAAGGGATAAATTACAAGGACTATCTGGCTGACTCAACCACTCAAATGTATGAAGTTAGTAGTAGTGCTTCATCTTTTAGCTTTTCAAGCTTATGTGCATATTTATATTTAGATGCCTCTATGTTCAGCCAGAAGCAGTTAAGTCAACACAGGGTTCAGAGCTGATGCAGAGGTAACAGTGCATTTAGCTTTATCAATGAAAACTTGATTTTTCTTGCTTTTGTCAACCTGGATCACAGCTTAAAGTTATAACTATTTGATGTAATTACATTATGTTTATACTACTTTAAAATTTCAAACAAATAACTGTAACAAAGTTATAATTTACATTTTCTGATTAATTACTTTTTTAAATTGCTATAATCCAAACTGCTTAAGGGTGTGTCAGCCCTGTATATGATGTGGTTGCAATTTGCATTAACGTAGCCATACTGGCTTTGAACAGGTATTACAGAAGCAAACTACAACAGGGGCTTTACCAGGACCTGCAGAAGTACTGAATGGTGATGTCCCTTGTCATTCCATCCATGCTTTTCTCTATCCCAAAATTAGCTAGTATAAAGCAGCACACATGAAGTGACATGTAAACGAACCCTTTAATCAGCTGTGGCATAGCAGCCTGAAATGCTTGAATTTACAAGCATGCTAGTACATATATTCGTAATAAAAATATCACTTCTAGAGCCACAAGATTTTCATCACCATGCCATAAATACAGTCAAAAGCATTTGTCTTTTATTTAAAGAAGCAAACTATAAATGCAGGGTAGGTGGCTATATAATAGGCACTTAAAAAAAAAAAAAAAGAGAAAAATAATAATTCAAGGTTTCAAGCATACAAAGGAAAATTTTGAAACCTGTTTTAAAAACAAACAACAAAAAAGCCAAATTAGCCAGTCTTTAAGTTGGATTTTGAAAGCAGCTCGAAAGCTATGTAAGTTCGCCGAGTGACTTGGAAAATCAGAGCCTTAGAATTTTATGCATGCAGGCAGCAGACCACAGCCTGAGTACCAAGCAATTTGCACCTCTGTTTTAGGCTTCGAGCCCTTCTCCTTCTATGTTAGGCCCTGGCAGACAACTTGGCTGTTTGAGCAGAATTACCTAGTGTTCCCACTTTTCCTACCACAATCCTACCATACCTACTCCTCAGGCAACGGTATCCAATGGCAGGGCAAAATTCAGTGCAGCCTTCCCCTGTCAGGGTAATAAACCCTGCTGTCCAAACACCAGTGCCAAATTCACAGAGGCAGAGGTAGAATTGGCTGGAGAATAGGTATTTCTAGGAGACTAATTGCAAATAGCTAATTCTCTATAAGGACTCCTACTAGAGGACAATCCAAGTTGAAAGCTATAGCTTCTTTCTGAAGAATAATAATGATCTGTCTAGAGTTCTGATCTACTAGGTAAGTTCAGACCAAAAATGTGATCTTTTCCAATAACCTTTTTGAATGTTACATTTTTCTGCCACTCTGAGAGGAAGAAAATCCAAGAAGAAATTGGTAAGAAAATAATACTGATTATGTAAATGAAAAGTTTTGGTTTGGGTTTTTTTTACTTTAAAAAAAAAAAAAAAAAAAAAGTCTGGTCAACCAGACACAAAACCCCTACATATGAGAATATAGCAGTTTAAGCTATATGCAGGAAAAGCCTGGTCTCTTGCAGCTTTATTATTAAAATACTGCAAAGAAGTTCCGGGTATACTACCAGTGAAAAAAAACTCGCATCAATAAACTTCTTGCTTTCAATTCCTTTTGTTTGCAGTATTGGAAATTATTCTCTTCCCACTGACAAGCGACACTTTGAATGAGGATAAAGCACTTGCTTCTTTGGGCTTCAGTGTCAATTCCCCGCCACCCTTGTGAGAGCAATGTGGTGGGTAGTGCAGCGAGGGTAGGCTTACTACATGTGTCAGTTTATTATTGGGAAACGTTAACCTTTGCCTTGTGTGAAAGTTGGACTGGGCCTTGGAAGGCACTTCCTTGATTAGCTGCATAGTGGGTGGTGGCCCCTCTGACAGACACTCTACTACGGGTTATCCGCTATATTTAGACACCTACATCAGCATCTAAGGCCTTGTTGTTTAGGTCACTGAATATAGAGGAAGGTATCTAGTGTTAAGTACCCACATTACTATGCCCTGTGTGCTGTCTGTACTGTTCCAACATTTCCTGTGGCTTGCTCTGTTCATCTCCCTCTTCTTCATCAAAGTCTTTATTTCAACTGGGAGTTTGGTCCTGAAGAGGGAAGAACACAAGCCACATACAAATGCACAGGGTGTCCTGTAATTCTTTATCAGCTCTTCTCATGAAATCATGAGCTTGAGAGGCATTTATGTAATTTTTTGTATTACAAATCTGTTAAGATCAATGGAGTTAGATGACTGTAAAATTGCTGCAACAGAGAAAAGGCTCCAACCATTTATAATACCTGTTTATTAAGTCAAGGGGTAGTTTTTCATGCTTTCGTGGGAAATGTCTATACAAAAGGAGCAGTGAAAACATTATGAAAGGGACAGTTTGTTCTATATGATAGAAGCATTTAGCAGAAATTTTGTTTACTCTGGAACTTTAATAATGGATATATTGCTTCTATTTACTGCCAAGACTCTTGTTAGACACATACAAATTATTTTTGAAAGTTTAAAAGTATACTGTGTGCTTGAAGAGTATGCTGTATTTTTTTAATATGTATTAAATTCCAAGAGAATTCTTAGAGTACTGTGGTACTCTATAATTAGATTTGATTGCCTATAAACTTGATAAGTCTCCTGTAGTGCTGCTGGGTTAACTATGATCTTAGATTATGTAAGACATGTCAGAACATCATACTAAGGTTAGAAAAGAATGGAAAATGTCTCAGGAAAGGAGAGCAAAACTCAATTTCTCTCATCCCGTTGTCTTGAATTATTTGGAGGTAAAAGAACTTCTTACTTTCACAGTAAAACTAGACTAGACTAGATATATCCTAGACTAGATATCTGAAACCAGTTGAAGAGTTCCAGTTGTACAATAAAAAGTAACTGCAAGGTGCAGCTATCACTTTTGCTTAGAATAATGTGGTTTCTTTGATCATGGATGAGTATACAAGGCCATATAATGAACATGGGCCACGTGCAAAATATTGGCACTGAACTTTCTGGTTTTCCAGAATAGTTTAGCTGAAAATTTCCAAATTTACAAAAAGTGAGACACAACTGTTGAATTAGACCAGTGCTAAAGGCTGCCTTCTAGACAAGTCCACATGTTCAGCTGGCAAAACTCTATCATACTATTTTTTCTTGAAACTTTAACCTTTTCAGGAGACAGTTTTGATTTTTTTCACAGTAGAACCATAAAGCAAATGCAAACAACAAAGGTGAATTAAAAAATAAACTGTTTTAAAGTTTTTGAACACTTGGATGACACTGTCAACTATAAAACTTCTGTGAATATGGAATAATGATGTTCATATGGCAAAGCAAATCACACTTTGTCATGTGAGTGAAGCAAAAAAATTACTAAAAACTGTCCTTCTTTTTAAGATTTCAATTGGAACAGCTCCTTAAACCTGTCTTAAAAACCAGGCAGAACCACTTGGGCTCTTTCATTTCTTCATGAACTGCCTTTTCATATCATCTTCCAGCATCTTTCATATCTGGATTCCAAACAAAAATATAAATAGTTGTATAAGTCTTGTAAAGATGCGCAGTTACAGAATAGCCTATAACAGTGTCTTAGTGTCTGCTTGCTGGATTATGCAGAGTTTGTCAATGTCATAGATATTCAACAAAATACAAGGGAAAATCAGACCTTGTTGAAAATCAGGCATAGTAGGATAGACCACTAGTACAACTGAAAGCCGTAGCTTTTGTACTAGCTTTGTGAACAAAATCAGAGAAGCTGTGTGCACATATTTTGCCGGCACAGAAAAATGAGGGTGGATAACACTGAAGCCTGAAATAAACAGGATTAAATGTAGCAACTGTTACCATTAAATATAACTTTATTCGTATGGGTTGTTTTTTGCTTATGTAGCAGGTATGCTTTTATATATATTAATTTATGGACAGGCAAGATACTTCATGAAGTAATAAATTCAAGCTGTCCTAAGGAGAAATTAAAGTATGGCTGTTAGCTTCTGAGTGAAAAAAATATATACTACAAATTGAACTTAAGTCCTGTTGTAATTATTCACCTCGGTAAACTAGCAAACTCTTACCAAAAACATAGTATACAGACTTCATAGATGCAAAGTGCTTTCTACTGGGAATTCCAGTTCCTTTTCTCTGTCACGGGAATGTCATCAGGGCAGCATCTGCAACACTTCCCATGGCCTGACCACAGGCATTCAAAGAAGTCATTCCAGGTAGAATGGGGAGCAGAGAAAGACTACTTGGATAAGCTAGGAAAAATGGAAATTTCATCTAGGATGGGTCAGAGGAATGCAGCTTTACCAAGACATAGGTCTTGGAAAGTACATGAGAGCCTTCTGTAAGTACACCTCAGGGGTAAAACAGGTAGGAAAAAGAACCACCATTTGAATGAAGGATAGTGCTGACACAATGGAAGACTATACAAATCTGTCTTCCATAAAACCAAACTGGAAATGCCAAAAATGTTTCTAATCCTTGGTGAGGATCTGGGCCAGTCTTACAGCTGAGACAGGGGACTGCAGTTTTTCCAAAACAGAGCTGGGCAAGCCTGTGAATTGCAGGATTTGCTTCTGATAATGGAGTACTGGACTCGCTGATTTTGTGAGTTCCTCCCATTCCCGTTTAGAGGAGTATGGGGTAGCCCAGTAACTGTTACTATTCTATTAGTTTTCTTTTCTGTGGAAATATGTTGATACTGTAAATGTCTGCTGTCTAGTTGGAGCTACCCCTCTGGAACAAGCAAGTTTTGCCTCGGTTTCTGCATTTGTTTTTTAGTAGTTTGCCCTGCCATCTTCTGAAAACACTTCTTTTGGTGGGAACAGACGTATCATTAATTCTTTGCACTCTTGTTTATGTCAGAAAAGTAGGCTGTTAGACATGGGTAAAATAATTTCTCTGTGCTTTTGTGTTGGCTTGCATTTTCTGGTGAGCAGCCAAGAACTGATCAGACTTGTATCTCTTCATTTTTTCTTGTGATTGCAGTAGAGATGTTTGTTAAATAATGAATGCATAAGCCTGCTTCATGTCCTGCTGGCCAGAAATTACTCATGGACACCATGGGTATTATCTCCAAAACCTTTATTAGACATTTCAAAATTAGAAAAGAGTGAACGAAATTGTCCAGTCATCTAGTCATAAAAAGCCATAATCAAATTTACATTTGAAAGTAAAAATACACTAAAAATTTTTAAAAGTTATTGATATAGTGCTTAATAACATCAGACAAGATTGAAAAGAATTGTATGAACAGAATATTAGTAAACTGATTGTAGCTTTTGTTGTCAGTTTATTTTGAGTGATAAAATATCAGAGTAAGAAAAAATGACACTGAAGAGGAAACAATGATAGAAAGGGGTTTGAAAGTCAGCAACTGGTTCTAAGTGGGAATTAGATACTAAGTCTCAGCATGACTAGATAATTTTTAGCTCTCTATATATATCTTTTGAGTGGGAAGCTGGAATATAGAAACTGAATGCTGTTTTAATTTTTAAACTGGTTTAAACCAGATAGATTGTGGAAAGTAATTTGGAAGCAAAACCAAGGGTTTTTTTGCTTTTGAAGTATCACTGTTTGGGGACTTTCCCTTGGATACTGTTCAAAATTGTTTTATTGTGACGCATTTGTTGTTTGCTGATCTCTGGTAGATACCAGAGATGCTACTTTGGCTCACCCTTGCATTCTTGGATTAGAGCACTGAGACTTCTATATTCTGTCTTGTTAAATTTATGCTTATTATTTGGGTGGCTATATGAATGGTGCTATTGCTCACCCACATTGAAATGCAATTAAATACCCTTTCCTGGGGACCAGATTTATCAGGTAATGGACTGCCCTTTCCCTGGGGTCCCAGGTTCTCCAAGCTCAGAAGGAATGAAACAATGTGCTGTGAAACAGTTCTGCCACAGCATTTTTACATTTAGAACATGGAAAATGAGTGTCTGTGTTAAAATTTCAGTGAGGAACCACATCATCTACAAGTGTTTGCAAGGTCCATACATTAGTTACATCTGTGCATTAGGATACATCTGAAGCCAATTTACGCTGCCTTCCTGATAAAAATATTTTTAACCTTTGTTTCTGAATGTATTTAGTAAAATTTAAATTTCCAGTTTAGCTAAAACAAAGGTTTACAACATCATAAATAATAAAAGTCCGAAGACTTATGCTTTTCTTTTCCTAAAAAAGTAATTGAAGGAGTATTATACTACAGAGAAGAGTCAAAGCAGGACAACAAGAAATAAAAAATAATCTACTTATATTGTGAAAGGCAATTGGATGTTCTTTAACTGGACAGTAAAGGAACTATTTTAAGTGCTTCCTTTTGCTTCAAACAGGTGGCTGAAGTATGCTATTTGGAGTTCATTTACAGTCAATTGATTCATGGCTAATAACTTAAAAATACTATACTTCCTGAAAGTGTTATATCCAAAATATGACAGTCAAGCCTGAAGCCTGAATTAAGTTGCATTATTTTTAAGGAACAAAAAGCACTGATATTTAACCAAACTGTATTTTCAAGATCTTGGTTGAAATTCGTATGAGGAGTCCCAGGACAGAGTGGTTTTATTTGTTTATGTATTGTAATAATGGGTTTATTTATTATCTCCAGTGTGCATTGAAAAAAATATTAAAATCTTGCTGCAATAATGTTGGTATTTAGATTAGGAGCTATTTGCCTTCACTGTGTCTTTTTTGTTTGTTTGGGTTTTTTTAATTTAATTTCTCTCATCCTTCTATTCTCAATCTCATCTCCACTTTTCATGGAAATTTAAATCACTTTGCAAATATAGCTGATTTAATTCTCATAACATTTCTGCTAAGTATATTCCCCTCTACAGGAAATAGAGATGTAGATAAACTGGGTATGTTCTTGAGCAAAACTACTTACAGCTTGAGGTATTGCTGCGGTAGAACTCTTTGTGAAATCTTGGCTGCACTGGAGTCAGCAGTATAACTCCTGTTGAGTCCAGCAGAATCAGACCTAGTGTCCCAGTTCACAGTCCTGTCCCATTTAGTAATTAACTGGAATAAGTATTGTATCTATTAAAAAAATTAAAAAAAAAAAATAATTAGTAGCTTTCCATGTCTTCTCATCTTGCAATATTGGAGAATAAGAGCTTGTTTGCACCCAGATTACCCTTCTGCTCAGTGCTGCAATTTCTGCAGTGAAAACACGCTAATGTATTTTATGGGTCTGACCAATGCATCAACTTTAGCATTCTTATATCACTGTAGCTGAAAAAAAGGGAGGTAAGGGAGAAACCTTTCTTTGAACAATCTTTAGGGATACTTTGCAAAGTTGACAAGTAAAGTTCTGAAAATCCTTACAAGGTTTGAAGGTTTATGCATATTCTTATGCAGAGAAGTGTTTTTTTCCCTTCCATGAAAGGCCATCACTAGGAATATTTGGCTATATCCTGCAATTAGGGGGGGGGGGAAATTCTTTAAGTATTCTCACAAGAATTAAGATAAATATTCTATCTTTCAAAATATGTGGGTTTTCCTAATATTTCATTCAAAAGCAGTATATATATATATATATATATATGGTTTTTTCTCTCTTTTTTTTCTTAAAGCCGCTGCCTCCTTGTCATGACTCTAAGGAATCTATGCAGGTGTACAAACAGCACTGCAAAATAGCAGAAGAGTACCATGAGGTCAAGAAAGAAATTGCTCTGCTGGAAGAAAGAAAGTGAGTAACTTTCCCATAGTATCTACTGTTGTATAGTCTCTTTGTAAAATTCTGTTTTAAACATGAGGTTTTCACATGATATTTTCTGACCTTATACCTCTGCCTGATGGTCACAGTACAGCACAACAGCTAGGCCTTTGGTCCATAGGATCAACTGAGGCCACTAACAACACAGAATTGTCATAGTTCTGCGCCCTCAGTTATACAGATGTCCCTTAAAACCTTAATTGACAGCCTCCAGCTCACATAACAATCTAGTTCAGATGGTGAGAGTCCCCTTTTTAGTTTTAGGGAAATTTTTTTCAATTTAACTTTACACATTTTAATGAAGAACATAGTGGATCCTCAGTTATGTTTAGAGTACTTGACAATATTAGTAAACATTTCTCCATGAGATGCATTGTCTCTATGTACATTGACATTTCAGGTGTTCATATACAAAGTGCATAAGCTAGAGACTTATTTTCTTGTCTATGGCCTGTACTCATACCCCTGTCATCTTCACGTGACTATTAAATGGCAAAGTGCACTCTGTGTCTCTTGGTCCCTTCCACAAGAAACCTTAAAAAGAAATTCAAAGAGAGGGAAGAGGGTGAGCAGTGAAAGTTTTATACAGACAATCAACCCCAAGGAATAACAGTTACTGCTAAGTAAAATTTCTCTTTCAAATGCTTTTGATTTTCACATTCACACTGAAGGTGACTTCAAGCAGTTTTGCCTTCCTCAGGGGGTTACCTCAGTGTCGATCTTTGAGACTTCTTGTGAAAGTGAAGACCACACCATCATTCTTCCAAATGCTGCTTGAACAGAAACATTTTTAATATAGGAACAGGGGTTGAAAGAGCTCTGTTACAGAGTGGGCTTTGAGTAGAAGGTGGACAACTGTATCTGTTTCAGAAAAATCTTCACACAGCTGACCATGTAGTTTAGCCAAGTTTGCATCCATGGGAGTCTTCAGCTGCAGAAGCAGTCTGATGGGAGGGAAACTGGTGAAATCTCCTGTAGTCTTACAAGTAAGATAGCCAAAGATCTCCTTGACACCAGACTATGCAGGGTAAGAAAGTGAGACTTGTCTGATATTGATGGCTACGGGCACAATATAGTTGTTGCTAAAGTGTCAGAACTAGTTGAGGCTTCCCACTACAAATCTTCCACCATAGGACCTGCATGGCTCTCAGTTGCTGACAGACTGGCACAAAAGCTAAAAAAAAAAAGTAAAAATAACCAGAAAATATTAACGTTACATTGTCCCAGTGTTTGCATTTAATTCATCATTAAACTTGGCCAATCAAAAGTAATCAGTGTTTTTAAAAAGATGTAGAGAAGATAATTCAAGTAATTTTGCAATGATTTATCAAATTTGATTGTCTATTATAAGCTGCTTACATGTGTATTTAGCAAGCAAGTGAATTCAGTGGAAACCATGTGTGTTTGTCTTCTCTGAAAATCCAGACAGAATAAAATATGAAATGGTTAGATGTATAAACTCAAAAAGTAGCCTTAGATGATTTGGGTTTTAGAGTCTACTAATATAAATACATTATTATTACTGACACACCCCTGAATCAGTTATGTACATTTATGAAGTAAGCCTGGAGCCCTTGAAAACTAGACTCACATATGTATTTCTGCATTTACTAGAATGACAAAAAATGCTGTTTGAATCATTTTTGTTTATCTATGGAATCTGTGGTACTAGCTAAATTAGAAATATTTTGCTCCTTGGGAATAGCAAATACATGCACAGAATTGTTTACCTGAGGTCAAAACTGTCCTAATCAACCTTGGAGCCCAGAAGTCAGCCCCTCAGCAGTGGTAATCCTGGATGAATTAAGGGCTTCAGGCTGGCATTTTCCTTCATTCCACCAGCGGATGTCAACAGTGGAACAATGTGAAGAAGCTTCTACCACTGCTACCTTTGCTGAACCTGTTCTGTGGACAGAATGTTTTATGCCCCAGGAAAATATATATTAAAATAAGAGTGTCCGAATAAGACAGCAAATAGAACTATATTATTGTAGACTCTTATGAACATTCTAATTACATATCTGCGGCCTAGATACTCACATGCTGAATAGCTGTGAAGTACCTAAACAGACAAATATCAGTGCAGCACCCTTCACCACCTTCCAGATCTTTTAATCTGAAGAAGTGGTCCTACAAGTACTGAGATTGAAGATGCTTAATTTCTTACAGGTTGGTGCACTGTGGTAATTTGATTTTGAAGTTTAAAAAGCTGCAAATACCAGCTGAAGCTTTTTTCCTCCAGATGGGAACTATTTCTGACTCCTCCCTCCAGGTAGATTCTCAATTTTGTAGTATTTTGGAGGAGGTTTTACAATAACGTCTTTCCCCTTTCAGATGTCGTTCCTTTCTGTAGCAGTCTGTTTCTCTCAAATCTTCCAGAAACTAATTAGGACTTCTTCACTGCCTGAATTTTGGTTGAAATTGGAAGGTGTATTAAAAAAGTTATTAGGACACATATACATTTACACACATGTAAGCATACACAACTAGCACATTAACCTTGATTTTTATATAAAACTAGACAGAAAGAGAGCATAAGTATGGAGGTGAAGGGGCAAGCAAGAAGTAGAAGATAGTTTTGGTCTAGTGATCACTGATCTATATCTAAAAATGTTCTCAACAGTTACAGTTTGAAAGTTAAAGGAAGTCTATGGGATAGCGCATGCTGTATGAAGAGTGAGTTACAATATCTGGGGTGTCATGCATGTTGAATATTCCATTCTGAGAAGGGAAAGATGCTTTCACTTTTCTAAAAAGTCTGATGAGATGCACAGCTTTTAGCCTTAAAAACATTTATAATCAAATTGAAAAGGTGGACTTTGCGGCTTTCTGAAATTTGCTCCGGTATCTATCTTCTACATTTGAATTTGAATGTATGGAAGTAAAGATTCACAGTTGTCTACTACATCTGCTATCTATTGTCTATTTTTTTAAAATATTATTTTGATAAAATGAACAAAGATAGAGTTTCACCCCTTGCAGTGGAAACAATTTTTGCAGTGTTCTTCAGTGTACATTTTTACCAAAGGCAACCAGAAGTGCTGTTGGATGGTGCCCTGCCAGTTCTCCAGACTTCCTCTCCACAGACCAACTCAGCTGTGGAATTAAAATGTCAAGTCCCACCTGGCAGTGTCTGCACCTGTGGTGCCTGCTGGTAGTACATTGTGCACACAGAATACTGAAGACAATGATTGTCAGGAAAAGAGCAGAAAATGGCTTGAGCAAATATTTTTGAAGGAAGGCTAGAAGGAAGAAACAATGTTAAGTTAATCAATACAGGTATTGGAGCTTTTTAGTAAAACAAAAAATGGGATAGCATTCATTCTACTTCAAACAATTTTTGTTCCAACCACCAAAGTTCAGTGTAACCTTTTATACGTGAGATAATACATGCAGCTATATTTCTAAATGAATTATCTTTAAGAAATAGGAAGTCGATTAACACTGTTTTAAAATAGTCAAAAACATTTACTCTTTTGCAGCTTTTCAAATGCTTTTAATTCTGCTTAGCTTGACTTGTCTCTCACTGTAGTGTGTGGATCCAGTATGGCTGATGCATAGAAAAGCAATGGTGTGAAGTGCCAAGGGTTGCTTCTCCTCCAGGCAAGAACAAAGCTTATTTGCTCCTTTCTCTTGTATGCAGTGTAGATGGCAAGAGAATGTACTAAGCTGGGAGTGGAAGAAAAGACAACTATTTCACAGGAAAAAGGAAAATATGAGAGAGAAGGGGAGGTTGCAGGTTCAAAAAAAGGAAAATCAAAGGATAAAGCAATAAGAAGGGGAAAAGATGTGACTCAGGAAAAAAAAAAAAAAGGAAAAAAAGAAAAGGAAGCAAGAAAGTGAAAGAATTTAAAAGAACATTGGGTAGATTTTTTTTTTTTTCTAGCATAAATCATCATAGCTTTGTTTGCTGTCTTCACTCAAACTCTTCCCATTTATGCCAGCAATATGTAGTACAAGGGACAAAATCACTCTGGAATGGGAGACATGATCAAAAAGAAATAAAAGGGTGTGGAAGTGAGAACACACCACATTTAGGTCACAGAATGTAATTTAATTTATGTTCCAGAAACACACATGTATTTCCATAACAGATGTTTTTGAGTATCTAAGTTTGGGTGAAAGGGATGGGATGGCTGGTTATTTTGAGCACTTGTTATATTGCTATTACTAGATAATGACCCTGGATTATGTAGTTAAATATTAGAGTTGCCATGGTTGCTAGATATATCTTATATTCTTAGCACTGGCTGGTTTTCTCATTTTTCCTCCCCCAGACAATTCTAATATAACTCTCCAGAAAATATCATTTGATCACCACCTGATTTAGGATCACTCATTTCTTTGTCATGGATATGGTTTATTTTCCTTCTTTTACACATATTACAGTAGACATACAGTGGAAATGTCTGCTTAATTTTGTGGGATCCTTCCATATGCTTTAGCATCCTCTCATGACCATAGGACTGTTTCTAAGGTCTCAAGTCCAGATGGTTTATTTCTCCAGGTATACCATTTCTGGGGTGTCTTTCCCAACACTGTTGAGACCAGTAGTCTTCAGACTTTCAGGTACTGCAGAAAAAGGTTGGTGTAAACCATAAAGGCAACCTTTTATCTTGATAACTTTTCCATTCTAGGCCTGATTTTTCATCATCTCACATGTATCCAAAATACATGTTTCTCACCAAATAGTGGAAATTACAGCTTTTCTAATACAAAGAGAGCCTTAACTTGCCCTGTTGCAGTGATGAATACTTACTGAGCTTTTATGTGCTGGCATCTGAGACATATTTCATTTACATTAAAACAGGCTGTCTCATTGTTTTAAACATTAATTAGTAGTCTTCGAACACACAAGGGCAGTTTCCTCAGACAGCAATTACCTTACCGCATCTCATGATTCCTCCTGATGTGAAAGCCATGTCAAATATGGGAAGAGTAAATGACCTTATGACCAGCAGAACACAGAGACACATGTTATCTGGGAAGAAATGTATCGTACCACAGATGCATTGTCCTGTTCACAACAGGTGAAAGACAAGTCTGCCTGTTTGCACTGTGGAAGCTGTTTTCCTTGACTCCAGTCCATCTCCAAATACATTTGCCTCCAGATAGATTTGTCTGCTTTGTCTGTCACTTTTCTTGGTACTTATTAATTGTGAATATTACTGTAAAGGGACTCTGTTGTCTGTCATTAAGGCCAGGACAAGAGAAATAATTTCTGTAATACTATGCTGGGCTTTTCTCCTCCTCTGATATGGCTTGTGGTGTATTGGTTTATGATGCAAATCACACTCATCTTTCCACCCAAACCCCTCCCCAAAAAAGAACAATTAAAGTGTGCATTACAGATTGTCTTCAAGTACCTCAGCACCATTTTAGAAAATACCTTATCAATGCTGTTAATATATTAACTCAGGGTAACCATTAACAGAAAATACAGATTACACAGTGTTAGATCTATTTATTAAGCATCCATAACAAAGGCTAGATGGTGCAAGAGCTTAGTATGGTGTTCTTTAACCTCTGGAAGCTAAGTTCAAATCCTGGATTAGATCAGAAGCAAATGTTAGTTACTGTCCTCATCCTTTTGTGAGCTTCGTAAACCACACCATTCATAACATTTAGCAATTCCCTGGTACTCTAATTTTAGATCTCTGTGGCAGGCTTGCAGTATTTGCCTGAAACATCACCCTACCCTGTAAACAGGTGTTGATCCTGATGGGAAGGGCATAAGTAGTTTCTGCTGACTCAGAAGTGGGCAATTTTATTACCTCAGTGCAAGGAAACTGCTTTCTGCAAGGGAGGTCCTAGAGTGTGGACTACATCAATGAGTATATTTTATTTCTAATGCATTTATATTTTGTTTAATAGCAAAGCTGAATCCCGGGGGGGGGATTTATCTGTGCTGCTTGAGTATTACTGGAGAACAGCATGAAAATCATGCCTGTACATAGCCTCATCTTATCAAATCAGGACTGACATTCATTGATAGAGCTGTCTGAGTTTGCACACTGTCTGTTCTGTCTGTGCCACTCCTGGCTCAAGTCCAAATAAGGTACTTAGTACCTTTCTTTTACATGTACTATAGAAGTCCCCATGGAAAAGGTTTATCTGCTTGTAAGATGCTGATTACTTACTAGTGTGTTCACAGCATCTCCCTTTGAGAACCTTGTAAGTGTAAGAAAAATAAGGAAGAATGATTCTGATTTAATTTGTTAGGAACACTTCTGAGTCAACAGTCTGTAATTTGAGAGATCTTAATTTAATCCTTCAATCCAACATTGCACCAGTAGAATAATTGCAAAGAAATATTGCTGTAGCTCTCTTCTAGTCCTAAGAGACAAAAATCTTCAAGAGAAAGCCTTAAGAGACTGAAGTGGTTGAAGCTGCTGGACTTGTAAAATCTCATTGTCCCTAAATGAATTTCTCACTCTCCAAAGCATAGATGCAATTACTCCTTTGTTGCCTACAGTCCCATTAATAGGAGCTGAAATATCAAACTGTCTAGCAAGATCAGTTCATCTTGTCCAGTTTGAAAACTGGTTAATCTAGTGTGGCCCAAGCAGGAGGAATTTATCTGTTAATGTCTTGCTGCTTTTGAAACTGTTTTAACTATACTGTGCCAAATGTTAATAGAATTCTGATGAACAAAAATACGCTCTTGATATTTTCTCTTGAAGACCTGATTGAATAGACCTTTCACCTGGTGAAAGGCAAAAGAAGAGGCTTTCCTGCAGCATAGCTGTTGTGCATTGCCTCAGTGGTATAAAACAAAGCAAATATATTTAACTATGGGAGGGTTTCTATATATTGCAACTTTCGGATGATTTAGAATTGCTGTAATGGCTGCTAAAATCATCCTTTTTTTTTTTTTTTTGTATGGGAAAGACAATTGGGAGAAATGAGTGTGTCAGGGGTGTCTTCAACTTGTGTCTCTTTGAACTGCAGTAACTCTGACTGTAAACAGCCAGATAAACCATGGGTGAATTGTGCTATCACTGAAAGCTGTAGTAAAGACAGAAGAAGATCAAACTGATCCTAAAACAAGGCCAGATAGAAGTGTTTTTCAAAACCTAGGTGCTTACAGTTTTGCTGCTGTAAGTGGTAGTTTTGCAGCTATAAGTAATGTAAGTGATCAGCCAATACTGAAATGTTACCATTTCATGAATACTCTGACCTGTGGTGACATTACTGATCTGTAGGAATTTCCTGTCTGAAAGTACTGGTCTAGCTTGACAAGAGGGCTCCTTTAAAGACTGCAAAAGCTATCCATTTTGAAGGCATTACATCTTCCCACTGATGATCTACAAGAATTATTTTGACATGACTGAGAAATAAAGTCACAGGGCTATGAACAGTTAAAGATTAACTAATCTCTGAGATAGAATGATCAAAAGAACTAAGAACCTTTTAGAAGAGACTTCCTGTAGCAGCAGTGAATAAATGATTTGACTTAAAGGAGAAAAAAAGCAGAGGCCAGGCTACCC
Source organism: Athene noctua (assembly GCF_965140245.1). Lineage (NCBI taxonomy): Eukaryota > Metazoa > Chordata > Aves > Strigiformes > Strigidae > Athene > Athene noctua. The sequence goes on from NC_134037.1 coordinate 161,035,055, forward strand.
TGCTGCATAACTAAGTGGAGAGCGATTAGATACCCTGTGAGTTACTCATGCCTTCAGTGTGTTTTGTTTTAAGACTTCTTTTATCTTAACTTGTGCTGAGGTAATTTCAGTTGATACTATATGGAGACTCCAGCCCCTGGCCAGCTCTGGGAATACAGGGTGCTGTGACCCCATCCAGAAAGAAGCAACAGCTCAAATCCTCCTGTTTCTGCTCTTAAAAAGACCAGAAGGGGCCAAGTTTGCAGCTCAATCACTCTTTCTCAGCAATAGGGCTAAAGTCTGAGTATAAACACATTATAGAAACAATATATATATAGTTCGAATTCATGTACTTAATGTTTACTAGAACCATTTTTCTTTGTAGTAGAGAAAAGGAAACCAGGCGTATTTCACAGAATTTACTGTTAAAACCCCCGTGCTCTCTTTCATATATGTTTGGTATTGAGAGAAAAATAAATTGTTAGTCTTCAGGCAAAATATTAGCATGCAGTCTCCAGGAACTTGATTCTCCCCCATGAACTGCTTGTTCAATTCTTACTCAAGTTAGACGTATTTGAAGGTCCTCGGCATTTTGCAGGTTTGGTCACTGAACAGCAAACCTATCAGAGATTTTGTCAGCTTTAGCTTTTAAAGGGAAAAGAAGGACTCTAACTAATTAATTTTCTAGGTCTTTGTTTCACAAGAGCTCAAGCAATACCATGTTAACAACCTATAGTCCAGCTTTAACCTAACACACAAAAACAAATTCTCGCATACTTCTATTTTTAATCTTTTTTTTTTTTTTTTTTTTTTTTTTCCATAATCATCAGAAAGGAGCTGATTGCGAGGCTGGAACAAGTGGAAAAAGAAAGCATGGATGCTGCTCAGCTGGCTAAGGAGTATGCAGAACTGACAGAGGAGAACCGAACACTGAAGCTGGCCCAGACGCAGTGTGTAGAGCAACTGGAAAAGCTCAGAATACAGTACCAAAAAAGACAGGGGTCCTCATAACTCTCAACTAGCTTATGTGAGGCAGTTAATACAGGATTGGTCCTGTGCTGGAAAGAGATTTTAAAATAAAGGTCTGTTCAATATGTTATAATACTTTGCTACAGATACAGAGTATGTAGAAGTCTATATTTGATTTAATGCTTGCCAGCCAGTAGCTTAATATAATGGATATTTCATCCATTATATAATGGGTATTTTATTTCAAGTAACATAATTGAAGTTAATCTATCCCCATTATATGTTCTAGTAGATCAGGTTTCTTTTCTAAACATATTTCTTCCAATTTAAGAAGATATGGACACACTAGAAAATGATATAAATAGTCTCTGTGTTGGGAATTTGGACCATACTAAGGCATACAGCAGGGACAATATTAATATATGGAATACATGTATGTTAATTTTAGTTTGGTGAAGATTTTTTAAATTATTTTTGTCATGCCTAAAGTGTTTGGAAGTTATCTTAAAACAGATCTTTTCACTGATAAAAACTATACTTCATTATCCCATGTCAAATTTACATTGTATAAAACCTGAGAAGCTGCATATTAAAAATTGAAGTAACATAATTATTTTTTATCAAACGAGTGTACTGCCAGTAATAATTTGCAAGTTGCAAAATTAAAAAGAAACAGATGAGATCAAACTTTTTTTCCTCAAGTGTAAAGATAGCTTGAGAGTCTTTTTATGGTACTTTTTGTCATGCAAGAAATGAAAAATTAATACATGAATACTACCATCATAGTTTGAACTGAGTATATGTCAGTAAAAGTACTGTGAGAATATTTTGTTCTTATTTTCTGGTCTGTTTTGAAACATAAGTGGCTGTAAGAAGGGACAGGAGTTCCGTCATAGACAAATAACACGGAAGCAAAATGTAAGTTTTACTTGTTCTATTTATCCCTGTATTTTCCTAGATCAATCGAAAATTCTTTGTTATACTTCCATTTCTATTCATACAGTATTTTTTTCATTAAAAGCAGATATAGAAAAGCCATTTTATGTTTTGAATGTTCTTAAATCACCCCGTATTTTTAACTCTGCTTGACAGATGCAGCTTGTTACATCTTCATGAGGTTGGAATTCAACCTGATGTGTCATTAGTACTGAAATGTATCTTAGCAATTGAAAACTATGAACTTAAGATTTCCGCCAGAACCTTAGCTTTGATTATTGTCACTAAACTATTATAAAAATGGGGCTTTGTGTTAATCAGAACAATTACCAGGGAAATCTTTTGGCACCAAAATTCCCCAGTAATTCTGGCAGCAAAGGAGACAAAAAAATACAAGCTGCCCTTTATTTCTCTGTGCTAAATACCTACAGTATTCCCTGCAGCACAGGCATGAAAACAGGTTCTGTGTTACTCCAAGCACCTGACATTGCGGTAGGAGAGTACGAGAAGGTGTCAGGAGAGGACAGCCTTGTCTCCACTTCTCCTCCTGAGCTGCCAGGTCAGGGGCAGTGTACATGCCGAGCACTGCTTACTCCCTTACCCCGGTCAGTGCGGAAACACAAAGGAAAATCTCCACTCTGAGACACGTGCTTTCTGCTGAAATGCTCCGCGGACACTATAACACTCTGTTTATTCATCTTTCATTGTTATCTGAGGGTCCAATTTTCATTAAATCTTGTGAAAATTGAAGAGAAAAAAAGCATAACGAATAAAGACCACTTCAGATGTCAAGCCTGGGAGTGCTGGAAAAGCCTTGTCTGAGTTCTGTGCTGATGGGAAACATACCCTGTACAGACTTCAGGGCTTTCCTTTGAACACAGCACACTTCAGAATCTAAGATGTATTATTTTTATTTGTATTTATGTGTTTTGAACAAGAGGATTTTCATTTTCAAAATTAATTTGTTATTTTAGTCAGAGATTTTTCCATCTAGCTTTGAAAATATCAGCCAGTCTGGTGATTTAAGTGAATTCCTTGGAAATTATACAAAGTACATAAAATTATTTCATTAACAGACTAGCTTTGGATGCATATGAATCAGACAGCAGAACTTTACTTATGGATAATTGTGTTCACCTTGAAATTTTCTATTTAAGTGTAGCCATTATGCTTTAGATGTCAGAACAATAACAGATCATACTCTCAGAGAAAAACCTGAGGGAGAGACACAGTTACGTGGAGAAAGGAAGCTGGGCCTCATTTGTGACACACAACAATTTGAGAGTAGCCAGGGAATATGTTTTTTCTGACCTGTAGATACTAACCATTATGGAAGTCTTCAGGAAACAGTTTTACAGATGTACAAATTTGTAGTGTGCTCCAGCTACCAGCCTGGATAAATATGGAACTCTTAAAACATCCCAAACTAGTTGATGCCAGAGATCAGTATTTAATCTGGACTGTGGCTATTTGCAACCAAATTTTCCTATTGCTTTTAGTTGTGGTGAATGTAAAAAGTAACTAGTTTGTATCAATATACTTGCCTGCCAGCATGGACGCTCATGTGCCTGAGAATAGTGACTCAGAGAAACTGCATCACAACCCAAACGAATAAAATTGATATAGAAGTACGAAGGAAGAAAAATTAAAGTGTTTCATGAAAAAAAAAAAAAAAAAAAAAGAAAAAAAGAAAAAATAGCAGAGGAAATGGGATTCAGATACAGGAGGGTAGATGAATGGAATTTTCCAAAAGTGTTCATAGGCAAGTGAAATTTAAATGCAGAAAAGTCAACCTAGAAAACCATTCAAGTGTTGAAAAGAGTAAAAATGGCTAGAACAGCCTTCTGAGAAGTAACTGCTGTATCTATCATCCATCTCTTGATTTTTTTTATCAAAAGCATAATAATGATAAACATTTTCATATTCATTAAATCTCCAATTTTGAGATGCTGCATTATTCTCTAGATATGACTTCAAACTGCTGACTCAACAGCTGAAATCAAGCTTTTTAAGAAAATGTTTGTTTGTCATATTTATGCTGTATTTTCCAAATAGACAATATGATTTGCGTCCTTCTGTTATTTAAGGAGAAACCTTAAACTGCTCTGCGAGCTAGGTTCATTGTAAGTATAGCCTTGTAAAAAAAAGAGTTTTATACAATTATTTCAAAGATGTTTTTACATTGCGTTTCACTCAAGAACTCAGAAGACAGTTTCAGCTTTTGAATTCAACTGCCAATGAATCATTCAATTTTCTAACTTCTGACTACAGCCTGTGATAGCTGCAGCTGTATTCAGCAAAACAACAAGCGCAGTCTGAGGCTCTTGCTGGCAATTCACCAGCGGTCAGAAGGCAAGGAAAGACATGTGAAAGGCTCAGATGACAGAAGGAGTTGCTAAATGCATACAGCTACATAGATACAGTCTGTTACAGAGATAAAGTGTATTTCTTCCTGTTATCCAAGTTATTCAGGTTAGCAAAAGTAAGCATGCCACTATGATGACAAATGCATTTGCTTCAGACCACTTAAGAAAAGAGTGAAGTACATGGGTTTAAAAAAACAAGACCTGTGCTTTCCATTTCCTATTATTACTGACTTCCTTCCAGTGTAACAAATGCTGAACAAGCTCAATTTCAGTATTCCAGTTAACAAGGATATGACTCATGCAGTCTTGAAACAGCCAGAGACTAGGGTGATTTTACACTTGAAAAGTCTGGAAGATAAGGACCTGCAGGTTTGGGTTTGGCAGCTTTTCCTTAATGTTTCCTTTTCCAGGATTATCTTTATTCTGGCTGGTTTTGTGAATTAATGATTTTGGAAGTGTGTCACCTCCCCCCAGAGGTTTTATTGACATCTAGACCTTTGTGAGCATTAAACATCATTCATAGCGGGTACAAATATGGATGGGTACAACACAGAGGTCTCTCAGCCTTCCGTTGGGCTATGTGGTTGGGGAGCTCTGACACATGTCCATTTGCTGCTCAAACTCCAATCACAAACCAGCTTGCAGAAACGAGCTAGTCACAATCTTAGTCATGGAGTCACTTGGTGGTTTTTCCTACATAAAATTCTTTGTTTGTTCAACACACAAGATGGAAGTGTCTAGAGGAGCAGGGGAGACTGTTGTCTGGAGGGCCATTGCCTCTCTTCTCGTGGAGGGTGCAAGATGTGCAATGACTGAAGAAGATACTTGCAGGGAAAAGAAGTTTGGTCCAGGCAGTAATGTAGCAGGAGGAGCACTGGCTCTGGCCAGCAGGAGCATGAGGAGAGTTGACAAAACCTGGGTGCTAGCATGTCTTTTCTCTGCCATGCACATACTTCCACAGACGTACAATGCACACTCACAGCCCTGAGGGTCTTCTCCGTCTTGTTAGAGTGGCCTGGCATGTATATGCATGGATAATATGGTGATGAACATCCTTGGAAAACCTGTGATTAAACTATTAAATGTCTTCATGACAGGCCTGGAAGGTGTGGAGCAATGAAGACCTAGGGCTGTTACTGAACAATTGCTGGAAAGCTAGGCACCATTGACCATCCTGCTGGGCTTCTCTGGGACAAGACCATACACTGTGACTGCACAACTGTAACAGTGCACTTTAAGGAGGGAGGGAGGGAGGGAGGGTAGCAAGGCAAAGTTGGATGGGCATCCTTGACCTTACCCTTTCCTCCACTGAGTCCTTTGGTTTTGCAACGTTAAACTGGGAGTTACTGAGATGGTCCTTCAGATGCACACCAAAACTGTGTAGCTGACATTTTAAATTCAAAGTAGTTAATAACTTTATAAGAAGGAAAAAAAATCTACCTTGTTTGGGACAGTGCCCATCAGCTCTAGATTCTGCAGTGCTCCTTACAAGGAATGTCATGCATTACTCATACCTGTATGAATGAAAGATGACAATCATTCACAAATTATCGTTAACTTCGACCCAGGCTTTCTAGACTGCACAGGCTGATAGTTTACACTGTAGAAAGCACAAGAAATAGCGTATGAGTCACTCGGCTTTTCTACACACCAATCATCAGTTCCCCCTTCTAAACCAGTTCCTTTAATCCACCCCCTGACCACAACCCATGCATCTGTACCCCCTACTGAGTACAGTCTTGAGCTCAGATCCAGTTGACTGGTGATCTCATGATGTGGTCTGATGATCACCGTGTGCTTGAGACGGTTTCCAAATGTTACAGTTGTATGATGTTCTGTGATTCGGTGCTGGTATACGTCAGCAAGGCACTCTGCCAACCTGCAGGTCCTGGCTGTGAGATACGCTTGCTTTCTTTGAACTGATGAGGAAAATATGAGAGCAGGTGGTCTGTGGATTCAGTTATTTGTCTGAATTTTGTATTAAATTTTAATACAGAAATTAGGGAAATGAAATGAGGATGTGTGTGCTGATGTAACAAATGTGTGGCCAGATGACAGACTATGCCTTGGGTGCTCTGAATGAGTAAAGTGATATGAGAACTGTAAGTGATGGAAAGGAAGTAGTTACAGCTAGGAAGAGGAACTGGTGAGTGAGCTGTGTGCCTTAACTGCTTTCTTGCTTGCTTTTTATGGCTTGCACAGTGGGATGTGTAGGCTGTTGTCTTGAGCTCAACATTAAAAAGCTTTTGTTTAGATGTTTCCCAAGGCTTTTCTGCCTAGTCTACATAAACATTTTATGCTGAAATATTTAATTATTTAAGGTTACGTTTTTGTCTAATATGCCTAGTATCAACAGAGCTATACTGTGATAAAGACGCTCATAGCATTGCAGATGGTTCTTCTATAGAAAGAGGAGTACAAGGAGTAAGGAGTAAGGAGTACTGGTATCTCTGATATATCAGTGAATCATACAATATCTCGACTTGGAAGGGACCTATAAGGGTCATTGAGCCCACTAATGTGCCAACTGCTGTATTTGCATTAAAGATAAATAAATTACAGCCTTGATAAATAGCCTATGTATAGTAAAAACTACACTGAAGCTAGGATGCTTTAATATTGAAATAACCGCATCCTCACTAACTGGCTTTTGCTGCTTTCATTGCACAAATAGAGTTTAGTGCTTTTATTAACTAGATCCCCATTAACCCGCATGAGGGGACAGTGATGTGATGTTCTGTGATCAAAAAACTCCCACCTCTGTCTTGTGACTTTCCTACAAGTATATGACACATGTCAGTGCACAACCCAGATTGTCTTGTGTCTACGGACTTTCTCCACAGTCATTTCACCACAGTCCTCTCCCCAGCTTGTTCCTTTGACTCTTGCCTGTCACATTCCTCTGCTGTGCTTGGATAGCCAGAATAAGTCAACCACTCCAAATTTTTAAAAGTAGTCAGAAGCAAATGCATAATTTAAAAACATTACCTGCTAAAACCCTTGACTTTCTTGTGCTCAGACACTTTTGTATTCTTTTTCTGCAAGTACATTAATATATATGTTTACTGATTAGATGTCAGTACAAAAAATACAAGGTGTTAATATTCATGGAAGACAGAGGTACATTCAAACATACTCCTATAAATACTGTTCTAAATATGTCTTATTCAGGGAGCTCACTCCCTGGTTCTGTGTCTAACCAGGAAAAAAAAAAAAAAAAAAAAAGCCCACTACTCACATATGAAATAGAACATCCTTATGAAGTTATCTGCACCAAGAAGAATGTGAACACATTTTTTAAATAATTTCAGTAAAATAGTATTCTATAAAGAAAAACAAAAACCAGCACAGCTCCCAGCTAATTTAAATTATATCGAGCTATGCATTAACTGCTAAAAATATGCTTAAATCTATTTATAACTTTTAAAAGCTCTCATTAGTTTACGTCTGTAAAAGATACCCTTACATTTGACTGTATGAGCTCCCTCTGGTGGGTAATGTGACATCTACCACTATTACTACGAAGCAAGTAAGAGATACCTCAGTAAATATTTTGGGTACACGAATATGTTTGTCCAAGTGGAGTTTTGTTTATTTAAGTGTTTATAGATACTAATTCTTTATACATCTAGGACAATAATCTAATTACATCTGAAACTACCAAAAGAGTTATATCCAATATTTTTAAGATACTAGAGATACTTGCACAAAGGTGTAGTTTTCAACACATTGGACAACAGCTAACATAAGCACACACATTAAATGAGTTCTGGCATCCTAGAGAAGCTGAAAAAGTTCATAATAGTCACAAATTATATTGTAATATCTTTATTTGTCCAAAGTACTTCTGTTGAGTTCAGTTGGGATTTATGTGCCTGGGAATTTGGCCTGTATGGCTTTACTTTTTCAAAGTATTAGACAGTACAAACTGATTGCAGACACTTTATGTAAAAAGTATTTATTTATTAGGACAAAAAAATAAGAATCAAATATGCTTTAAATAACACAGTACAGCACAGCTAATGTACCTCTTTTTTTCTGACAAATTTTAATATGCCTTAAATCTCATACAGCCTGGTATTCATGAGTTACACTTTTCTAAAAGAAAACACAAATGTTATCTTCCTATTTTTTTCTTTGTATTTAGGTTAAGTAATCTGAACACGGGAAGTGTTAGACTTTGAAAGAATGCATGGGCAATGTTCCAGCCACAGTTCGAGTTTCAACGACCCAAAGTGGTTGTGCTGGAATATTAGGATTGTTTTACTAGCAAGGAATTTGGTGGCTCTTTCACACCCCACAGTTTATTTGAACAACCATGGTTTGGGAAAATTTGGGTTCCTAGAATGTTTTGGAAGGAAAAAGAGCAGAAAAAGAGTTTGTTTTTCTACTTTAGCTGTTTTAGAATTTCCCCTTAATAAAAAGAGGTTTATGTTTAGTCACTTGGCTGAAACCTTGCAAGAGACAAAATTCTAGTCACATGAGGCATGAAGATGAAAGAAAACATAAGTAGGATTTCACCAAATGCAGTGGACAACATTTTTACTAGCAGTTTTTGATAGCTGTGTATCTCCTGAGTATGACTGTACATGCACTGTTTTCAGATGTTTATGATATCCTCCTAATCCTGTAATTTCTATTCAAAAGACTTTCAATTCACAGTTTGACTGCCAGAGTGCTCTGATGTAAATCTTCCACTATATTACTGTCCAAAAGGGAATCGTCACTGAATTTTTATTATGAGAAAGTGGCATTTAAAAGTCCTTAACATTCTTTCTGAAATGAGGGTGTCCACATCGAAGTGAGCAAGGCTGCTTGGTAGGTAATCAGCAGCGCCAAGAAGGCACCACGTGGTAAACTGGATTTAGGCCCTGGTTAAACACAGCACTTACAATGGGGCACTGTGGCCACATCAAACAAATATCTTGAACACATACCTAACTTTAAGCAATGAGTAGTTCCCACTGATTTGCCAATAGGACTGTTCACAGTAGTAAAGTTTTATTCATGCACTGAAGTGTTTTGCTGGAACAAGGCCAGAGAGACCAGCACCTCAGCTTGAAACTCAACTGTTAAAAGTTCATTGGAATTTAATTACGTGCTTGGAGTGTTTAAACACCTCACTGCATTGGGGCCTTTTTGTTGAGCTGTCTTGTCAATGAGCTAAACAGCTCCTCAAATCATCTAATAGCAGGGAGGACCTTCATTCTGTGAGGTGTGTACAAAACTCAGGCATCTTGCTCCAGCACCTTGAGATGGGTCTAGGTCCAGTTGCAGCTGCCAAACAAGCCAGATGCTGGCATAAGATGTCAAAAATAATGAAGAAAACATTATCTTTTGTCATTCCTGGTAAGCACATTTGTTCCCACTTGCACAACTGCAGCCATGCCAACCCTTATGAAGTGGCTCTGTAGGGTCATTATATGGAACTAAAAAAAAAAAAAAAAAAGAGAAAGCAAACACAGAAGAAATGTCAAATATTTACCAAGCACTATAAAACAAATCTAGAAATGACTCTTAACTGGAAGAGTAACTGCATAATACTGTCAAAGAATTTGAGAAATATTCTTCTTGCTTTGCTCTGCTTTGAAAAAAATTAGCAGAAATACTGGACTAGGACAAAAATGCCATGGGCGCCTCTGTCAGATAAGTCCCATTCCTTCTTTTGTCTCCATTCACACACCCCTCCCTGTTCGTCCAGTAAGAGGAGATCTCAGCTGCTTCAAAGATGAGACAGAGAAATAAAATGTTTCTCAGAGTTGTGGTTCTCTTTTTCTCAGAGAAACTGCCCTCTGCTTTTGATGTAGGAACTGGGTAGAGGAGGAATGTTTGGGTTAAAGGTGTGTTCTATGCTCTCCACGTGAATGCTTTGAATGCTTCCTCAAAACTGGATGTGTAATAGGCATATGAAATTTTCAGTTTGCATGTGGTAAGTAGAGACTTAGAGCTGAAATATTTCCTAGCTGAATTCAGCTTGTAACCCAAAAGCTTCAAGACGTTGGTGACTGTTCAGCACAGATTGCTCTCCCCCACAAATGCATACTTCAGACAGGCATATATGACCACAGACAATTTTGCTTGTGATTTCACCTCATAATTTGATTCTCCCATGCTGCCAATATCCTTCCTTTGGTCGCTGTAAATTGTGAAGGAGGAAGATGACATGTTTGAATATAAAATCATCAAACACCTGGACCTGGAAAGGAAGAATACTCTACCTTTAAACTTGGCTAGAACATATTGTTACTTTTCTGATTTGCTTTATCATCACTAATCACTAGTAATCAAAAACAAAGCTTTTCCTTCTTTGTCTTCTTCCCTTCCCTTCCCTTCCCTTCCCTTCCCTTCCCTTCCCTTCCCTTCCCTTCCCTTCCCTTCCCTTCCCTCCCCTTCCCTCCCCTTCCCTCCCCTTTCCCTCTTTCCCTTTCCCCCTTTCCTTTTTCCTCTTTCCCTTTCCCTTTCCCTTTCCCTTTCCCTTTCCCTTTCCCTTTCCCTTTCCCTTTCCCTTTCCCTTTTCTTTTTTCCTTTTTCCCTTTTCCTTCTTCCCTTTCTTTTTTTATCTAGTCAGGATTGTTAAAAGATGCTTACAAAAGATAAGGAACCTAGAGTGCCTTTATAAGATAGGCAGTGAGCTCAAACCTATCATGATATGCACAGCTGAACAAACAAAATGACTATTTCAGTATGATCTTAAGCATTCGGAGCTTTTTGTCTGATGACACACTTTCCTATTTCAAGAGTAGGAATTACTTAATATGTGTCTGAAGCAAGCAGATTTATGAAATACATAATCTTCAGCTAGTCTCAGATTTACTGGAGCATTACTGAGGATTTTTATTTTAAAATAAATAAAGAAAAACTTCCATCCCCATTTAATTATTTATTAAATACATTTCTAAATACCATTTTAGTTATGAGAGTCAATGCCAGCTAAAGGATGAGGTCAGAAGAAGAGGAGTCGTCCACAGTGGGCTTAGATTGCTCACTATATAATTTAAGTCAAGTTTTCAAAACTAAGTAGCGATTGGGTAAGCAGCATGCAGTAGTCTTTCAGGGCTTCATTCTCAGGGACTGGGTAATAGAGCTTTCTAAATATGTTATTTTTGAAATAAATCAAAATTGACACATCACAGCAAGCCAGACTTTACCTTTGAAAATTTAGACTGTTTGAAGATCTCCTCTGACATCTGACAGGGACCTGGACAACACAGAAAATGTCCCAGTTCAAAAAGGACATGAGCAATTCAGATTGCATGTTATCTGGGGTTGATGCTATTCTGGGAACAGAGTCAAGAGCAGGGAGTAGGCGTTTGTTCAGACTGTAAATGCCTCCTATAGAGGTCTTTTACTTTTACAGTGACTGTATAGGGAAATTGGGGTCCAGTCACCCACCAGCTGGGTCTCCATGGGCCTCTTTCTTGCTGCATGTTCCATTTGTATAAAAGAGCCATTCATTCACTTAAAACTTGGCTCTCTGCACTTAAGTATCAGCCTTCTGGGAATGCTGTTAAGACTGAGAGTCCTGGTACTCTGAGTCATGCAATGTGGACATAAAAAGTACCTAAAACTTGTATTCTGAGTAGAATCACCACCAAATTGTTCTGTCTTCACTTGAAAAACCCTTCTCAGAAATCAAATAGATATCAACAAACTGTTCTGACAACCACACAAAGGTGGGTAGGGCATGGGTACAAACTGAGCACATATGAAAGGAAACTTGAAACCCTTATGTCTGTGCAGTTACAGTTATTGCTCTCTTGAAATTAGGGGTCTGACATAAAGCCCCACCATGTGCCATACACAGTGCCACAGGTCTGTGTGACTTCCTTACGGAGCCACTTTCAACTTTTGCAGGGGAAGATGGACCAAAAGAGACTGCTCCACCTCTTGCTTGACTGATTCTGCCTGTTGCTCTTCATGTGATGGACAAAAGGCAGAGAGGTCTTCAGAGGACAGAAAATGTGGCCATTTGTCACTAGGGCTCCAGAGGCACTATCAGATGGCAAAGAAGCAGCCAAAAAGACTTCAAACCTGCAGAGCAAATGCTCTCGTAGCTCCATAGAGGCTCTAGGGCACTCAAGAGATGGAAACATTCCTGTTAAAAAAATAGTTTTAAAAAATATTACTGTGGTGCTGCAATGAAGATGTATGAGATACAAACGGACAGTTGTCTGTACTATATGGACAACTATATTCAAGAACTTAAACTTTTTCAGGGTTCAGTCTGAAGCTTCTTCAAAGTGGAACAAGATCATTGGCACTTATGTAGTCTGTGAAAGAAAACCAAAAACAAACCCAAAGAAATGCTGTGTCTGTACTGCTTCTGGCCTGAAGCCTGATAAATGGAAATCCTGGAGACAGACATCTGACCTGTGGTAGGACATTGCTTTTTTAGTATGCTGAAAGAAGAAATTACTTGGTGATTTGGGCTAAGTAATACGGGAAATATACCCTACAAAAAAGTTTGCTCATCTGCACTCTTTGACCTTCTGAGAGTTTAGATGATGTCTCAGCTTCGGAGTAGACTTTTTGTGCTATCTTAGCAGAGTAATAAATGTCTGGAAAAAAAGTAGATATGCGCTATAAACCTTGTGACAGTGTGCATGGGTCTTTTGGGGCTTCCTTGGAAAACTGTTTTGGTCCATTTCCTTCATGTGCAGAGGACCGGGGGAGAAAAGCATACAGTGATCTTTTACCACCCTCCTTCCCAGAGTCAGTCTATAGGACCTAAAAACCCCAGACACATCTGATGACTCACCTCTGCTGCTGTAGGGACTCCTGAGGACACCAAGCAGAAGCATACCCACAAGGGAGGGAGGGAGGGAGGGAGGGAGGGAAGCATTGCGCCTGGGCTCCCCGACATCCCTTGCCGTACCCCCACCTATATCCCACTTTGTCTGTTCACTCTGAACAGCTGACAAGCTGATCTGGATTTCTATTTTTTTCAGTTGCTATTCCAGGTGATTCCTTCCTGGATCTTGTTACTAATTTTCTTTAAAGCTGGGCTACACACTCTGTGAAGTCAGCTTCGATTTCATCCTTCCTTCTGCCTAATTATTTCTAGAAAACCTGTATGCAGTTTATCCATGCATCACTGGTATGAACCGACAGTCCATTTTGATAAAGCAGAAATGTTTAATTTCAATGCTGTTTATAAACAGTCTTGGGACTGAACTTTTCTGTCACCTGTTCTTTCTGCTGTAACTTTTGTTCCGAATTTCCTTTTCTGAATTGAACAATTTTATTGTGGTTTTTGTTAGAACTGCTCCAGCCTGCTGTGAGATGGTTGTTTCTATAGAAAAATTAATTTAATACCCACACCAAGACTTTATTAAAACAAGTGGAATTTATTGGTAGCAACATAATAACTGTCTGGATTTATTAACAATTAACTTTCTTGATGTGCAGCTTTTCCCTGATTGTAACAGTCTCTAGCAATAAACTACTTGATTTATAATTATTCTGCTTTCCGATCTCTTACGGACCAGTTGATCTGTTTTTCTTCAATGCTTTTTTAAGCACCTTCTTTACTACTTTTTTTTTTTTTTTTTTTTTTTACCAGTAGCAAGAACTCTTCTCCCCAGTATGAGCTTATTTCGCTTTCACCACCTGCAGGGTAGGGAGAGGACTCTATCTCTAGTATGTCTGCTTTGGCACTGATAGTCTAGATGCACCTTTCCTGCCTGGAACCCATTTTCCTAGAAGTTTGTTTCCTGTCTTTATCTGATAATGCAAACATATTTTGTACTTTAACAGTTTCTATAAGCAGGATGACTTTAAATTCAACAAGAGACAATACAACTTTTACCAGTACTTCTAATTTGGTTTTCCAAGGAGGTTTTGGTTAACTAATTCTATGTCATTCCATCAGTGGTTAAATTTTATGCTTTCACTGTAAGGATTTTCCAGGGGATTATCTGCCTAAATACCAATTTTTTCCTTTGGATGAAGAACCACAGAATCATAGAATGGTTTGGGTTGGAAGGGACCTTAAAGATCACTTAGTCCCAACCCCCCTGCCGTGGTCAGGGACACCTTCCACCAGACCAGGTTTCTCCAAGCCCCGTCCAACCTGGCCTTGAACACTGCCAGGGAGGGGGCAGCCACAGCTTCTCTGGGCAACCTGTGCCAGTGTCTCACCACCCTCACAGGAAAGAATACCTTCCTTACATCTAATCTAAATTTACCCTCTTTCAATTTAAAAACATTACCCCTTGTTCTATCACTACATGCTCTTGTAAAAAGTCCCATTTTTAAGCTTCATTTTATATATATATATATCTCATAATACTTGGTCAGTTATGGTGGCCATCTAGCCAATAAATCAAGTACAGCTTGATTTGTTGTATTTTGCTGTTTGAAACCCTGACAGCATCTGAACAAGCTCAGTTTAATCTAAGCTAATTTTCACATTTTTAATGACCTGCTGCCTACTTTTATAACCTATCAATTACAAGCTTAAAATAATGCACATGGATTAAAATAAAATCCTTGTGATGTTTTCAGGAGAGCAGCTCTTTGATCAGCAGACACAGGCTAATGTCTAGAGGACTAATGAACAGAAGGAATTGAGAAGAACTAATGAAAATTGGTGATGAAAGTTTTTTTATCAATGACGTTTTAGTAATTTCTACCGAAATCATTCAAAAAATGCTCAGAGGAAAGAAGCGGAAAGCCCTATCAGTTCTGAAGACAGCGTCCCCATCATCAGAAAATAGGTTAAATAGGTGAAAGCACACATATGGAGGATGAACGCTGATCCTCTCATGTTGGGTCTTTATATGGTAAATTTTGCAAACTCTGTGAGTGGGGGGAGAGTAAACAAGAAATGTGTCAATAATGTTTGGGTACTAGGGTTCCCCACCCAAATTTTATTATTATATTTTTTTATATAATTCACAGCCCTGAGGTAAGGGGCTGAGTACTTTCTGTTTCTAGCCAGGTGGTCCAGTCAGAAGGCAAGGTGCTGCATTTTGTGGGAGACCGGGCCTCACCTGTGCCTGTCGGATGTGTTGTGCTTGCAGAATGGGGACACTGGAAATGCCACATGGCACTTCCTCACACCAAAATTCAACCAGAGCATTTAAACAGGGATGAGGCACCACCCTTCTTGGGACGTGGTTCGCCTGTGTGTACTGAGAAGTCCAACCAGAGGCACTGAGAGGATGGCTGAGCCCAAGAGCCATGTTCAGGAGGACAGCAAGGAACATAATTGCTCAGTTGAACATTTTGGATGTAAGTGGACCTCAGTTTTAGATAACCAGGTATATTTGTATACCTACATATACCTAGGTATATTTCCAAACTCTTCCCACAGTGAAGTATTTGCAATTGTGCTACTCTATCACCAGGTCACGACTGCTGTACCAAATGCAGTATGTTTAAAACACCCAGGCTATTTGATTTGTGAAGTTGCCTCCCTCCCTTTTTTCTCTGGTCAACATTTTACATCTTCTAGCTCCGCAGAAGAAACACTGAAGAGCAATGCTTGCAAATAAATTGTGGTTCTTTGCTTTTTCAGTGCAAGCTTTTTTAAAAGTCTTTGCTAATTCTTTGGGCATAAGCTAGGTGTCCTACCTAAATTTAGAGTGGAAGTGCAGAGGGGTGCATAGATCCAGCTAATACAGTGACCCTTCTGAGGACAGACACCGAGCACAGCAGATCCCGCAAAGCTGGCCTCTGAGAACTGCTGGAAAGTTCCTGGAGTGTGAGTCTACTCAGCTCTCTGCAGGGGCATTTGATTTCAGAATATGACTAAGGGCCTGTAGGGTCATGCTTTGCTTATCAGGGAGCCCCATCACAGGCCTCATCTCGTGAAAATGCTGCCTTTCTTGAGTGAGAGATTCATCACCTTTATTATCATTCATTGGGGTATACTGATTTATAGTACTGGTAGAGTTTGTGTCACCTTGAACCAGTGCATGTTAATTCACATTCTTCTGGTTTTCCCCTGTTCTAGTAAATCATGGCTATCTGCAGCAGCGGGTGGCTGCTCTACAATGCACAATATTATTCTTTATATAACTGTTAAGATGCCATGTCATTTAAGGAATGTCATGACAAAGAAAGATAAATAACACATTTAATTTTAACATAATTTAAAATGTAATATTGAAAATAACAAGATATGACTCAAGAATTCACTTCTAAGGTAGATTAGTAGCTCCGTAAAAACTTGGCAGAAGTTGAATTCAAACAACTGCACCACTTGTGATAATCTAACCAGAAAAAGTACCTAGAAAATACCAGTGACTTTTCAGACAGCAGGTTTTTGTGCTGCATCATTTCCACTGCAATTGGCAAATAATGAAAAAACAAGCAAGCTGTTCATGTCCTGACAGAAATGAGGCTTCCTTGGCACTGTACAACTGAGAACTTTTAAAACCAAATCTATACTGCAATGTGCATTTGAGAAGTTTCTACCAATTTTTAAGTGGTTATCTAAAGTATTTCTTGCTTTATGCAACAGCAAGTATTGATATCAATGACAGCCAACTTTGTATTAATAGAAACATGTGAAGCTTAGTCATCACGCCCTTACAAATACAACTGCCAACAACATAAAAGCAGTTATAAGTTTCCTGGTAGAAGAACAGCCTCTAATCTGAATAAACATGACTGTGCTGACACATGACCTCTCTCAGTCGAAGTGACAAGATTTGCACAACAAGAGACAGAACTAGTGAAACCTCAAATTGTGTTTTATTTATATATCAGTTTACATTTTAGTTGATCTGAATGAACTTTGACAGACAAGTTTAGAAGCTTCATATACGAACCAGGTGAGGAAAAAATGTAATTTTCCAAAGACAGTAAAATTGACTATTATTGATTATTACACAACAACATTTTCTCAAAACTGGTTTTATACAAAATATCTGCTATTTCTTGTTTTGTAAGATCAGTGTTTGGAAGTTTCTTTCCCATTCTGCTACATTTCAGTCTTCTAAATCATATTGTGCCTCCTCTGGTGGATTGACCTTGACTGGACGTCAGATGCCCACCAAGCTGCTCTATCACTCCCCTCCTAAGCAGGACGGGGGTAGAAAATAAGATGGAAAAAACCTTGTGGGTCAAGATAAAGGCAGATTTTTTTTGCTTTAATAAAGAAAAAAAAGCAAAAGCAAAGGCTGCGTGTGGAAGCAAAAGAAAAGAAAAGATTTATTCTCTACTTCCAATCATCAGGCGAGGTCCAGCCACTTCCTGGGAAGTAGGGCTTCAGTATGTGTAGTGGTTGCTCCAGAAAACAAATGTCGTCATAATGGATGCCCACACTTCTCCTCCTTTCTGTTAGATTTTATTGCTGAGCAGATGTCATACGGTATGGAATATCCCTTTGGTCAGCTTGGGTCAGCTGTCCTGGATATTTCCCCTCCCAAGATCTTCCCACCCCCAGCCTACTGCTGAGGAGTGAATGTTAGAGAGACAGCCTTGATACTGTGGGAGCTCTGCTCAGCAGTAGCCAACACACTGGTGTGTTATCAACACCCTTCTAGCTACAAGTACAAAACAAAGAACTGTGAGGGCTGCTGTGGGGAAAATTAACTCCATCTCAGCCAGACAAACTACAGCCACCAATAAAACTGCCAAGTGGTGTTAAAATGACACAAATCAAAATGATAAAAAAAAAAATCTCTTGTATTTCCTGATATGCAACAGAACATGGTATGTTTTGAACACTTTTTTAAAAGCTTGTTCATTCAGATCTTAGTGGGACTAATCTTCTGCTTATTGAGATCTATACTGTTAAATGTCTTAGTAGATGAGGGGCTCAGTGTATACTATATTCTATTTTACTCTCTCATTGGATCATTTAGCACACAACCCTAGAGTTGTGTAATTTTGCATAAACATTACTTACGGAGGCTATAAATGCCAATGCTAAAGCCTACATTCCCAGCTGGAGTGGCAGCTCATTTGTGTTCCTGAATGTTTCTCTTTCATTTATTGCTTTGTTCCAGAAACATTGTTAAAAACACCCCTGGATTTTCCATTCTTACCTATGCCTTACAATCTATTAATAAATGCAATAGTTACTGCTCTGTATCTACATGCAATTTCTGCATGTATTTATTAAGTTCATAAAGAAAGATATCTAAATTGTGTTCTACTCTCTGCATGCAAAAAATTGTACGTTTTTATTACTTAAACTATCATTTTAAGATTGCTTCTCCTAGCACTGTGTCAGCTGTGCAGCTTCTGCTACATTGCACTGTCTGAAAGGAATGTGCAATATAATATATCTCCTGGTGTCATATAATAACCGCTGTACAACACAGTCACTAGCTGTCTCAGTTCAGTACATTCTCCCCATTTTCTGAAAAGGTATGTGAAATGTGACAGGTGGCGTCATTAATTTTACTGGGTAGTGATTCATAAGCATTTAACTAGAACATTGGTATTTTGTTCTTTCTTAGAGAACTTCATGTGAGATAATTACCACAATTTCTGGTTTACAGCATTTGTCATAAAGTACAAGGCATTTGCATTTTCTTAGGCAGTAACTTGTTTTCACATGGCGGGAAGGCATGCAAATGAGCACTCAGAGCTGAAGGCTTATATCTTATCAGGACCAAACATGACTGTGCTCTGCCGTGGCTGCACATAGAGATGTAAACAGGTTGACCGTGACTTGCAAAACTCCACCTGAACCCCAGAATCCCCAATTTTCCAATCTGTTCCTAGGTGGAGGGACATGAGGAGAAATAGTCAATGGGCACAGGTACAACACACCCTGGAGAACATTGCTCCTGTGAGCAACTCGCAAACCCGAAGATGACCCTGGGTGTTTTGAGAGATTAGTCAACAGGAGAATGCTCTGCTGAGTGTTCCCTCTTGAAGACCCAATAGTAAAAGCATGCTTTGGAAAAAGCAGGTGGAGAAGATATTGCTCAGAGATCTTATAAACAGTCACATCCCTTAGAACGGCTGCAGGGTCTTGACCTCCTATGGAGTACACCCAACCATAGAAGACAGCCTTGCACAAAGTCCTAAAACAATCTATGTACTCAGATAGTCTTTGAGTCAATATAGTCAGAATTTGCTAGATAGGCAAAAAGATGAGGATTTTGTACAGGAGAAAAGACATCATGGTGGCATATGAAATAGTATGAGAAAATTAATCTCCTAAGCTAAAGTGTCAGAAAACACCTTACAGGGAATTCAAAGTCATGTTTGCGATTCTCCTTATCAGGAAATAAGTCTGTGTGCAAAGAAGTACCCACAGGAATTTGATTCTCTGCCATCTTTCTGGTAGAGCAGCAGCCCTTCCCTCCCTCTGCCTTCTCTCCTCTTCTTCACCCTTTCAAATGCTTGTTGAGAGGTAAAGCAGCCAACATGTAACCCAACTGATCTCTTCTGGGGACTGAAGACCCTATGTGAGCTCTGCAAAACAAGCTATAGGGCCTCATTTCAGGAAAGATACAAAATATGCAATAGGAACTATCACCAACATACTCATAGGCTGCTTTTCATGTCTACACTCAAGCCTAAGATACATCTGTCCAGTTTGGATATTTAATCTAGACAAGGCATAAGGTAACAACAGTAGGCTCCTGTGTGGCTCAGCATGCCTAAATCAGTCTTCATCAACTTTTTCAGGTGTTTTTGCAGGGTGTTTTGAGAAGTTCCCAGACTAGGTAAGCTATGGCTGGGGCAGCATCCAGGCTCCAACAAACACTCAAGACCCACACTGTCATTAAGTACAAAATTTACACTTTTGCCTGAGAAAAAGCATGTCTCAAAAAGTGTTGTAATCAGCTGATAATAGCAGGAACAGCACCAGAGATTTTTGCTTAGTAGATATGTCAGCTTAGTCCCCGACTAGTCAGCTTGGCATGTTTGAGCCCTTCTTTTGTCTTTTGTCCCCATTAAAGGAAGGCTGAGGGGGGATCTCATCAATGGGTACAAATAGCTGAAGGGAGGGTATAAAGACTGTAGAGACAGGCTCTTTTCAGTGGCATCCAGTGGACACAATAGGCACAAACTGGAACACAGGAGGCTCCATCTGAACATCAGGAAACACTTTTTCACTGTGAGGGAGACCGGGCACTGGCACAGGTTGCCCAGAGAGGTTGTGGAGTCTCCCTCCCTGGAGATACTAAAAAGCCATCTGGGCACAGTCCTGGGCAATTTGCTCTGGATGGCGCTGCTTGGGCATGGGGGTTTCACCAGGTGACATCCAGAAGTTACTTTCAACCTCAAGCACTCTGTGATTCTGTGAAAGGAAAGGGGTGAAGAAGTGTTTCTGAGATAAACTCTGAAAGTGGTTTCAAGAAGCTCCTACCTTGCACCATGAGAAACCCAACTCCAAAAGGTTTCTAAAAGAGGTTGTGAGTCTCCTCCAGTGCTGGCAGAACCAGTCTCCACAGGTGTGGATTATCAGCTGTCCAAAGAAGGGAGAGAAAAAGCAGAAACAGTAGGAAACCGTCCATCTGTTGTGTCCTAGGCAATATCTCATAAGACAAAAAATTAACAAAGAACCAAGTTATCACAAAATGACACTATATAATCAGTTACATCATTTATATAACATGTTCCAGATTTGCAAGTACACTTACCAGTTGCCACCTCGCTGTTTTCAGCAACTCTTATCCTTTGATGATAGGTGGCCACTAGTTTGTGCATCATCTAATGCTCTGCTTTGCATGTTGATATTGACAACTCTTTCTGTGTCTTATTTGCACTGGGTTTTCTTTCCTGTGTGCAGCAGTTTGGGGATCTTTGTGACTTTCACAGAACTAAGCTACAGATAAAATCAAAAGTAGAGTTTAAATCGGCCTCATTTTCCTTTTGGTATGAGTTGTGCACTTAAACCATGACTCATCACAGCTTGCAGTCACACCCAAGCACACGATGAGCTGACTGGCCAGTCGCTTGAGAACAGGAGGAAATCCAGATAGACACAGCAGATGGGTGAAGGTTGGCTCCCTCCTCTTACTGGATCACCACGTTGACAAACAAACTGGTAATCACTCTGGTTTCTCAACTGAGACTCCAACTTGGTAATGAGTCCCAGAAACTGAACAGCTTCTGTTGTGGGGCATTTAACGTGCAGTTCTAAACAGAAGCAGGCACTGAATCAATTTTTCCTCTGTTATGACAAATGGGAAAAATGTACAACTTCAGAAAAATAAATCCCCTTTTCAGAAAGCTGTAACAGTAGAATTTATATGACGAACAGTCAAACTGTCTTCCTGACAAGTCATTGTGTGATCAATACAGAAGTCACAGGTTACAATAAGAACCTTATGCTGTGAAATTAAAACCTAGTATTTGAATGTATGGTATTCTTTCCTAATTTTGGTATGCTTTCCAATCTTAGACAAGTCTTTGAACACATCATTCACTTCTGCAATCATCCTGTGTAACAAAAGCAAGCTGGGTGATCATTAAAGAAGACATTATTTAAGCAAAATTGTAGCTTAATTAGGTATTTTTTTTAAATTATGTTTATCATGCTGCAAAAAAGCATGTTGTCTCTTTTTTATGCCACTGTCAGACATCTCCAAAGGCAAATGAAATTTCATTGTTCGCTGTTCTGGTACTCGTATATTTACAGTAGCCTTCACACAGCCTAAGTGTAAGTCCTTCAGAAGCTTTCTACCAAAAACTCTTAAAATCAATCCTTCTTCATTTAAAATCAATCCTTCAGGCATTAGACTCAAAAGGCAAATATGCTTAGATATACTGGAATGACAATTAATTTCCATATTTTGCTTCAGAGTGCTTGAAATGTTTTTGTCTAATGCCAGAAAACCTAGCCTTTTGAATCATTTAACCAGTGTTTTTGTTGTTCATCTGTCTGTCTTGGTTGCGTCTGACCTCTGGGATGATTGTAATAGAAAAAACATTCAGCTTTTCTCTCCTTTCTTCACTATGACTCAACATCCTTCTCCTCTCGGGGGTATGACTACAGTTCTTAGGGAATCAGTCCAAAGTTTCAATGTTTCAAGTACTGCAGAGATTTATGAATCTGCATGTGTGAGAGAGAAGCCACTTCTTTCTGACTTTCAAGGGTCACCCACAAATACTTTTGTCATTTAAGAAAACTCCTTCCACAGATATAATGAATGTTCCCTGGGTTTTCATCTGGGGTGGGGTGGGGAGGGTTTGTATTTTAGTAGAAGAGCCACAAAGCAGTACTCCAGATACCCCTGATAACAAGCAGACTTTTCAGAACAGTTTAGAGTGAAAGCAAGAGAAGAGCTCTGAACTAGACACCCACGGGAATAATGCACTACCAGCTCTTAGTTCTCCTAAACTAAGGGTGTGCAGAGGGGCCATCCCAAGCTGCTAATTCAGGAGCCTCAATAGACTGTATTATAATTTAAAGAAAACAGATGGGCTTGTCTTTCCCTAGTAGAGCAAAGGGTATTTTCTGAAGAGATGTTTCTCTCCCAGCATGACCCTCTCGTAGGGGAAGGGCACATGGAAATGGTAGGGACTGCTATGCATTCAGTTTGTGGTCCTGTGAATGCACATCCTCAGCCCCCCAAGCATAAAGTGTTTCACCAGGCTCCCCTTCATCTTTCCTAAAAACCTCACTCCTCCATGAATCTGCTTGCAGATCTGTATCTGGCTGAAAGCTAAGCTTCTGCCGGTCTCAGGCTTAGCGGTTTTCTGTTGCAGGGAGCTAATTCATCTAAAGCCCACACAGCTGTGATCCCACAGTATTACTTGAGACTGCAAACACTCATCAAGTCCTGGATGACATGCCCTGGATGACATACACTGGTTTTCACACACACACCGAGGTTTCCTCCCAGGCTTCAGAAGACTCACTGTGTGACAATGCCTGGTCTGGACAGTCTGGCTGCAGTAATTTCACCTCACCTCAGAATTTCTGGACTTTTATCAGACCCCTCATGTCAGGCAATGCTGTCTGACAAAATTACAGTCATTACCAGTTTTACTCCAGGTTTCCAGGAAAGCAAATCCACTTCTTGTGAATAAACCAATTGTTTTCCTCTCTCAAGCTAAGTACCTGGATGGGGCTTTTTTAGCTGTCCTGCTGCAGTTCTCACACTTTCATCTTTTCATACACCTCCTTCAGCTTATCTAAGCAGACCTCTTATTTTCCACAGCTAGACACCTTTAAATCTGTTTCCTACCTTTTTGCTATTGTTTACACATGGTTTATAACCCTTCTCACAGAATAAAAGAAGAAAATAATCTAATTCTTTTCAAAAAAAAGAAAGGGATATTTTTTTCCATTTAAATATTACTGTTTAATTTAAGCTTGCTGTTTTAAAAATAATATCTGAAAAAAAAAATCAGCTTTAAACAAGATGCCAGCTTTCATTTTAAGAAGCTCTGATGAGAATTTGGACCAAATTAGCATTAGATTTAAGATAATCACTTTTATAATTGTACTTTAAAAGACAGATTACTAGAATAAGATTTACTTCCAAATGAAAAGCATTTTTTCTCTTTTTTTATAAACAGGGAACTTAAAAATATTTTCCTGTGATTAACAGTATGCTTTCCCAGAATGAACAAAAGACTTTTGTAAGCAAGAAAGCATGAAAAAGAAGCATGTGTGTTACTAACACACATACAGCAAAAGACAGTATGGAAATAAATTCTTAAAGAATGTATCTGAAGACTTCAAAAGCCATTTTAAAATAAGAGTCAGATTTTCAGCTTGTACATATTGACATAGCCCTGAGGTTTCAGTCACTCAAATACATCATGTACCACAGTAGCTCCCTGATAGCTTAATTTACAGTTAGAAAATGTTATCTAAGTGTAGATTAAAAAACCAGCTTTTGTGTTTGCAAGTTCACAGGAGGAAGTGGTCTGGTTTTCATTTACCAGGGTGTAAATGGACTGGTCTTCTATATGAAGCCTACAGAAGTCATATCTGAAGTGGATGTGTGTACAAGAGGGTCTTCAGCCTCTGCCCTGTGAAGCCAGGGTGGCAGTTTCCACCAGGTGACGAGTGCACGAGTACACCAGAAGCAGGATACAAGCTCGCTTAGTTGTTCAAGAGACCAGACCAGTCCCAGCTGGGATCTTTTCCAACTCCATCTGCCATCACCACATGCACGTCTTACAGATGGGCAACACAGCTGCTGTATGTGTGCACAGAAAATGTGCAGCTCTGGGGAAATACTGGAATTGCTGCACATGCGCGAACGTAACGTACTGCTCTCGACACTACGGCCAGTGCTTCCAGGAAAGCATTGGACCTACTCCATATATGCAGTGCATTCAATCTATGCGTACAAACCTGGTTGTCTAGGACAAAAGCACGTGTTTTACACTTGCTTTACTGTGGTGATCTGTACACTAACTTGGCTTACAACCAGAAATGCTGGATTCATTATGTATGCCTAATAAGTCCTTGCAGTGTAGGTAAAGGGCCACAGACAGAAATCCTCTTCTGACACTGGGATGTGTCCAGCTCAGCCAGAAAAAAATGGACACCTCATAATGAAAGGAAGGTGGGCCTTCAGCACCTATTTTTCTCAATGAGTCCACAACACTTTTGCTCTAGAGGACTCTGATCCCAGCATCCTGCAGAAAGTACGGAAGCACAGATTCAATTAACGTGTAGTCCTCTGAGAGTTATGCCTCTAGCCTAACCCAGTTATTCATGTTCCTGCCACAGACAAGGGTGTGAGCCGGGAACCTCCAAAAGGAGTTTCATCACACCTGTCTCAGACACCTACCATACGAAGGCAAAAACTACCCCATGAAGATGCCTATCTAGTTCCACTGACTGCATGTGAGCCTAGATAAGTAGCTTAGACTAGACAGCTAAATTTTAGATGGCTAAAGATAGATGAGATAAATCTCACCTTTAGCGTTTGGATATGATGCAATTTAACTCTGGAGAATTTATTAGCCAAGTTTCTACGGTATGAAACCAGCTTCAGCATAGAAAGAGAAGGCAAAGGCAGAAAAGATCACACACATTATTAAACATGGCCTAAATGTTCCTTATTTTAGGCTGTGCCCTGTAGCCAATACAACTAACTGCCAGAGATTAGACCACTTTCATCTCTCTGTGCCATTACCTGCACATAGACTAGTCAGAGCTGAGTGAGATCGAGCCACAAACTAGTGCTAGCTCAGGCTGGTGCATCTAGTGTGCCAGAAACAGTAAACAACACTAGCAAAGAGGCAGCTATAGCCTGGCTTCGTAGGGAAATAACACCATATGATATAATGGGACTTAAAATCCCATTATCATTGTACCAGAAGAAAAAATCTACTGCAAAATAAGGAACATTTTTCTCTGTGTGTTTTGTTTTTTTTTTTTTTTTCTTCTAATTGTATTTGTTACTATGCTCACTAATTCTGTGAGAATTTATCATCTCAGTTTTTATATTGCTTTATCTTTAAAACATTAATTTTTCATCCACAGGAAGACATACTTCCTTGTTTTTCAGCTTAGCTCCCATATCTCCTTTTTGCTGGTTTTACTTCTCCTTTTTAGGAAAAAAAAAAGGACTAACTTTTTTATTTCTCCTCTCTCCAGTTTTGTCTAATTTCAATGAGGAAAGTACTTACTCAGTTCTGCAGTCTGAGTGAGAAGCAAGCTATTACGCCATAATTTCATTCCCTATTGTGTGGGAAATCAGCATTGCATCATCCCTAGGATCAAGAACAAGAGATGAAGATCCATTCTTGGTGGGTGTGGTCCAAGATTTGGTAGCCAATCCTCAAACCAAAGTAAGAGCTTCTTTTGTTTTATTTCTCTTTGGTTTTATTTATTTCTTCTCTCTTCTGTTCCTCTCTCTTCCCCACAAAAATCTTAAGTGTAAGATGAGAAAAAAAGCCACTTTTTAGTCTAGTGGTAGGTATTTTAAGTTTTCTGCTTATGCTTAAACATTGAGAACATCCTCTATTTCTGCAGCTCAATTTTTACCATCTAAACAGTGGATTTTAAGCTGCTTTCTTCACATCTGAGTACCAGAGGATTGGGAATTACAAACATGTGTAAGGGCATGAGAACTACAAGTCATAGAAAACATGAGGTGCAACTGTAGAAACTTAGATTCAGAATACATTATTATTAAGAACTGGCAGTACTCAGATCTCAAGCAAAAAGATACTGTTTGGATACCGTTATCAAATAGCTCTCCATGAATTTATTTGCCAACAAATTGTTTGTTATTTTGTAACGAAACTCTGGTTGTACTGAGGAATATATTGACCAAATAATAACTAGAAATAATTAAATGCTACCTTCTTAACGAGGTGAAAGGCAGCTATTGAACAATCATTGAAGGAAAATCTGTATTAGCCTCTGTCAAAACTGGAAGCTTCAGAATTTTGTTCAATACACTCTTCATATGAATGGCAGAGAAAACCACACCCTCCTTCCACCATGTGTGATTTGGCTGAATTGTGTGTGAGATTAAAAACATCTCACATGCTTATGTTATAATACAGTTGTATTTAGTAAACCAGATCCACCAATAATTTCTTGCTTAATCAAGATATGGGAGTTGTATAAACACAGTTGTGTTACATATGAAGAGAACTGTCAGAGGGGTTATTTAAATTTATTTCTTTAGCAGAAATACATGTGAACAGATCAGTCAGAGAAATCCCAAGGAAAAGGGGGGTGGAGAGGCAATCCTTCCTCCTAGCAGGGGATTCTTCTCACCTCAAAGGCATCATACCCCTGCAGAGAATGCTCACAAGACCAGTGTGTAAAATGAGCAAAGACCACAAGTGTATGTATTTTTAAATCAGCAACTGAATATCCAGATTTGCTCTTAATTCAGCAAGTATTTTTGAATCTCTCATCCCTTACCTGGTCCCATACTTTACACTGCTGTTGCTCTTTATACTCTCTCTGTACCTCTTCTGATTTGGTAGTCTCTTTGTTTTACTAGTTCTGTTGTGGCATAGGTGCAATATTTTTGTCTTGGGTGGTAGCGTGGATGATCATATGGGTATATAATCCTGGTTGCTGCAGGCCTTTCAGAGAAAGCACTGCTTGACTAATCCCATGTACAGCCAACACAGTAGACTGTTTACTTTATTGATGTTGCTTTTGCTTTGTATGACTGTCAGTTACAGAAGACAACTGTTACTCAGCTCTATTAGCCCACAAGACTCTTAGAGGCACATGGAAAAGTAAAATGAAAGGTGTGTCACTTTGGAAGATGGTTACAGTTTATGGGCCAGGCCTACAGTGGGTGTAACAAAGAGAGAGCCTTCCACCTGGTGTAAATCTAGACAAGGTGTAACATCTACCTTGAACGTTGTCAATACAGGGAAAGACAGGTTTTATTTTTCAGACTGCTCCACCTGCATGCACAATTTTCAGAGTAAGTACTATGAATTCTAAGAGTCTGGAGCAACTGGGAACCCTTGAGTAAGTAATCTGGAACAGCTCCTTGGGGTATGGTTACACATTTGCTTTCATAGTGCTTTGGGTTTTATTTTTATTTTGGGTGCTAATGAAGATATCTGATTAAAGAAATGGAGACAAAGAAATAGTAACATAATGCATCTTACAAAACTGAGCCTAAAGGATTTAGAAATGATCCAAGGAAAAGCAAAGACTGCTTAAGAAATACAGCCACTCCCCACTTAAAAAAAAAAATCCCATTCAGGAACATCTTTTCACCTAGCAAACACATTAATAAAGCAGCAGGGATTTCCTATATGTTATCCGTTTTAGACTGGTGTAATGACTTTTGAAGAAAGCTGTTGAAAAGTTCCTTTCTAGTTTGCTGAGAAAATGAAACTGTTCGGTTCACTACGTAGGGGTGGAATCAGTTCCAGATCCCTCAGACCTCCTACCTGTGTAATTTCTAACTGGTTTGACTCTGAAAGTAAATAAGAGTTTTATCAGCATTACCGTTGTAATGGTAGTAACTCTGTAGAAAAGAGTATTAATACATGTAGGAGTAAAGTAATATAAGAAAGCATGTTTTTAAAAATTACACACCATGTTTTTCAAACATCAGCATTTTTCCCCATGGTTGCAACTGTTTCTGAATTATGCAAGGTCCGTCATTACACCCAAACATGAGGGGGGACTCCCTCCCCTTTTATACACACCTATCACTACTAAATATTACCAGTAAGATCTTTGCTCATACCTTCCCCAAAAATTCTCAAGAAGGCTAAAATGAAGTTTAGAAACAGCTCAAGAGAGTTATGTGACACTTAAATACAGTGTAAGACAGATTGTGTGTAATTTAGTTACTTTATTTCAAGGCATAAATGCAATCCTACCATTCAAATGTAGACAAAATTGTTAAACTTTGTTAAAATTTCATAACAATGAAATTCCCATGAGTATTCTTGGCAGTGCATCTTTTGCAATCATTGATGTTTTATTCAGGATATGCAGCTTCTGGAAGGAGGTTGTCTTCAATGGAGTCCTTGAAGAAACAGGTACATGGAGTTTACCTCCCTCTGATCTGGCCAACAGAGAATTTTTTCCTTTTAATATACAAAGAGTTTTTTCCCCACCTTCCAAACAGTTTCCCTTTGAGTTGCCTTCAAGATGATACTGGGGAGCTGCCCTCTGGCTGTTGCTATCACAAGGAAAGACCTTACTTACTGCTACTCTAAATTGCTTTGGAAGAGACTAGTATCTACCAGAGTCTAGAAGTACTGACAATTCTCTGGTCTTGGACAGGGTAACACACAGCAGCAGTTTCTAAGACATCCTCTTAGCTATTTTATGACTGAATTTGTACATGTAGATGGCATCACACAAAAAAATACTGAAACCAGTATGCGAGCTACATACACATAGCACTGGACGTTCTAGTCTGCCTTTCAATAGGGATACTACAAGCTAAGCAGTAACACCACACCATTTTCAGTTCTAGCACTGGTGTGTGTCTGTTGCTAGCAGAAAGTTATCTCCTCACCACAACTTGCTCTGCAGTTATTTCTTTGCCTTCCTTAACATCTTATCTCTTCTTACATAGCACAGCATGGAGCTCGATAGCTGGTTGACATATCAGGCTTAACAAGGACAAGGTCTGTCAGGAGGACACTTCTAGCAAATCACCCTCACGTCAACGCAGCCTGAGCTTCCAGAAAGCATTCTGAACCACAGGACATAACCTCCACAAGTCTGTAAATTATACCAAAAAATCCCTCGGGATGGTACCTTTACAAAATGTTAACCACTTCCTGTCACAAAAGTGTCCCTATTCACGTTACCGGTCAAGCCTATGAATTAGCGGCTCTTCCAAGCACAGGCCTCGCGCCGTATTTCCAAGAGTTTTACACCAGTAGAACACACGAAGCCGGTACCGCCCCACTACGCCCCCCCATCCACCCCGGGCGACACAACAGGCGCCGGCCACGGAGCCGTGACCAGCGCCTCCCACCCGGCAACGGCTGCTCCTTCCCCTCATGCTACGGCTTCCCGCCCGCGCCCAGGCTCGGAGAGGCGGCGAACATCCCGCCCGGCGCCCAGGCCAGCCATCACGGCTCTCCCAGCTGGCGGGGATGCCGGCGGAGAGGCTGCCGACGGTGCCGGAGGCGGGCGGCGGGGCCCGGCAGTGCCGTGCCGGCGGTAGCGCGCATGCGCGTTGCGCAGCGATATGGGCGGCTGCGCGTCGGCGGGGAGCGCCGCGTCCAATCAGCGGGCGGGGTGTGCGCGCGGGGAGGGGGACGGCGGGCGGGTAATGTTGTTGGGAGTCACCTGACCGCTCGCGCCGCAGTCGGGCCGCAGCCTGTGCCAGGAGCAGCCGGGCGCGGGGGAAGCGGGCGGAGGAAGGGGGCGAGGCGGCGGCGCTGCCCTCCGACCGACCCGCCCGCGGGGGAGCGGCGGCGGCGGCGGCGGCGGCGGCGGCGGCGGCAGCAGCAGCAGCAGCAGCAGCAGCAGCAGCAGCAGCAGCAGCAGCAGGCGGCACTGAGGTGAGCGGAGCGGACCGGCCGCTGTCGGGAGCGGGCGCGCGCGCCCGTCCGGTGTCCGTTGGTCTGCGGGGGGGTTGGTGGGGCGAGGGCAGCGCCATTCGGGCGGTGGGGGGTGGTGGCGGCGGAGGCGCGTTCGCAGGGGCGGTGTTAGTCAGCCGGCCCCCTCCGCTTCCCCCCCCCTCCACCCCGCCGCCGCTGTGTGGCCGCCGTAGTGGCCCGTCCCGCCGCGGCGGGGGCGGGCGCTGCCGGACCTCGGGCGAGGGCGGCGGGGTCCCGCGGGGGGGTGGGGGCGCCAGGCCGGCGCCGGGCGGTGGCGGAGGCGCCCTGTCAGCGCTGGGCACCGGGCGGCGTCCGGCTCCCCCTCCCCGGGGCCGTGCCTTCCAGGTGTTTCCCCCCCTTTCCCCGAGGCCTGTGTGCCCAGCGTCACCGCGGGATCGGGCGGTCGGTCGTTACGCAGCGTCTCGTCCCCGGTTTCCGCGCGTGCCCGTGCGCTCCGGTGACACGAGCGTGACGGCCTCACGCCGCGGTCCCGTCTCACCACGCGGTCCCTGGCCCTGTGCGAAAGGGGCAGCTCAGGCCCGCCGGCGGCGCGGCGGTAACCCTGCTCTGCCGGGGTGAAACATGCAGCTGGTGTATTCGGTGTTTGTTATCCTTTGTGGGAGCCGAGGAACATTTGTTTTAGACCGTAAACAACGAGATATAAATCCTGTCTGTCTTGTTCTGTCTAGTGAGATACTTGGCATGCTTTGGGGCATGCTGCAAATACAGTAATTATCAAAGAATCGTCACCCGCTTTTCTGTCAAATCATATTGCCGTACTAAAATGGAGAAGGTGAATGTAACAGTAATCCCAAATTCATATACAGCTGGGACCTCTAAATGTTTGTTGAACTGAAAAAGGAAAAAGCAAATATTCTAGCGGTAAAAGTAAAGTGAAGATAACTGTACAGTTTCATCATGTGTTAACTTTTGACAGACGTGTTAATTTGAGTCGCTTCAGGAAGGCGCTTTCAGTGTATGAAAAACATTTGACTGTAGTAATGGAATAACTGCAATCCAGAAACAATGTAAATTAAGGTTACGCAGCACTCTGAATACTCTATTACTAGAGTCAGTTCTTTAATCTCAAATACTGTGCCACACTGAAGAGAAAACAAAAAGAGTATGTTCCTGTCAAACATGTGAGTCCAAATTAAAGCAACTAAGATATTCCAAATCTTATTTTATGGCTTAAGAGTTTAGCTGTAAAGGTGACTTAAGTGGCGTAATTATGTTTGGATGCCTTAACATGCGTGAGTAAGACTGTGTGTGTTACCAGGTAGTGAGGCCCAGAAGTGGCAGATATGCGGAGAGGAATAGTTGTTGCTGAAAACAGAATATCCACACTGTATGCTTTTCAAAAGGACATCCTTCAAGTGAACTCTACTGAACCCCTCGTATTTAGACTTCTTTAGAAGTACATCCAGAGTAAGTTT
Source organism: Athene noctua (assembly GCF_965140245.1). Taxonomy (NCBI): domain Eukaryota; kingdom Metazoa; phylum Chordata; class Aves; order Strigiformes; family Strigidae; genus Athene; species Athene noctua. Next base: position 161,066,634 of record NC_134037.1, read on the forward strand.
CCCAGTTTAGTCTAAAAAAGAACCTACTCTTATTGTCCAGCTCTGTCTTGTGAAGTGAACAAAAGCACAGTAAGTGGGATGTTTGGGAAGTTTGCTTCACTAGCACACTCCTGATTCTAAGCAGAATGCTGAAGTGGAGGTTCATCCTCCATCCACTGTATTTTTGAGTGTTTTATATGCAAGATTTTGGTGTGCTAAATATGTGTTTGCTTTTAATAGGTTCTGAAATCCTTATGCTTACTGTTCGATTGTTATTGAACAATAATAAATGTATGTTAATGTAAGAATTGAATAGTATAAAAAACTATATTCTTTACCTGATTGTGTGGATCAAGTGGCACTCCCATTAGGAGTATAATAAAGAGGTCTTTGCACAGAAGTTGTACAAGTCCCAAATAACTTTGCCCTATGGTTTAGGAAAACATAGCTCAACAAGTCTCCTTGTCATGTCATTCCCATCTCCACGGTTTTATGAGAAGAGGTGGTCATATAAATTCTTCACAGAGTTCCATTTAATAATAGACCTGCCTTTCTCCCTGCACTGGGCTTGCTGGTGTGAGGGGGAGCAGTGGTAGGTCATTCAAAGGGTTCATGTTTGTGTCTGTCTGCTGGCATTTTAGTTGTCCCTTAGAATTCGACCACTGAAAGTTTCATGGTGGATGTTTTAGAGTAGAAAAAACTTTTGTGGTATTCATAGTTTAAGTCCTGTCACATGCAGTCCTTAGTTAAATCGTAGGTAATGTGTTAGTTGATGCAAATGTGGGTAGGAACAAAAGTGAGAAAAAAATAGCTGCTGAAATAACCATTAAGTTGTATGAATTCATCCTAATATGACCATAGTGGGGATAATGTATGAGGACTTGCCTGCAGCTTTCCCTATCCCCCACCTCCAGTTCAGAAGTTAGTGGTGTGGAGAGGAAAAGAAAAAATAGGAAGGCTCACTTTGTTGTATCAAATCGTAGGCTGTATTTTTCAGTTAAGGCTATTCTCAGGGTGGAAGGAAGTTTGCTCTTGTTAAGTAATACAGAGGGAAACCTTAGTATTTTGTATAAATGTGAGTTAGCAGGTCAGAGTAAGGCTCAACTGATCGGTCAGCTTCTGAAGCTTTAGAAAGGAGGGGGAAGTGAGCTAGGAAGGGCAAATAGACTTTAGAAGCATTGGTGAAATACAAATAAATTGAGTTTAATCATTAGACACACATTGGAGAGCGGAAGAGGTAGCTTAGGGTATCAGTCACTCAAAATGCCTTTAAATGAGAGCCTTCATCTTAAAGAATATTCAGTTAATCTTCAGAATCATGTTGAGATGATTTGTGAATGACTTCATTTGAACTGTAAAGATGATCTTTGTAGTTTTTGCTTGGATTCCAGTTTTTGCCCATTGACTAATAATTTGATAAGCAGATAATCAGTATTTACTGGCCCTGTTTACGCTTCTTTTAAGATCTGTATTTTATATGATGCCATCCCAAAAATATTTATTTATAGCTCAGCTGGTAAGGCCATGTCTTCTAGCAAATGGTCTACAGTTTCCTGATGAGAAAACTGAAACATAGCTTTATGTGATTTGTGTGAAGGTCGTCTTTACTTGATTTGTCATTTGAAGTCTGGTCTTCTGCATCTTTTTTTTTTTTTTTCTCATTATATAAATATTGGCAGTTCTGTTGAACCTGTGCATTTCTGTTTTTATAGAAAATTTCTGTTTCTGAAGTTCTTTCTGATTTAAGTCTAAAGTATTTTTAGAATTGTTTCACGTACTGTAAGGAACAGTTGTAGAAAGAAATCGGAGTTAAAAAGCTAATAGATTATGAATAGCACTTCCAAAAAGTGTTTTCTTTGACTTGCCAATATGTTTGCTTCTCAATTCTTTCAGGTTGTTTCTTGTTTCCTTCTACATTAGGCTAAGATACATTAGAACCTCAGATTGTTAATTTAGTGTTCATTATAAATATTTTGACATACATACTTGTGAATGAATTCTGACAGTGAATGAATTAAATTCATTCATATTCTTTGTTAAACTGTGGCAAGGAGTAGAATGTATAGCTATAAATGCAAAGGTATTTGTCCTTTAAGTAAAGGTGTTGACAGTAGATGTTAGTTGTTGTGCATGTTTTATGTTATGCCAGTTTACCCCTTATCATAAATGAATATTTTATTATCTAACCTAGTTCTTACTAAAAAAAAAAAAAAAAATGTTTCTACTAGTATTATTTGGTTCTGTGTTGGGTTTCTTGCTGTTGTTGGGCATTTTGGCATTTTTTAGGTGAACCATGCCTTTAGGAAGTCTGTGCATTGTTGTTACCTTCCCAGAGTAACTCTGTTTTAATACCAGCAGAACTGAAGGATTATTTTAAGTGATGGGGTTTTGCTGCAAAGTAGTCTCTAACATCCTTTCAGTCTTACATCATTTTTGAGCGGTGAAACAAACCAAATTGCACAAAATGATTTGTATCCCAGATCCAAAAATTAAACAATTAGTGTTTTATAAAATAATGGTAAACTGCAAAGTAGTAATAATTTTTTCTTGCTTTGGAGTGCTTTGTATGATCTTCTGAGGGAAAGTATTCAAACTTCTGCTCTGTGGAAGATGTCTATGATTACATGGTATCAATCCTTTTCTTTTTTTCTTTAAAATCACAGCTTCTAGAGTCTTGTGACTATTGGGAATCTCAGGTCCCACCCCCCCAAGTTCTCGTATAGCTTGCAAAGATTAAAAAGGTGAATATTCAGTCTCATAAAATGTGGAAAAAAAGAAACCCAAACCCAAAACAAAAAGACTCTCAGTGCAGACTTAAAACTCGCCAGACTTCCCGTGATTCTTTTTAATTCTCACTTGTAACTTGACAAGAGTCCAAATGCTGTGGTAGGAATTATTTTGCAGCAATACAACCTAATAATTTTTAAAAACTCGTTCACAGCTTAATTACATAAATAATATAATCCAGGTGTTTAGCGTACTTCTATTGTAAAGAATACAATTTAGAATTTTAATTATGGATATGCTAATCATCTTCAGATGAGACCTACTTTTTTTCTGGAGATAGCATTGTTCTTACAAAGCAAAGCTTACTTTATGCTTTTTTAAATCACTTTTCTGTTTTAAAGACTTACTGAACTAAAGACAGAGAAGCAATAAACATGAACACTAAAATGCTTGTTCATTCCTTGTCAGCATAACATGAATCAGCAGCTATTAACTGCTGTAGACATTCATCTGTAACATAACTTTATTTCCTTAAAAGGAGAGGTAGCTGAGGGCAAGGACATAGATATAAAACTTCCTTTGCAGTGTATTTTGAATAAACTGTCTCTTATCCAAACTGTCTTGTTTTAGCAATAGTAAATGATAGTTGTCACTTTGTACTTTATGTCTGTGGATGACAGAATTTTTTTTGTAGGATGAAGTAAATGTAAATGTACACCCTAAGGGAATTGACTAAGTGACCTGCTGGAAGTTACTCAACAGATCAGCATAGGAGTCAGGAATAGCACCCAGAGTTTATTTTCTTCAACCTGTTTTTTTGGGTCTACAATGCCTTTTTATCAATGTTCTGGAGTTCGAAGTGTTCTAAGAGTACAGATATGTTACAAGCATGGTGGTAGCTGAGCAGACCTTTATTGTCCGCTAGATGATAAATTGATTTTGCTAGTTTTATCATGATGGTGATCACAACTGAAATTTCATCTGGATGTCCAGGTTCAACCCCCTCAGATAGCAGTGACAGCAAAGATGTCCTGCCTGGGTTCTGCAGCTGCTAAAGGGGAGCTTCACTCTCTGATTTCTCTTGTTTCAAGTACTTTACCCGTGTACGAGTGAGAGTTACTTTGATTACTACTGAGGATTGATATCCAGTAAGGTATTAGCAGATGATTGTCCACTAAGTAGGTAAAGACTAAGGAACAGGGTTTTGTTTACTTTTTCAGTAAATGGGGTAACTTTTGGACTGGATCATTTACTGGAAATTTATGGTAGCTGAAAGTCAGGAAAAAAACCCCAACACCAAACCATATGTGTAGGCTGAGTTGATGGGATGTAACTTCTGTAGCTCACATATTTTTGCTTAGCTCTTGCTAGTACCATTGCTGTCTTAGAGCTTAGGACGGTACGGGCAGGTTTGTTGCCTCACTTGCTGTTAAGTGTATTACAAGTGATGATAACAAAGTACTGTCCTGTGTTTTACTTGATAGTGAGTCTTTCATAGGCAGTCATTGGCTTTGGATGCTAGACTCAATTGAATCCAAATGTTTGCAGGTTCCCAGTGTATCTTGGTGACCATTAGATGCTGGATTTTCTCTTCCAGGCCCTTAGATTTACTGCCAAGGGTTTAGATTGTGAGTCTTGAAAATCAGCTATGTCTTTCCTGAAAGTGCAAGCCTTCCAAGTAGTAAAGGCATGACTGTTACTGATTTTGACGGATTTCTGTTCTCTGATTTAGCGTTTCAAGTGTCCTTAAAAATACTGAAATCAGAATGTTCAAAAAGTATTTTGGTAAATGTGTACACAAATCATACGTGTATCATAATGTAAATAGAAGCAGAAATGGCAGTGATTCGCACTCGCAAACCTGTATCTGTTTTAAGGGCCATTTTAGTATTCTTTGGCTGTTTGCCTTAGAGTCTCAGAGCCTATGGAGCTGTTTTCTGTGACTCATTCATTCTTTCTAGTTGTGAATTTTCTTCAAACGCCCCCAGCAGATCTTTCCAGTGTCAGCTGGTCTCATCTTCAAAACACTTTCTTTAGCTGTAAAGTATACCCCTTTGTGTGTTGAAACCTCACCCTCTTTTCAGTTTTTGTGGTGTTTGAGTATAAAGGATGCTGAATTTACCTCTGTGTTAGCCGTCTTACTGTTGTTCCAAGTAATTCTGTTGTAAAGTTCCTGGCAGCTGTCACAGGCAGACAGAGACACCTCCAGCTGTTATTTTTGTTTTCTTTGTTCAGAAAGAATGATGCAAGTATATTACAAACCAGCTATAAGCATACAGAATTGGTATTCTGTGACTATTTTTCTAAGTTACGGAAAAGCTTACTTGTAACCTGTATGGTATTTCGGGGGACTTTCTACCATTGATGCAAGATACTCTGTTTAAATCTCCATTTAAAATCTAAATAAGTTCTTACTATTCACTGCATTGAATAATAGTATGTTTTGGCTGATTTTTATGATCCTGTATGTTTGGTATTCGTTAGTAATAAAATATTTTGGACAGAGCATGGTTTAGAAATTCCATACAGAAAAGCTGGAATTCTTTGGTAGTTGTCCAGTGAACATCTAGATAAGTGTCAGGGATTTGGGATAAGTGCCACTGATGTTAATATTTGCAGTGAGATAATGGGTGGTACAGTTATTTTATTGGTATAAGGTTTCGAAAGTTGTCTTAACGTCTGCACCTTACTGCTATTGCTTCTTTTTAGCCATGTAACTTTCCCTTTTGAATGGGATTTCTGCTTGTTATCGGCTTTTTGCAACCACAAGGGACTTAAATCGTTGTGGCAAATTATGAAGTTTGGGCTCAACAATGCCAAAAAAAGGCAAGTGTTCATATTGAGTGTTCTATGTCATGTCAGTTTACATACACGATGTGTTTTGCTGTCCTCTGCATAATAGGAAAAATTACTCCTCAGCATTAAACGCTTGAGAAAGTGGTACTGTGGCAAATCCTGATTTTCAGGAGCAGCTTGCTAGGAAGACCTATTGTAAAAGGCATTTACTGGCTTCATTATTTTAATATACGTGTGTATATATAATATAAAAATTATGTATTATCTATATGATACATTGTTTCTATATTTAAATATATTAACCCAAATATATATATATATATATATATATATATATATATATATATTTGTGTGAAATGCAATACAAAACTCTTTCCAGGGCTGTGTAATTGTCTGAATTTTCAGTGACATCAAGCAGTTCTTTTGCCCTGTCATAAATCTATGGAGGTAAGCTGATTTCTGTGCATGCTTTTGTCAGCCTCAGTGACAACTTGATGCTTCAATGCTTTCTTCATCTTCCGCATAACACTTTTCTTGATGACCACAGGATGTTGAGTGCAGACTTTTACATGTTGCTGTGGTGCTACTGAGCATGAAAGTTAATCTACTTTGTGCCAGTTCTGTATGTGTGTGGATGAGAAATGCATCACAGTATTATGAGTTTCATCCTGGTAATATGTTACTACTCTTATGTTACCTATTCCAAGGTAATATCATCTATTATTATTTCCCATTGGTAACTTAGCAACATTTCTGTACAGCTTTACCTGGTCTCAGCCGTAATGATTATCATCTTTGGAATATATACTTTTTTAAAATTATCAAATGAGGAAACTTTATGGTTTGCCTTAAGATCTGCACCAAGTGACTCTTTAAAGCAGAGACTGTGGAGGAAGGAAGTAGAGGATCCTTTAACTTTTATTCTGCAGTCAACTAGGAGTTAGAGCAGTAATTGCTACCAATTGTAAGCAATCAGATGAGCAAACCTGCAGTCTAATTTTGAAGTACATTACACTTTCCATACTTCAGCTACCTCTGTGTTAATAATATAAGCTAATGAATAACTTAAATGCATGAGAAAAATGAGTGTTGAATGAGATCTGTATTTGCCAGTGAGTTTTGATAGGCATCTTGCTCTGATCTCTAGACTGTATACTTAAACAAATGTATATTCCTTTTAAAAATGTTGTTCCAGTGCTAATTTTCATTAATATAATAAGTATTTTAAATGTTCTTAGAAAATAAATATGTATATATCTAGTCAAATAAAACTAGAGATGTCTAAGTTTAATGAAGATATGGTAATCCTACAGGTAACTCAGGCATGGTTTTCATACTGAATTGTATTCTAGTAGGGAGAAAAAAGAAATGGAGTTACTTCACTTTGATAAAGCAGAGTAAATTTTTATACCCAGTATTTAAGAGAAAATCTTTTTGCCCCTAGGCAAAATATGTTTTATCTCAAAATCACTGTCCTATGAATAATGGAAACTTTATAGTAGCATGCTTGGTTATGTTTTTAAAACAGAACTTGATTCATTCAGCTGCAGGTGTTCCTTTATATAGTTTTTATACTAGCATATGTGTTTATATATGTTGTCTGCTTTTTTTGTTCCTCTTGAGACTGTAAGGTTATTAGGTGTGCAGAATTTCAGGTGAGAGGAATTTGAGGAATGCTCTTGTACTACAGTACTAGTTTTCTTTCGCTAACTGCGGATTTGTAGTTAGTGATCTTTCATGTTGTTTCTTTAATCCTTTCAACTTGCACTGTAAGGCCAATTTTAAGTTTTGGAAGATGTTTTTGGACTCTCCTTATTTTACATGGTAACTGCTGTATCAAATATCTTAAAGAATATTGTGTGCTTTTGCTTCTTGGTATCTTTTGCATTCAGTCACATGGTTGGTTGGTTGACCTGGCTTAGTGAACAGTGATTTAAATATTCGGTCATCTGCTGACTTTTGGAATACATTTACGAGTTAGCTGTACCTGCTTTTAGTTTTCCTTACTTAAGTGGTAATTTTAAAATAAAAATAGCATGCTAGAGTAGGAGTTTTGGTCTGGTTTCCACGGAAATAATTTGTGTAATCATTGTTCATAGTGTCTGTTTTCCTTCTTTTTAGTAACTTGTTGCTGCTTTCATTTGAATTGTCTGAGAGGGGGGAAAAATCTGACAGATAATACTTGTAGAAAATTAAATTTGTTTAAAATGGGCACCTGCACTAAGAGGAAAAAAGCCTAGAGGGGCCTGTCCTCATAGGTCAGTTGCAGCATGACCTTATAATGCTTGTTTAAAAAACACCATTGAATTGTTTTCTGTACTCCACACCTTTTCTCTTCTTTGTCCATCCATAAATGAAATTAATATTAAGTATTTTTGAGTGCTCCAAGAGAACAGTTAGAGAGGAAAAATTAAAGAGTTTACAGAAAAGGTGTACTTTTTCTATTTGGTAAAACAGTAAGTCTTGTTATATATATGTACATAATAAATCTACTTGTGAACAAGTGTATCATACACTGCTGTGGAAAACCTGGTTGGCTATCTTGACAAATACTATCATAAATGTGGTACCATGCCTTTATTACACAAGTGGAAGACAGAATGAAAATGTTGACTAGTTTGACCTCTGTTAGTACTTTTCTAAAGTGTTACAGATTTTTACAGTGGTTACACTTTCCCTTTCCTGTTGGATGCTTTTTATTTTCACCAGCATTTTCAATCTTCTGCATCGTTTCCTTTTGATTTCTCTCTGTGTCAACTATGACAGTAATTAGCTTTTACAAAGAAGACTGAGAAAAATTTAGTATTTGACTGTGGTGTGTATGGTGGTTTTTTTGTTTGCATTTTTTAAAGGTTCTTCTAAATTTTGAAATGCTTAATGAAAATGCTGCATTTTATATTTTGGATACCTCAAAAACTTGCATCCTGTTTAAAAATAGTGGGGATGTAACTTGGCTGATGAAATCTTCAAATTAGGAAGCTCAACATTCTGTCGGAGTAAAGTGTTAAATTGAGTTATGCTTAAATTAAATATTTTCACTTCTGAAGAAACAGAAGGTAGTGTTTCAGTGTTGAAGCATAATTTTTTTTGGCAGCAACAACATTGGAAGCTCACTATCAGTGCTTCAAGTAGGCTGCACACTGTTTTGGAAGCATGTGTGCTTTGTGGGGATTAAGTAAAAAGGGGGGTTGACTGTCTTCTGCATGTCTATGTATGTAAACAAACTACTGTTCCTTTTAGCCTTCTATCCTGTGAAAGTGTAATGAGCTTAGTTGGGTATTGAAACTGCTTATTTTATAAGGGAAAACCGAAGAGCAGCATATATGATGCATGGGTTGTCCATCTGAGGGTTGGGAGAACTCGGGGCTTCAAAAGAAGAAAGGAAAAAGAACTTTTTAAGGCCAGTCTTAACTATAGTCTCCCTCATGAGTTTTGCCTAGGTGTTCACCCCAAAATATGTCCTTATATTTAATACTTCGTTGTGCTCCTCACCACCCTAGATTTAATGTTCCATTTTGTTTTCCATTCCTTTTTGATGTTTCGTTTGGTTTTGGTTTTTTTCTTAGACCTTCTGGTAACAAATACAGTTGTACTTTGTTAAACTGCCTGTGCTGTAATATCTGAGGAATATGATAAGCTAAGGATGTAGAACAAACAAATTAGGAATACATGATTTATATTGCAAAGCTTCTCATAAGCTATTATAAGAATAGAATTTTGTGAATAACTGTTTCACAGGGAATTATGAAAGAATTCCTATTTAAACTGATTGGAAATTAAATATTTCCTAAGTAAACAAATCTCTGTAGTCTTGTCATTGGGTATATAAAAATGTTTAAACTGGTTTGGGGTTTTTTTGCTTTCAAAAATAAGCCCTTTAGGGTTAACAGTGCATGGTATAGGTATTGCTTAGTGGGGAAAACTCTGATTTGTGTAACTTTCTTTTTCCCCCAGGATTTTTATTTTCCCAAAACAAAATCTTGTGTATTTAAGTGGATGTCCCAACACAGACTTAGTTTCTTTGTCTTTGCCAAGTGATGAGCTGTACATTTTGTTGGTTAAGTTGACTGTGAAGTTGAGCGTAAAGTGTTCCAAGACAGAGTGGGAAGGGCAGATAATGCTGATGCTCTGCACTTCACTGGAGCCCAGACTTGTACAGGGCTACTACTGCCTCTGGCAGTTTGGATCTTTTTCTTCTCTCTATCTCTTGGAAAGAACCCTAAAAATGCTGTGTGCCATGAAAATAACTTGAGTAGTGAGTAACCAGGAGTACAGCTGGCAGGGTGGTTGGTTATTTCCCCACTGTGTATAAAAATGGCTATGCCCTCCTCCCTCCTGCATTGTGAAAGTTTCCCATATTTGAAAACTGAAGATTTGCATTGGCTAGAGTTTTATTGTTGTTGGGAGCTGGCGTATCATAACAACCTCTGTTGAGCAATATAATGATTAGGTGGGGTAGTTCTGTGTCAGCTGAAGTGGGTCTCAGCAACTGTGTTCAGTTACAGTGCTCTTGGGTAGAATAGTCCAGTGTAATCTGAATGTTTGCTTTGTTAAGGTAATGCCTTTCATAGTAATGTAATATATTCCTTGCAGGGCAGCTCCAAATCTGATTATGTGGTCTTCTTGATCAAAATTTATATGTGAGGACACTTCTTATTAGGCCCCTGTCTTTCCCGTTCTTTCCCACAGTTATATATGAGCTTATTTTAAGGTTTTAAATGTCATATAACTTTTACTGTTGTTTATTATCCAGTAAATACTTTTATTTCAGAACTTTGATCTGTCACAAAAGGTACTCCTTTGCCAGGTGTCTGATTCATAGTGATCCATTAGGAAAGCAAACTTCTATCAAGCATGACAAATCAAATAGTGATGAGCAGGAGGGGGGGGAAAGGCTGCATTAGAGAATTAAGGCAGGTGGAAAATAGGAGAACTAATCTACTTTGAAAACAAAATACTAACCTGCTAGAGAGAATGAGAATATTTTTACCAATGCCTGGTTGGTTTAGCAGGCAAACTACTTTTCGAAGAAGATAGAATACAAATATTTTAGTCTGTACTGGGTGAATCAGTAAACAGAAGTAGCTTACATAGTGTTTTGGTGACTGGGCTTAATGCATCTTTTCTATTTCTCTCTACATTTTGATAGTGTTGGAGTCATATCAGAGTCACTGATAACTAAAAATGAAAGCTTAATTTTTTTTTTTAGCTGTTCTGGTAAACTTACGACTCTTAAACACTTCCTGAGGAATAATCTGTTCTTTATCACTGAAGTCACATGAATAACTGTTCCCTTTTTTGGTCTTTGAGACTACTAAAGCAATATTTTAATATTTGTGTACTTTAAATGTTCATAAGCATGTGTTTATGTATTAACATGTATGAAATATTGAGTATTAATCTTGGTCTTAAAAAGAGTTAGAACAGATGATGCATGTTTGACATCATGCTTGTGTTTTAGTATCAATAGGTTCCTGTTGAATATGACTATCACGTGTTCAACCTGTTTTTTCTTCCCCTAGATTTGAAGAACAGAAGCATGCTTTCCACTGAGATTTATGCTACCATTTATGATACAGAATGTCTCTAAGTGAGAAGCATAGTGTGGTTTTTGCATATGAATCTTCAGTACACAGTACCAATGTACTTCTCAGTCTTGATGATCAGAGAAAGCAAGATATTCTTTGTGATGTTACTATTTTAGTGGAAGATCAGCGATTTCGGGCTCACAAAGCTGTGCTTGCAGCTTGCAGCAGTTACTTCCTTTCAAGAATTGTGGGCCAGGTGGATGCTGATCTTATCATCACTTTACCGGAAGAGGTGAGTGTCACTCCCTTCTGTATTTTACCTGCCAGTGTTTCTAATTTGTTTTGTTCAATATTGTTTTACAGTAGGTTGGTGCTTAATTGAGAAGTTAAGGCAAGAGTTTTAAGAACTGAAGGGAAGGAATTTCAAAGTTGTAAAGCTGCCATTGGTTGTGGTAAAGGCTAGACAGATACAAGTGTATATCACAAACTGAAGATAATTGAATGCTGTCTTGGGGAATGTATAGGGGAGATCTTTTAAATTAAGTATATATTACTTAAAACTATGCATCTGCTTCGAAGCATGTAAGTTTGTCAAAAACCAGGCCTTAAATGGTAAGGAGTTATTGCAGAACTAGTTGTCCTATATGAAAATAGAATACTTTTGGAATAATAAACAAACTAAGGCTTAAAATGGTAATACCTTTAAATCTGTATCAATATTTGGTTTTGTATGGTTGAGTAATACAGCTGTGCTTCTATTCCTTGCTTGCTGCTTACTGTTGATAACAGTTGTATTCTGCTCAGTTCTCCATTCTTTTTACACACATCATTAGCAGCTTGATTTTTCTTTTTATACTACTGTGTTTTATTACTTTCAAGACTGAGAAAATGGATTGCAATTACTTCCTTTTTTTACCCCTAAAATGCATGTTCTTAAATCAGATTGAATTTGAAGGCCTACAGTGGGAATAAGCCAGAACCTGACATCCATAGAAAAGAAAATTTATTACATAACTGGAGTGTTCAAGCCATTTAAAGATTCCAGTTGGTGTTTAGTTAAGTTTTATAAGAGACATGAGGCAAACAAGTGACAGGATTTTTATGTGAAATGCTGTGTTTGTAGCTGAAAAGTGAAGAGCCTCCAAGTGCTCTGATTGTGCCCAATGGTAGCAGTTGTCTGAAGAGTTGGTTGTTAAATAATCAATGGTTTTCTCGGAGTTAAGTTATGGTAATTAGCTTTGGAAGTGAGAAATAGCATGCAAATTGTTGGCAACTCAACTAGAATGTTAAAGTTGGAGGAAAGGTGCCCTTCGATGAATATTTACAGTGACATTAGAAATTACATTATAAGGCTTGTTTATGTACAAGACTGACTTGAGTGGTAGCACAGAAAGCCTGTGCTTCAGCGAAGTAGCTACCTCACTGGCTTTGTGTTGTACTGAGAAAAGCACAAGAATTCTCTGTTACTGTAATCTTCCTGATTTTATCAAAACCAACTAAATGGGATCAAGTGGTCTCTTTAGAGCTTCAGTCGTCCTTGCTATTCTCTAATGATCAATGAATTTGTTACAAAATTACACTGCAGCTTAAATACCACTACATCACTTTTACTCAATCTTCATGTGGTGTCTGTGTGTTCATTTCTTCTTACACTTTTTTTCTAGTGGTTTAATATGTTGATAGACTGAATATGTCTCAGATTAAAAGAAAAGTAATGACGGGAGTTGATGTGGAAGGGAAGTAGGATTCTGGGGGACAGAAAGCCATGATTTGGAGTAAAAGAGGGAAATTAGTGGCATGTAAAGCTTCTGATGTTGAAGAGAGAATTCTGCTTTGGGATGAAAAAAAATAGATACTGGAAGAATAAGTAGTATACATCAAAGTTGGAGAGGGGAAAATTAATGTCTCATGCAAAACAACTGTTCCACTGAACCTGTGAAATAAACCTGAGTTAGCAGGGACTGGAGTTTGTAAAGAAAATGGAGGACTATAATAATCATGATATTTACTACAGTGTAAACTCAAGAGGACCATTAATGTAATATTACTGATGTCAGAACTGAATCTACTGAAGCAACCAGCAAAAAAGTGAATGTCACCTTTTAATCATTTCATCTGATCTCTTGGTAAAAGCATTTTGAGATTTGGCAACTTGAGTTTTTCTTATGGGAACTGCTAAATATTTTGAAACGAGTCAGTTTTTGGAGCTGCATATTTGAGAGGGGCAAACACTGATCACATGGTTTGACATGTGATTATTATTTTTTTAACCTTTTTATTAATCCAGAGTCTTTGAAGTTTAAAATGATTACATCAGCCCAACATCGGAGATAAAAAAATATTTTTGGAATTAAAGAACTTAATATATATTATATTGTAAAGACTAACTACTGACATCTTGGTGTAGGTTCTGTGGTGTTTTCACTCTGAGGCAGACTTTCAGCTCAAATACAAATTAAATAAGTGGCTACTGAAAGAGCTGCTTTTCTAGGTCAGTCAGGCTAAGAGTCTTTCTAGCATTCTATCTTGTTTGAGGTTAGCCAGCTAGAAATGTGTAAGAGGAAGCAAAAGGAGTAACAGAATGCTTTTTTCCCTTCTTGATTCCTCCAGTTTCTAGCTGTGTTTCTAGCTTACGTAGAACATACAGTTTTGAAATACCATTGTATTTGTTTTGTTCAGTTTAATGTTTAAATGTCACTTGTTTGTAAACCCACTTTAATGATTTATTTACTGTACTGAGTTTGAAGACTTCTTGCCAGCTTATGGATAAACTGTCTTTTACACTACCCTTCCACACATGATTCAGAATGAATTGATGTGGTGGTGTAATCAGTATTCTCTCCAGAGTATATTTCAAATGCTATTTTAAGAATTCTTTAGATAGTTTGTAAGAGTTTACGGACAGTTCTGCTGAACTCTCTGCAGATCTTTTCAACTTCCTTTCATATGTTGTATGTGTTCTTTAGCCAACCACTAAAAAACCAAACTAAATAAATGCTAAATTGCATGTATAGTTAATTATCTTGCTGGCTGAAGAATTAAATATAGTTAGTGTATTAATACAGCACTTTATTCAGCATAAAATCCTGTTCATTTCAGTAAAGAAGAGGAGCAGAATGTGGCCTTCAGTTTGAGTTGTAATAGTGGACATACTGTTTTATTCTTCACTTGCACAGAAGGGCTTAAGGGAGTGTCATATAATTTTTAATATGATGATCTGTTTACAGCTGTCTGCCCAATTCCTTAGTAATTTTTTCATGCATAGACAACTTCACAGAATCATCTAGGTTGGAAAAGACCTTGAAGGTCATCTAGTTCAACCATTAACCCAACAGTGACCATTCCCAACTACACCATATCCCAAAGTGCTCTGTCAAACTTGTTCAGTTTGTAACAATACAGATCTCTGGATTCCCTGTTAGGCAACTGTTCTGTGGTAAAAACTGAGCTGATAATGATGGAAACTTTCAATTAAAACTACCTACTCCAAAGAGGCTTTAAACTGAGAATAATTGGTTTTGCTGCACAGTTTTTGGGTAAATTAATCTGTGTGATGAAGGAAGGAGTAGGTAGTAATAAATAATCATGTGTGGTCAAATTCTATTTTTTCAAACTTTTTTATCAGTGATGCATAATACTGAGAAGATAACAGTAGTTCTCTTTAAAGGAACAATTAAATACTGGCAACATTTTAATCTTACTCTGTAGAGTAATTCATATACAACTTGGGTTCGAAAGATATCTTCGTAAAGTTGGAATCCAGTTACTGGTTTTCAGTCTACAGCAGTATTTTTCATTTGTTAATGCTGTAATGTCAGAACACTTTATTAAGAGATTGATCACAGCAAAGAAGATAATGGCGATAAAATACACAGCATAAAGTTGTATCAGAAGATTTGCTTTAGAATGAGCATGGCCATGTTTTCTCTGTGGAACAAAGATACTGCTTTTGTCTTGTACTCTGTCCTGCTGGCATGGTTTGCTATATTTGGGTTCTGTGTGTTTCTTTGTTTAAACTCATATTTGCCATACTAATGTTTTTTTCTTCTTTTTTTTTTGAATAGGTAACACTTAAAGGATTTAGTCCTTTGCTTCAGTTTGCCTACACAGCTAAACTTACTTTAAATAAAGACAATGTGTCTGAAGTTTGCAAATGTGCTGAATTTTTGGGTGTACACAACATTGAAGAGTCTTGCTTTCAGTTTCTCAAGTTCAAATTTTTGGACTTCAAATTGGATCAGCAGGAATGTCCGAGGAAGAAGTGTTGTACGCAACGTTGTCAGAAAACAAACCCTAAAATCGGCAATGTGGATGATGGAGACCTAGAAATAGATGATGAAGCAGAAGAGATTTTAGAAAAGGAATATATTCAAACTCCTGACACAAAGCTCTGTAAAGATGAAGAAAATGCTAAATCATTGCCTGCTCTCCAAGATAATGCCAATCAAACGTGTGATCCTGTACATTTAGAAAAGGGTAGTGTTTCCAGCTTATCTTCTCAATGCCCAAAGTATAGGAAATTCCAGAAAGCTTTTGGAAATGACAGAGTTCATACTTCAGAGTCCAGTTCCAGTATTAAAGACGTTCAGGTGCCACCAATTGCAACTTTTCTTGAGAAGGAAATATCTGATAATGATGGCATACAAAAAGCTCAGGAGTGTGTACCTATGCAGCTGGTCTCAAAATGTGAAGAGACTCAGGTAAAAATGGAGGAAGAGGAGGAAGGCATTGTGAAAAAGGAAGAATCAAAGAGAGATTCTGTGACTCAGAATGTGTCGTGTCCTGTGGAGAAAATGGATCTTGCTGCTTTCCCCCAAAACTCTGCTGCGCCTCATGGACTCAATTCTGTGTGTTTTTTACAGACTTGTGAGCAATATGCTAACTTGAATTTCAGTAGTATGCAAAACAGCACAGTCTTGGCTGAAAAAACTGTATCAGGTACTGGAGTTGGGAATGACAAAATTGAAAGTCTAGATGACACACCTTCAAAGGTTGATTTGTGCACTAGGGAAGCCAGTAACATTACATCAGCTGGTGATCGAAGCAGTGTGGAGAGAGAGGTAGCAGAACATCTTGCAAAAGGGTTCTGGAGTGATATTTACAGCACAGAACCCTGTCAAATACATTTACCACCTGTGGTTCCAAAAGAGAGCTTGGAGCCAGTATATTCAGGGAAGAAATCAGAGTGTCCGTGGCTGGGTATCAGGATCAGTGAAAGCCCTGAACCTTGCTCTCAACGAACTTTTACAACATTGAATTCTGTCAACTGCCCCTTTATAAGCAACCTTAGTACTGAAGGATGCTCCAACAGCTCTGAAATAAGCAGTGGAGATTATGTTCAGGGACAGCCACAAGAACAGTGTCCCTATAATTATGTGATAAGTTTGGGAGAGGATTCGGAAACTGACACTGAGGGAGACAGTGAATCCTGTTCAGCAAGAGAGCAAGAATGTGAGGTAAGAACATCCTGCTGTATCTTTTTCTTCCCTGTCTCTTCAGGCCCTATTCAAAATTCTAATTCTGAGTCCCTTGGGTTTTTGTTTTGTTTTGTTTTGTTTTTTTTGTAGTTGGTTGTTTTAAAAATCTGGGAAATTAAACTTTAAATAACTGTTCAAAAGTTTATGTGGAAGATCACTGTTAATTCAGGGAGACAGTATTTTTTGGTAGGATATTGAAGTGGTAGTTGCTTAATTATTAGATCTTTTCAGATAATTTTCTGGAACAACTTTAACAGACAAGGTGAGTCTTAAACCAAGAAATGGGTGTTTCTTTTTTAGAATATTTTTTTTCTACTTCAGTTAAACTTAAGAAAACTGAACTTCTTGGAACCTTTGTTTTATAGAAACTTAACAGTTTTCTTGGTTTTATTCTGAGCTGTGGGGAGAAGATGGAAGTGAAATGATACTTCAGATTTACTGTGAAATGAAAATCAAGTTTTCAAATGGGCTTCAGTAGCTGTGTGTATTTAATATGGCTTTAATAATATTATGTTCTCTAAAACTGAGGTTGTATTTGTTCCTTCAACTGCAGAAATTAATGTGGCACTTCTTTATGTCAGAGCTTTAGTAGTGTTTTAGGCAAATGCCATACATAAGTAGTCTAATCCTAAAAGATTTTACTATATACCAAGAATGATTTTTGTCACAGTTCTTAGATCGTAGAATTGTACTGTGACTCTGTGTATGTTGGATCATTTAATGTCATGAAAATTCAGTTGTTAAAGCACTAGGGTTTTTTTCTTTACAAGATGCAGAGCATTACTGAGACTTAAAATAAGTAGAAGCTACCATCAAGATAGAAACTTAGCAGGCCAAACAAAAGGTCAGAATTGGTTAAATACATTCCTCATCTTTACATTACCAAGAAGTAGATGGCATAATTTCTGAGGGAAATTCTCTGTCGATGTTTTTGCCTTTTGTCACCAGTGGTAGACAAACACAGAAATGGGTTTTCTTCTTTTTAAACTAAATTCAGATCTTTCACCACAGCAAGATAACACATTCTGCTACTTAATATACTCAACTGTAAGAATTAGTTGGATACTTCATAAAATGTGTAAACTGTTTTGTAAAGGTAAAGATCTTTTTTTAGAGTTAATCAGGACTTCATGATCTATGTATAATGTGTTTCAGAAGCTCCTGCTTCTGTAGCTCAGGTGTACAGACGGTAGCAAGAGCCTGGTTTTCTCTCTTCTCTAGTATTAAGAATTACAAGATAAATATTGTAACTTCTATATTTTAAGTAAATGTCTGTCTCAGATAAACTTTTCTTGCAAAAAACTCTAGGTACAAAAATGTATGCAGGATGCAGTCTTAATAGCAGCCTAGGGGAAACTTTAGACTGAATAGTGATTCTTGACCTGTTTTGTGCACCACTGTGCACCACCTAACCATAACTTATTTTCCTAGAGTGTATCACCTGATTATTTGCTGCACACATGGACAGATTTCATCCTACTCTGAATATGCTTTTGAGGATCTAGTGTAAATGTGCAAAGTATTCAGCCCATGCTTGAACTCTAGTTGAAACCCCTAGTTTTTATCCACCTCAGCTGATGGCTACATTAGCTAGCTCTTGTCTCTGAGATTTAGAAAGATAGTCTGTATGGTAAGGAATCCTTAAAATGAAAGCTTGAGTTTGTCTGTTGATGTTTTTGTCTATCAGTTCCACCTTTGATTTACAACTTTATCTTACCTTCTAGGTAAAACTGCCATTTAATGCACAAAGGATTATCTCACTTTCCAGAAATGACTTCCAGTCATTTCTGAAAATGCATAAATTAACTCCTGAACAAT
Source organism: Athene noctua (assembly GCF_965140245.1). Lineage (NCBI taxonomy): Eukaryota > Metazoa > Chordata > Aves > Strigiformes > Strigidae > Athene > Athene noctua. The sequence continues at coordinate 161,084,959 of NC_134037.1, forward strand.
TGGACTGTATTCATGATATCCGAAGAAGAAGTAAAAATAGAATTGCAGCACAGCGATGTCGTAAGAGAAAGCTTGACTGCATACAAAATCTTGAATCTGAAATTGAAAAACTGGTATGTATAAATAAATCATTACTGTTGACTTGAGTCTGTAAACATCTTGGCTGGACATCTGGCTGTAGTTTCAGTGAGGTGGCTTACTATTTTTTCCACTCAAGCTTAGAAAACTTGTATCAGTATTAGCCTTCTTGATAGCAGTTCTAGATTTTCCATGCTTTACTTTTTTTCTTCTGTGGACTTCTTTCTATTCAAGTAAAAGTGCATCATAGCATAATTTTTGGTGAATGGTGTTTCTGAAGCCCATCAACATTGAGTTTAATTGTACAGAATGATTCCCAAACAGCCATCCCACTCCTTCTTTTCTGTCTCTTTCCCCTTTCTTGCTTTGAGCTTTTGTTCTTCAGCTCGTGGTATTGCTCATGATCAAGCTTACAGTTATGCAATTGTTAGTTGTGTAAGTATTGGTCTTGTAACATATCAACATGTGTTGGTGAACTGTTTCCTGAGTCTTGAATCTTAAAAATGAGACCCTTGCAGAAAGGCGGAAGATACAGCAGAATTCAGGAAGCTGCTTGCTTTTTTAGCAGTTGTATCAGGATTGTAGCTGAGGAATTACCGCATCTAGATTTCTCTGCAACCACTTGTTAATATAATTTCTCCTTCTTAAAAGGAAATAAAAAGATAAATACTTAAGAGAAATGTGCATAATCTAAAGTTCTCCCGGCAAGAAAATAACTGAGTGTTTTTTTTTCTGATCTTTGTTTCTGATCATACCATGTGCACTACACAGTTCGGTTGTTTAGGGTTACTGTGCTCTTAATTGTTTATGATGCAGTTTAGACTTTGTGAATCTGGTATCTGCATCAGCTAGGAACATAGGCAGTCATGTTGCACCTTTCTCCTTACGACTTCAGAGTGAAAAAAAAATTAAATAAGAGCAAAGTGCCATGGGCTAGAAACTTACTTTCCTGAAGTGATCCATCATCTTTCACTACATGTGCTTCCAATTCAGCAGCAAAGGAGATACTTTGAAGGAAAGCCTGCAGTGCCATACAGTCCTGATGTGTTGATAGAGCAAGTCATTCAGTGTGCTGAATGAAGATGATGCTCTGGGAGGGGAGGGAAACCAGGTGATCATATTAATACCGGTTATATTATTCTGACTAAAGAGAGAAGTTGCATTTCTGATATTTCAGAACTTTCTGCATGGTTTTGTTGTCATATTGTCATTTCTATTGTCATGTAACTTTGTCAACATTGTGCAACACTTGGGGGGGGTGGGGGTGGAATTAGATTCATCTGCAAGATCAAACTTGTAGTTGACTAAGTGACTGATAATCGTAGTATAATATCCTTTCTTCTGTGGACCTGTGCTAGAACAGACTAAATGTCTGCAATTTGACAGATATCACTGTGCAAGGTATGGACAATGACTTGAGAACTGCGAGGTGAGGTATGAGTTATGAGTCACGCTCTAGGCACAAACATGTTCCAATCACTTTTTTTTTTCCAGCTGCACAGCTAAATTTCTTCAGAACTTCCTGAAAAGACCTTGTTTGGAGCTGTTGAACATAACTGATGTTATGCACCATCAGACTTGTATAAGTTGTGCACAAATGGAGAAACTTTTAAGATCTGTTTAGGCATAATTTTCAGAAGAGGAGCGATATCTCTGAAAGGCATTGTATGGTATATCCAGGTTGCTTCATGCATGGTGCCTCCTGGCTCGTTCCTGCTTCTCTGGGTCACTTGTGTCTCAGACCTGTTAGTCTTTGATCTTCTCATGGTATCCTTTGTAATGTGGCTTTGAGAGGATAAATATGGTCTACCTATAGTTTGAAAACTCTTGACAAGTAGATAATACCCCATACTATAGCCTCTTAGGAAATATTTGGTTAAATTCCTTATCCTGGCTTTCAGTATGTGCAGTATGTAGTCTTATATTAATTTCTATTAGTTGCTGCTTACCAGGTTTTTGTTCTCTCAGATTGAAGGATAGTATTTGTGGTGTGTTTCTCGGGAAAGTCCTGTATCTGGAACAGACTAACTCCCAGCATGAGTAGACACTGGAGACTGACTGGCTGGAGAGTAGCTTTGCTGTAAAGGACCTTGGGGCTCTGGGCAGACAGCAAGCTGAGCACGGATCAGCAGCATGTCGAGGCTGAAAAATGGCTATCAGTGTCCTGGGCTGTATTAACAGGAGCACAGGTGGTGGCTCAAGGGCAGTGATTGTACTCCTGTGCTTAGCACATGTAAGACTGTATCTTTTGCCCAGTTTTGACCCCTCCCAGTGCCAGAAGTACACTGACAAACTGGAGCAAGGTTAGAAGAAGCCACCAGGATGGTCAGACCTGGAGCACTTACTTCTGTGATGAGAGGCAGATGAAACAGGGCTTCTGCTAGGAGAAGAGATGGTTGTAGAGCGGCCTTACCTGCCCATAGTTGTGGGGAAGTCCTCAAGATCATGTAGCCATTGGGAGTGGAAGATCTTTGGCTTCCCAGGGGATAGTATTTCACAGCAGGAGAACAAAAGACATTGTCATAAATTTAAATGGAAGATTTCAACGAGATATAAGGAAACACTTTTTTCCAGTGGGGACAGGCACGCAATGGAGCAGGTTACCCAGAGAGGTTGTACATGCTTGATCCTTGGAGGTTTTCATGGCATGACTGAGCAAAGCCCTGAGCAGCCTGATCTTACCCAGAGCTGGCTTTGTTTTGAGCAGGAGATTGGACTACAGACCTTCTGAGGTACATTTCCACCCAAGTGATTCTGTAAAATTGAAAGTCTTACATTAAGCTCTGCTTACATTGAAGAAAAATGTTCTCAGTACTGAAATCTAATTGTTATTCAGGAGAATTAAGTTTGGGCATTTTTCTTGATCTTCTGTACTGATAATGTAATTTTTGACCCCCGTATAATCTTTGGGTATTAATCCTTCAGGTTAACCTCTGTGATGGTCTTATTCACTAATGTTCCATATTTGAGAATATATGTGGGCTACTCAAGGAGATGTTGGCTTGTTAGAGACAGCTTTTTCAGAGCACCTGTGTATATTCACATTCCTTGTACTTTCTCAGCTCAAAGCTTTAAAATGAGGGTACTTGCAAGGGGAAGCAGAGTAAAGGATAACTGACCTCAATTCACGACTTCCCTGAAGATTCTGTAGCTCAGGAGAAGGATGTGTCAGTGAATGACATACTGTAAACTGATCCAAGAAATGTAATTGAGATCTTGTTATATATACAATAGCAGGAGAGGAGATGGGTGGACTAAATAGATTCTTCACCAGAAGAATTAAGAGCTCTCAATTTGGTTATTATGACCTCAAAAGTAACTGGCATTACTCTGCAGTATTAGTATAATGCTGCTAAAATAAAACAATAATACTTAAATGTATTAATCTGTCAACAACTTCAGATAAGGGCAGGGAACTTACACTGGAATGGCTAATTCTGAGTGTTGATGTCTGCATTAAATAGCAGCCCAGATAATTTCATCAGTCCATAATACACGGCTGAGTGCCTCTACCCAAAATGTGCATAAAGTGGTTTCAGATTAGGAGATCTGGCAATGGCTGCTCCCAGTATGCTGACAAGTATAAGTTTATTAACAAAACACTCTTTCTAATAATTTCAGACAAAAAGGATTGGTAACAACTGCTTCTCTTGCAAAACACGACAAAGTCAGTTCTTTCAAAAAGAAGTTGTAGAGGTTGCAGTTAGGAGTTTCTGCTGCAAAAGGGAATATGAGAAATATGAAAATAATTAAACTTCATAGGAGAGAATTGGTGTAGGAATAGTGATAATGCACAGTCCTTATGATGAAAAATTATTTCTTAAAAACTATTTAAAGCTTTCTATGTCTTCAGAGGTCTGCCTTTTAGAGTTCAAAATGTGTGGCATTTTGGGTTTTATGGTTTTTTTTTCCTTTTTTCAACTGCTTCACTATGGTCTTGCTCATTTCCTGTCCTTTGCCATTTCCTCATTTTTCTTTTTTCAGGATGTTGCTTGTTTCCATCATTAGACCATCCCTTCAGTTACCCATGTCGTTTTATCTTCAGCCATTTGTATCAGAAGTCTCACAAAAATTCATGACGTTGAAATAAAACAATAAACAAACGAAGGAGCAAGCTAATTTTTAATGAATGGCACTTTTTTCTGTTTGATATTCATTACTGAATTGCCATCCCTTTTGCTGCCTTGTGTTTGGAAAATCCTTTTGCATTATGCAGCTAGATTGTAAGCTCTTCAGATCAAGGACAGTCTTATTTCATGTCTGAATGGTATCTGCCACTTACGCATGTTTTGCTGTGTAAATGAAACTCAAGCATTCAGCTGGTATTCCTCTCTTCTAATAGTAGGCAGCTCTGTTCTTGTCTTTTCAATTCACTATCTGTCACTCTGCTTTAAATTCTTTAACTTCCAATGTGATGCCTTGAAACAAACTGGAATGTGCATTTCCAGATAAAATACTTTGTTTACAATTTTAGCATGTTTTATTTCTTTATTTTTCCTATATTTTTACTTTTTGAAACTCTTCTTAACTCCATTATTTTGTTCTACAGTACACTTGGCATTTCAGAATTGAATTTGTGTTCATCTAGCAAAGTAGTATTAATAGTGAAAATGTAATGTCTGGTTTTCAGCATTTAACTTTTAAAATACAAGTCTCTGAAGACTGCTCTACTTAATGTTTTGTTGACCCAATGGTAATGATTTAAATGTTACCCTGTAGAATTAGTGTTTCAGGAATGTTTATAGTAAGTGAAGCTAAGTTTCACTTATTCAATAACTACAAATTACTGTTTTGCCAGCATGAGCTTTGGAAAAGTTGTATGCCTGAAAAAATGGCTTCAAATAACCAAGTTGATGACACTTAAGAGAGGTTAGGATTGTCCTTTTGATTGTGTCAGTGTTTGCCTTCTTATTGCCAAAATACTTCTGTTTCAGCAGATCAGATTATTTACAGTCTTGTTCTAGCTTTGTTAGGAACATAAACTATAGGGTTTATGTTAAAATGCAAACTAAAAGGCTATTTTTCTTCTTGCAGCAAAATGAGAAGGAGAACTTGCTGAAGGAAAGAAGCCACATTTTGTCAACTCTGGGTGAGACAAAGCAGAATCTGACTGGACTTTGCCAGCAGGTGTGTAAGGAAGCAGCCTTGAGTCACGAGCAAATACAAATACTTGCAAAATATTCTTCCTCAGATTGTCCACTTTCATTTTTGTTCCCAGAGAGAGAACGAACAGCTCCATCTGATAGTGAGCTTATGATGCCAGCATGTATAGAATTAGCAGATGGTCTTTCAGGTGTTACATCTACAAATGAGCAGAGTTCTTGTTATCAGTGTGTGAAAAGTGTGTGTGATACAACATATGATCAAGTACAAGAACTGCATCCAGTTTCTGTAAGAACATTAGAGAAAACTTCTCTTGTGGAACAGTGTGGACAGAGCGGTGGTATCACAGACTTCTGTCAGCAAATGACTGACAAATGCACTACAGATGAGTGAATCTATTCTTATTGCCAGCCTCTCAACATTGCAACTAAAAGTAAGATTGAGCATTATTGCAAAGTAACTTCTTAAGTGAAAGAAAAGATGATACTATCTTTTGAAACTACATTGACAATTACATGGTCACTATATTACTTGGCAAACTTTGGTTTTGCTCTGTGTACTTTTAGAGTGTAATTTGTATCTGTCAGCCTCAAACTTACTCTGTGTGGTGATGCCAAGGAGAGTTCAAGAAAGATTTTGGAAAGTATAAACTGTGCACAGATGTTTATTTGTGAGGAAGCTTTCATTCAGGTATAGAGCAGCCTTCACTCTGATTTATGCCATAGTATCTAATGCCACTCTGCATCTCAAGAAAAGCCTCCTAACAGGTGTTTCTGCACAATGACTTCTATACCTGGAATTCTTACCTCTTTATGATTTCTTTTTTCCTGGTAGACAAACCTTGAGAAACATGTATAGCTCTGTAAATGTTTATTTTGTAGATGGGTTAGGATAACGACAGTATGAGGAGATTCTGGCAAGTGTGCTCTAGAACAGCTCACTGCTTCCTGTTGTTTCTATCTCTGTACCAGAGCCAGCTTTTACTGACTATATGCTTTTGTCTTAGCTCTCCAGTACATAGTTAAGGCAACTGGAACAGCAGAGGTGCTGCAGCATGCTGCTGTCTTCTCTGAATTTTGTGGGAGGAATAACAACATCCTGGGAAAGGCAGAATTTTGAAATGGATGCAATTCTTTGATTAGTGTGCATTGGATCCTCTGGCATCTGAATCCCATATGCTTGTTAGAATTCATTGCTGTGTTGTGACTTACTGTCCTAGCACCGTCAAGCTCACTGCTGTTTGCGATAAGTTGGAATCAAAGTATTGTGAAAGTTATGGACGTTTTTTTTTTTAAGGTATTCAGGCACCGAGTTCTTTGGCTTCAGTGCCTAATTGCCTAAAGTCATCTACAAATGTATTTGTGATCAAATATGTTGATCACTGGGACCAGTAAAGATCTATTGCAGAATTCTACTCTTCAGGATACTTTCATGGCTAAAGTAGTACATTTTCTATAGCTTCTGTTATAAGTACGAACATATAGAAAGTATAATAAGGAAATGAGCTGAGGGATTTACTTTACTTGCTGCGTGAAGGAGAAATTCAGCCACTAAAAATAATCCCAGTTTTTTTAGATTTTTACATGACAGTAGATGCATACTGTATACCAATGATGCTTTTTTATTTAGATATTATTTTCACACCAGAACTAAGTATTGAACCTCACCACAGAAAACTTTGGTTTTGCTGGTTTACAAAACATGAAGAATCTTGTACAAGCCAGTGGAATTCTTCATTTCCTACCTCAGAATGTATATTAGCTTTTTGTGTCTTTTGTGTGCATGTACAGTAGGCAGCAACTAAGCAAAGGACTGTTGTAAATACTGCTTTGCAGTTTTATCTTGCATTGAGACAAAACTTGTTCTTGGCAAAGCTGGTGTTTCTTCTTTCCTTCTCCCCCTTTATAGGTAATATAGCATTAATAAATATATTAAGACTCTTAAGCCACTTATTTAAAAGAAAAATTAAAAATTGGACAGACTTCAACAGTACTTCTTATAACCAGCACATAATACAAGTGACTACACTACCTCACCTATGAAAGTGGATTTAAATCTCTAGTGATATCCTTGGATTTTCATCATATATCATTACTTTTTTAAGGGGAAAATTTATTATATAGGAGCATAGCTTGTGTAAATCACAGTGCTTGCAGTAATTGAAATTCAGAAATAAATACTATATGGCAGGCATCATGAAAGTTCTACTGCTTTGGATATATTTTCAGATAATTGAATTGAAATCCTTTAAAATTACTATCATTTATATATGTTGGTCCTGTATAATATGTATTACTCATGAAGCTCTCTGGGTTTTTATTCCAACATCTGTATATGCCTGGTTAATTTAATCCACCCTCCTGCCCACACTGCTACCCTGAGCAGTGTTTTGCTCCTAAGTCTCCATTTTATTTAAAAAACAAAGCAACAAGAAAGTATAAAAAAACCAGAAAACCCCAAACCTCTCTACTGTCCATACATAATATAATTTTTAAAGCTGGTGATATTCTGAAATGACGTGGATAGTGATGTTAAAGCATTGTCCTAATAGTACACATACTCTGAAATAGAGTTCCTTGGGTTAAACGTTATAAAGGGATGGAGCATATATGTAGAGAATGACTGGCTGGGAACTTAAATAGAGCCAATGGCCAAAACCCCTGACACATGGCTATGGATGTTGGAAAACAAGGTCAGTGATAAACAAGTTGAGAGGACAGAATATCCACCAAAGAGTTGTGCTCCCCTGCTGCAGTCTGGTGATCAGCCAGGATCTGTCTGAATTCCACCCAGCAAACAGTGCAGAAATCATTGTTGTCATTGACATATGGTAAAATTCATGTTGTGTTTTTAAACCTATGGTGAACTCGATGAAGTCTGAGGGTAGGCTTTTGCCTAACCAGCTGCGTCTAAATAATTTTAAAAATACTTATTTAATACAGTAGACCTACAAGTTGCATGTTGACTTCTATAGCCTATATCAACTTGGAAAAGTTAAGAATGAATGACAATTTTATGATACAGAATTCTCAGGTAAATGTTTTGGAGTTTGGGTGTTTTTTTCAGTAAATAAATACTCAATTTTGAAACTGTAAAATACTTTGTTAAAGCATGTTTTAAAATACTTTGGACAGACTATCTGAAAGCCATAAGAGTATGATGGCATACAGATTGTAAAATAAACAGATAATTACAACAGTTGATTTTGTATCTTTCATAATTCAATATTTTCTATGACTACAATAAAAACCACTATCCTTTCTACAAAGGCTTTTCTTTTTTGTACAAATCTTTTGCAGTGAAAATCTTTACTGGTGCATTATTCACTTATGTAGCACTACTAAAACATTTCTGAAAACAATAGCAAAGTCTTCTATATAGTTTATAAGTTCCTGAATAATACACACAGTAGCAAATATTAATGAGTTGGAATAAATTTCCTGTAAGTTTGACTTTTTTGTGTCCTGTTCTGTTTGAGTGGATTTTATTTTGGGGGGAACTTTGTTATTTATTGTTTGTTTTTTTGTTTTTGGTTTTTTTTAATATTTTAAGGGAGAGAAATAGTAAATGGCTGATTAATGAGATATTGTAGGTTTGGATCTAGAAAACACTTGCAGTTGATGATGATATGCATAGTATAGATCAGTCCATTAGACTGAGGTTTATCATAGGGGAAGTTGTAATAATATGTACGTTTATTAAGCTTCTCAAGAAGTTTCTTTGAATTGTAGATCTGTTGGGGCCTGTTAATCAGAAGGATTGCAGAAAACTTACTCTTTGAGAAACTGCATTTATCCTAATCTTCTGTACCTCCTGAATAGTAAATTGTAATACTGAATTGTATTTCTCTCTCGCACTGAATCTAGCCTTTCAGCATTGCATTTCATCTTGCTCAGATAACTTTTCATTAGAAGTCTACCTTCGTTTAAGGTTTTCGTAACCTGTGCATTTGATGCTTTCAAGTCTGAAATCACTCATCATGCCAGAACATCCTTCATAAAAGTTAAAGCAGTCTTTTTTGGGGAAAATACTGGAAAGCAAGGTGATTGATTATAAGTTTCTTGCTGCTTAAAACTGATAAGGCAGTAAAAGCCTCTCTTCTCCAGGACAATTTTGTCCTTGGCATTCGTAGTCACTTGGATTTAGTTAGTGTGTTGTACATTTCTTAAGAAGCAAGATGTTAGCTTGCACAAGAGTGTTAGTGTGATTCCTCTTTGAGGAAACTTAAAATCTTGATGCAGGAGTCTGTGATATGTTTAAAACTCCTCTTAATATTCAGCAAGAAACAACAGCAATGAAAGCTGAAAGGTACATATGCCAGAGATCAGTCCTGTACAACTAGTTCTGCCTCTGGGTCTTTTTTTAGGAAGTAAAAAATGAGGAACTGCTGTGAACTCGTATTCTTTATGTGAGCGCTGGGTTTTTATCTGAATGCGAGCAACTTAAGTGAAATAGCAAAATTTCTCAAAAAGCTGAAAAGAAGGTAAAGGCACCTACTTTAACTGCAGCAGTTTTTTGAAGAAATTTCTTCAATACTCCTAGAGGTTTGAGCGTAAACAAAATAGTTGATCTTTACAGAGCAAAGTGAATGTTGTCCCTTTTTGGCACTGAAATAAAAGCTGGACAAGCTGGGTCCTTATGCCTGTTGGATATTGATTTCTTGTGTTTGTTCTTCAAAAGAATGAGCCTCAGAAGCACACAGCTGCAATTCACTAGCATGTATAAAGGAGAATTTTAATATTGGTACATTAAGACTTAAACCAGTTGAATTTTTGTGGACAGAACTAAAGAAGGGAAAATGAGCTGTTTTAGCAGAGGTTTGAATATTACTCATGAATATGAGTATTGTAAAAACCTATTTAAGCATGTGTTATGCTCTCCAGGCCTCTTAAATTTGTATCCATCACGCTTAAGCTTTTTTATTACTATTTTTAATATTTTCATATGAATTGCAAATATCAGTCTGACAGATTGCAGACACTAGCAATCGCTTTTTTTCCCCACCTCTAGATAACTGGGATGGGGCAGGGAAAGCAGTATTCACTTCAGAGATTGAAGCTCTAGAAATGCACAAGATGTTTAAACGTTTCATTTGGGAACAAGGTGGTGTATGAAGGCCCAGGTAGTGGCAAAACATTTCCCAGCAACAAATGCCGTGTTGTAGGTTTAAAAAAGAATCAGAAGTGCTTATTTTCCTGTTGAGCCAGGAAAGATTATGGATAGAACTTGTCAGGAGCACATGCTAGAACCCAGGTTGTTTTAAGTTTAGAGATGAGAAAGTATTTTTTACTTTTCTATCCTTCTCCACTGTATTGAATAAAAGTGGAAGAAACAATAATTATAATAATGCTCATTCAGAATAAATACATTGTAGCTTTCTAAGGATGCTATTAAAAAAAAAAAAAGCTTTCATATATGCTAGGTATTGAAGCCACACATAGAAATATTCCCTATTCCAAAGAGATTATGATTAAGGGATGTGAGGTATCCCAATAACAGGATTTGCAAAGTAAATGATAATTTCATTTTATTTTTAGGACAGCGTTTTGACTTGCTATGTAGACAACACTTCATTAGATAGGTCTTCTGGGCTACGAGGAGGGTTAGCGTGACTGCGGGAGGGTAAAAACAGCTTTAGACTACGACTGAATGTAAATCTGTTTGGTTGTGGATTATATTGTCTGAACATTAGGCTTACTTATTCTGTAATATATTGCCTCACACTTAAAGCTCTTACTACCAGGTAGTGTACTGAGCAGTAAATATATAACTAAAAATACTGTTATCAGATTCTGGAAGACAGAAATTGGTAATTTACAGGATTTCCACATCATAAATAGACTTTTTCATTATGTTCTTCACAGCAAAACAGGTTTCTTGCTTTGTTTTAATGGAAATATATCACAATTTTCACTTTTTTAAAAAAACTTGGATTTCCACAAAAATATGTAATTTAATGGAGAGCTCCTTTGAAAACAGAAGAACCTTGATGCCTGAATAAGTTGGCATTGGTTCTTTAACATTTTTTTTCTTCCAAGCAGCTACTGCCTGCTTTGAAATTAAGGGCTAGTGAGAGTCTTATGTGTGCAATAGGTTCCCAAATCTGAATATCACACAGCTAAATAAAACTTGATTTTTCAGGAATGCTGATGTATTGTTGCTTTTGCTTTTATTTATGCCCATGATGTGAACAGACATTTTTTCATCAAAAAGATCTGTTGATTTAGGATGAGGAGGGCAAGGAGAAGGGCACCCAGGTAGGACTTAGTCCAGCCTAGGACTCCTTATGGAGGTCTTGCTGATACTTTAAATAAGGCCCTGAGTCTTGTTCACTGAGCTAGAATGTGAGCTCACACATGGTCTGTGCATCTCTCTCAATCACTTGTCTTTTGAAAAGCCCAGATCATTTTTGTTCTACATATGCTGTTTAACCAGTGCTTTTCATAATTTGAACCATGCATTCTGTTTTCTTCTTGAAACCATAGATGGCAGCATTGTACTGCATACTGCCTGCGTTACTACTGCTCAAAGTGCAAACGACTAAATCAACATTCGTTGGTTTAAAAAAACCCAAACAAACTAGTAGAAAAGTCAATTTATATTATTTTTTAAAAAACAATTTAGAAGATAAATTACAATATCAAGCTTTTTGACCTCTAAATTATATCTAATACTTATTAATCATAGAATGGTTTGGGTTGGAAGGGACTTTAAGGATCACTTAGTTCCAACCCCCCTGCCATGGGCAGGGACACCTTCCACCAGACCAGGTTGCTCCAAGCCCCGTCCAACCTGGCCTTGAACACTGCCAGGGAGGGGGCAGCCACAGCTTCTCTGGGCAACCTGTGCCAGTGCCTCACCACCCTCACAGGAAAGAATTTCTTCCTTATCTAATCTAAAGCTACATCAGTTTAAAACTGTTACCCTTTGTCCTATACCTACACTCCCTGATAACATGTCCCTCCTCATCTTTCATATAGCTCCCTTTTAAGTACTGGAAGGTGCTACAAGGTCTCTCTGGAGACTTCTCCAGGCTGAATAGCCCCAAGTCTCTCAGCCTGTCTTCATGAGAAAGGTGCTCCAGCCCCCTGATCATCTTCATGGCCTCCTCTGGACCTGCTTGATCAGGTCCTTATTATGTTGGGGGTCCTAGAGCTGGACACAGGACTCTAGGTGGGGTCTCATTAAAGCAGAGTAGAGAGAGAATCCCCTAACCCCCTCCATTGACCTGCTGGCCATGCTTCTCTTGATGCAGCCCAGGATACAGTTGGCTTTCTGGGCTGTGAGTGCACATTGCTGGCTCATAGTCAGTTTTCCATCCACTGCTACTCCCAAGTCCTTCACATCAGGGCTGCTCTCAATCTACTCTATTAGTGCTTGGGATTGCCTTGACCCACGTTCAGCATCTTGCACTTGTTCTTGTTGAACTCCTTGAGGTTTACACAGGCCCACCTCTCAAGCCTGTCAAGGTCCCTCGGGATGGAATCTCTTCCCTCCAGCCTGTCAGCTGAACCACACAGCTTGGTGTTGTTGGGAAACTTGCTGAGGGTGCACTCAATCCCCCTGTCCATGTTGCTGACAAAGATGTTAAACAATGCTGGTCCCAACACCAACCCCTGAGGAACACCACTCGTCACTGCTCTTCACTTTGACATCGACCCATTGACCACAACTCTTTGAGTGCGATCATCCAGCCAATTCCTTATCCACCGAGTGGTCCATCCATCAAATCCATGTCTCTCCAATTTAGACACAAGGTTGTCATGTGAGACAGTCAAATGCTTTGTACAAGTCCAGGTAGGTGATGTCAGTTGCTCTTTCCTTATCCACCTATATTGTAATTCCTTCATAGAAGGCCACCAGATTTGTCAGGCATGATTTGCCCTTAGTGAAGCCATGTTGGCTGTCACAAATCACCACCTTATTTTCCATGAGCACCAGCATAATTTCCAGGAGGATCTGCTCCATGATCTTGTCGGGCACAGAGGTGAGACTGGCTGGTCTGTAGTGTCCCGGGTTGTCATCTTTTCCCTTTTTAAAAATTGAGATTATGTTTCCCATTTTCCACTCAGCGGGAACTTCACTAGACTGCCACAACTTCTCAAAATATGGCTTGGTTAATGGCTTAGCCACTTCATCCATCAGTTTCCTCAGGGTCAGTGGATGCATCTCATCAGGCCCTATGGACCTGTGCACCTTCAGGTTCCTTAGATGGTCTTGAACCTAATCTTTCCCTACCATGGGCAGTTCTTCATTCTCTTAGTCCCTGCCTTTGCCTTCTGTGACTTGGGTGGTGTGACTGAAGCACTTGCCAGTGAAGACTGTGGCAAAAAAGTTGAGTACCTCAGCCTTCTCTCTATCTTGGGTAACCAGGTCTCCCATTTTCTTCCAGCGAGGGCTCACATTTTCCCTAGTCTTCTTTCTATCACCGACATACCTGTAGAAGCTTTTCTTGTTGCCCTTAATGTCCCTGGCCAGGTGTAATGCTGTCAGGGCTTGGGCCTTCCTAACCTGATTTCTGTCTGCTTGGAAAATTTCTCTGTATTACCCCTAGGCTTCCACCCTCCGTAGGCTTCCTTTTTTTTGTTTGAGCTTGTCCAGGAGCTCCTTGTTCATCCATGCAGGCCTCCTGGCAGTCTCACCTGACTTCCTCTTTGTCGTGATGCATCGCTCCTGAGCTTGGAGGAGGTGATCCTTGAATACTAACCAGCTTTCTTGGGCCCCTCTTCCCTTCAGGGATTTATCCCATGCTGCTCTGCTAAGCAGGTCTCTGAGGAGGCCAAAGTCTGCTCTCCTGAAATCCAGGGTAGTGAGCTTGCTGTGTGCCCTCCTCAGTGCACTAAGGATCTTGAACATCACCATTTCATGGTCCCTGCAGCCAAGGCTGCCCTTGAGCTTCACACTCTCCACCAGCCCCTCCTTATTGGTGAGAACAAGGTCCAGCATAGCACCTCTCCTCACTGGCTCCTTCATCACTTGGAGAAGGAAGTTATCATGAACGTATTCCAGGAACCTTCTGGATTGCCTATGCCCTGCAACAGATACCAGGGTGGTTGAAGTCCCCCATGAAGACCAGAGCTTGTGAATACGAGGCTGCTCCTGTCTGTCTATAGAGAGCCTCATCTGCTCAGTCTTCCTGGTCAGGTGGCCTGTAGCAGACCCCCACTATAATGTCTCTCATCCCTGCCCACCCTTTAATCCTGACCCATAAGCTCTCTGTCAGCTCCTCATCCATCCCCAGGCAGAGCTCCATGCACTCCAGCTGGTCACTGACACAGAGGGCAACACCCTCTATGCCTATTAATTTCAACAAACCAGTGATGCAAATGCAGCATACTGATTACTGATATTGTTATATGGAATTCAGGTCTGAATTCCAAAAGCATACATTCTACTCTTAAATTTCCTTTATTGAAGTATATTGTATTTTAGGGACTTGAATTCAAGACAGAAATGAGAACAGTAAAAATAATTGATAAAGTATTTCCCAAGGCTTTCTGTATTGTGAATGTACCTAAGTTGGAGAGTACATTGAAGTTTGCCTTGAGGCCTGCCCTAACAGTGGTTTAGCACTTTTTTAATATTAGGTACGCTATTAGTTTGAGGAGCTTGCATTACTTATTTTCTAAAAGAGAAGAGGTTTTATAATTCTTTGCTAGCGTTGGGCCTTTTAAATATAAATAGGACAGAAATACATTATAGTTTAAAAATCAAGCTGCTATTTTCTAAAACTTATGACTTTAAGAGACTCAATATAATAACGTCCCTCGTTTGTGGTTAAAAAAATTATAATCTTGCCAGTTTGTGCATACTGCGCAGCAAGGTATTGGGAGGTAATTTCCACAAATGAAGTTGAGAATAATTCTGTTCCCTCTTTCCCCTTCTTGGTCGACTCTCTTCTTCCTGGGTGTTGCTCTGGAGAAGAAAATTGCTCTTTTCAGACCATCCAAACAGTGCCAGGTGATACCAAGTGTTTGGTATAAACAAACTGAACAAACCAAGCTTTGAAAGAGAAGATTTGGTTTTACACATTTTACACAGCATCAGCTGCAGGTCTCATTTCATGCCATGTAACACCGCCCACAAAGAAAGGGGGAGAGAGAAAGAATTAGTTGAGGTAAAATAGATGCCTATGTTTAATTATTTTGCTGAGAAACTGCTAGTATCATTCATGGTGATGTCAGTATGCTAGATCAAGCCTAAGAGTAATTAAAGAAGAGTATTAAAGAAGAATGAAGTTACAAGCTAGTATTTCAGTCATAGGCTGAAGCTTTGTGTAGTTCTTAATTGCTTATACAGATAAAATACTCAAAAACTCAGTAACTTCTCCCTTATCCTTTTTTCCCTCATAAGCTTAAGAAAACCCAAGCTTCTTAGTTCATGAGTATATGGGAGAATTTTCTGCCATACTATTGCCAAAAATACAGTTATCTTTCTATACAACTCTTCCTATAGACACAGTAATGAAAATGCTTTTAGGGATGTTAATTTGCTTGAAAAACGACAAGCTGAACTGAAAAACAACTTTTTGTTTGAACAATATGTAGAAAAGTCTTTATTCTCAATGTATTAAAATGCAGATGTTAAAAGCAAGAATGTACAGATGTCATAAAAAGAAAATCCTTATTTCAAAGCTGATATATTCTCCTATTACTTTAAAGTTATGAGAAATTTCCAAGTATTTCAAATGCTTTTTCTAGTAGTGGAAAATGACCTGTGTATAATTCCCATCTCAAAAATATCTTTAAGAAATCCTTATTTGAGCTGTCAAAAGTTATTTCTGCTGCATCTTAAAATCAAACAGTTATGCTTCAGCCCAGAGAGTATATTTAACACGGGACTATAAAACTCTGAAAATACAGCCTAAAACATTGATGAAACCAAGCAGTAAAACTAGACAGCACATTAATCCATCTTTATTCTTTTCCTATTATGTTGAGCTAAAGAGCTGGTATCTGATCCCAGAAATATTCTTTGTTGACTGGATTACCCTGCGGAGCTCTTAATGGGGAAAAAATAAACCAGAGGGAGGAAGGCTCAGTGCCGCAACTGAGGTGCTTGCCATACAGTCATTGCAATACTTTTGGAGATATTCTTCTGGCTGAGATTTTGCTTGAAGTCTCACAAATTTAGGAAATCTATCAATCAAAAAAAAATGTTATGCTGAGAATCCCCCCAGGTGCTGTGCATTGTTGGGAGTTTGAGTTTGTTTCCCAAAGGAGTGGTGATTTGAAACTGAGGCTCAGAGATCCAACAGCTGCTGTTTGGTGTTGGCATTTTGGCATTACAACTTTTTGATGTGCAAATTGTTCCAGGGAAAATACCTCAGGGAGAAACATGCTCTTACATACTGTTGCAAGAGGCATGGCATTGTTGAAATTGTTCATTTGTAGTTATCTTCTACAGGGGGACTATCACTTGAAAATAGTTGTGTTAGTACTGAATGCATTGTAGATATCTATGCTAAGTTCCTATCTTAAAAAAAAACAATTTTTGGATTTTGCTCTCCCATTAGAAAACAAGTTGCAGCAGCTGGAGACATAGTCACTACAGCTGATCCATTTATGAATGCTTACAAAAATACTTTAAAAGTCAAATTATTCATAAGAAATGTCAGTTTTAATTTTCCCTTTAAATCTCAGGACAGACTGAGCAATGCTGCTGAATAAGTTTGATGTCTCTCGGTATTGCAACATCCTTTATGTTCAGAATCACTGATGAGAGACTGATAGAAATCAGCTAGATCACAGACCTTGCTTCAGTGTTGTCAGCTAGCTAATGAAGGGGAAAAAAGAATCCCTTTGCACAAGCTTCCTGGTTTTGTAATGTCCTTTTTGTGTTTTTCTTCCTCCTAGTTTGTAACTAGTCATACAAACAAAGAACTCTAATTCTGTGTGTGCTGCAGGACCATCACCCTGCAGCATCAACCAGTCAAATCTATGAATTAGTAGGATCCAGGACTATACTCTTCTCCGTGTTCACTAGAATGTAATTTATGATTTATTTTTCAGAAAAATGTTGTGCAAGACTCAAGAGAAGTCTTGTGCTTTTGCTGATTTTCTTCTGCTATTTTTATCCCCTTTAAAACCTATTTTGTGCTGTTCAAATAGGAAGTAAAACACATGAAAAGTGATGTAATATTAGTCATGACTTCTGCTGCAGTTCTTAAAGTCATGGTTTAATCATTCCAGGTTTTTACAACTGTAACCCTAAATTCTAAATTAGACTACCTATAGTATATCCTTATTTTTAACTAAATGGTGGTCATCAAAATAGGTGGGTTTGTGTTATGTTTCATTATTCCCACTGTCTTTAACATTAGCACTGAGCAGTCAGGGATCTAAATGGATAAATTACTGGGGCAGGATGAATTGCATGTGTAACTCAAGAGCTACAGCTTCAGCATCCCTAGCCTTTAGTTCTTTGCAGATACCTTGAAGCAGAAAAGCCAGCAGTCGTCACTGTGGCCAAAATTCGTGGGCTACTTTGAAATCCCTTTGCTTGTCGAGGCCAGATCTTCTCTGTAATGGCATGGAGTTGTTGTCAACTCTCATCTGGTCTTCTGGTGCAGGTGATGTGTGGGTTTCAGCTCTCCGGTAGAAGCTAGCATAGAAATCATAAAGTCGGGTAGTCTCTTCAGCCCTGCTCTGAGGCTTGAACTGTGTCTCATGGCTGAGCAGTGTTGGCATGGCTGCAATGTTAGCGGATCTGGCAGGAAGGCAGAAAAATGTAGGTTGTACCAAGGCTTTATAACAAAGTTGCAAAATGAGTATTAAAACAGACTGAAGCGTCTTGCTAACTGGCAAGGATTCCTGTTGTTGAGGTACACTGAATGAACTAAGACCAGCTTAAAAAGCTCAGTAGGTATACTTTGATTCTGTGTTCTTTCAGGATTGAAGAGATTCAGAGGAATGGGGCTCAATGTGGGAATAGTATTTGCAATAAGTAATTTGCTGCACAGAAATATAGCTGACTAGATGCCTAGTAAACTCCAAGGTGAAGTACCTGTGATTGTGATTAATTTTGCTATTGCCATCAGTGATGCTAACAGAGGGATTTGCTTGCCTAAAGATAAGTGTTCAGTACCATTTCAGGTATGTGGATGTCCCATATGTCATATCTGTTAGGCTCATGTGATGTCTTATATAGCTGATGGCACTTCCTATTATACTTGAAGTGTAGGCATGATTAAAAGATGGGTTGTTATAGCACTGGGCATCAAAGCACCCTTCAGACATTGCAATGGAAAGCCACTAGTCTACCTAGCAAATTTGGGAAAGATATGTCAGCTCTCCAGCTTCACTCAGGGAAGGTTGGAAGTGGATGTAGATAGTATAGTTTAAGTGTAAGGTAACAGTTTTTCTCAGAAGGCTTCTAATTCCAGGAATCAGATTAATTTGGGCACTGGGAACTTCAGATTAAAAGAAGACATTGTGAGCACTGGATAACAAAGTACCCTTCATGTATTAATAGAAAGCGAATAGCTAACCAGGAAAAATTGGGAATTATCATACTAGTGAAACAAATAGGTAGGAAACCGTATAGTAGTCAGTAAATAAATCAGAAGAATCACAAACAAGTTTGTGAGGGGAAACAAGAATTCTTAATTCAGGAAAAATGAATCAGGAAATAAGGTTGAAATTAGAGGAACCTACAAATTGCTGAAAGGAAGTAGTTCTCGTGTTGTATAATTTGACATGGATAATTTTGGTGTTGCATTCTAAAGGCTATTGTAAGGCTGACTTTGAAACCAAACTTCTTGCCTGTCCAGATGGTGAACTTGGAAGCAGGCCTCAGTAGCTTCTGGATGGTACTTTCTGCAGTGCTTACATCTAAGTGTACATACACAGTTCTGATAAGTTAGTACACTCGTAGTTCAGCACCAGGCCAGGTGGAATTGATGGGCACATCCAGACAGCCCATAGATGTCTGTGTTAGTTGGATGAAGTGGATCAGAATTCTGCTTGAGCTTCTAGTCACCCTGTGACTGTTCATCAAGAGCCTTCTTTGCATAGTTGGAAGGACCAAAAGAAAATCTGAACAATCACGGAGATTTTCTGTTTAGTTAAAGCTTTTTTCATTATAGTAACTGTGGACATCAGATATTTTGAGGGTTTTAGATAATGGGATAAAACCTCATGTGAAGAGCAGATTAAGTCTCCTAGTTCTATGTTTCTCAGATATTCTTCAAATTGAATGCTTAAAAAGTAGAGCCTCGTTTCAGTTGGGGATTTTGGATAGCAGGTTAATGTTACTAGTTATATGTGTTTCAAGTGTTAGCAATTGGATTTTAACAACAGTGTTGCAGAAGCAGTAAATATTAGCCCCATTGTATATATTGGTAAACTAAGCCTATAAGCAAGCTGATTCAGTACTTGAGTGTGCTCTACTGTCCAGACAGTGCTTGTATGTCTGATATACCTTAAAGATTGTCAGGTGGGCCTAGAAGTTGTGCTGAAATTCTAGGTTTGACCCTCACCATCCCTATCTACAAGGCACTTGGCTGAATTTGAGCATAGCAGGATCGTGGAGAGCAATCCCATAGTTCAGTTCTTGACTTCCTCTTTCTACTCTGTGTTGACTGTGTGAAGCATCATGTCTGGAAGAAACAAAAATATAAAAAAAAAAAAAAGCAGCTTATTATAATCTGATCTATTTTAATGTAAGGCTTTTAGGTAAGAAACAGGAAGAGAGCAGAAAAGTTCATGCAGTTCTTTGAAATGGGTGAGTCCAATCCTTTAGTCTAACTGTAAATGTCACTGAAAGCCTAATTCAGACAGTTATTTGGTTTGAAGTTAAAAGGGAATGAAACAAAGATGTGTTTTCTCACTCTTTCCTCCCTCCTCTTTGCAAAGAAACCTAAAGTAAGATTCCCAAGAAAGAGAGCCAGTGGTAATACGTAAGTGTAGATGGCAGGCACCGTCAGAAAGGATCACTGACTATTGAGTATGTTTGTAATAGTAGAACTTGAATTCAAGAAGATGTCTTGTTTTAGAAGTGAAAGGCCCCTTCTGACTGAGGAGAGTAGGGGGTGACCGGTGCTAGGGTGGTTTCTTGGTGGATTGATACCTTTTTTTTCTTTTTTTTTCTTTTTCTTTTTTTCTTTTTTCTTTTTTCTTTTTTCTTTTTTCTTTTTTCTTTTTTCTTTTTTCTTTTTCTTTCTTTTTCCATCAAGTTACAAATGACTAGTCTCTTGCTCAAGCACACTGCAGAAATTCCATGTGTTTGCATAAATTTGTATATATGCAGCCATTTACTTTTTTTTTATATATATATTACATTTTGTGTGAGGATAATGATGCTGAGAAAAGTTACTAAAAGTTTGGCATGACTAACTGTACCTTTCATCTGAATTAAGAGAAAAAGCACTAGAACAATAACAGTGTCCAAACAGCAAATAAATAACAAGCTGTTATTTGGTCCTATTTGAGACAACCTAATCACATGATGATTTACTGACTTCACTGATAATGCTTCCAGAAATCATAAGAAGGATGTGGGCATGCTTCTGAATATTTACAGAAACTTCAACTTCTTCATTTCTCACATAGTCAAGCAGCAATTGTAACTTCCAAAAAGCTGAATGACCAACTTCTGTTTTGCTGAATTATTTTTCCATTCCAACGTTAAACTTGAGGATTAAAGATCTTCTTTGTCATTCACGCTAGTTTCTCTTTTTCCTTTCAAAGATCAGGAGTTGTGGCAGGAGCCACTGCAGTTAAAAAATCTTACCATTTTGGTGACAGTAATAGACCTCTTGTTAAATATGGAGATTATTAAGTGGAGCTGTATAAGATTTCATTAGGGAAGGTAGCGGAGAAAGATCTTACCTGGGTTGGTCAGGGTTGCTTCTAAAAAGTTTCTTAGTTCTGAGCTATCTTCAGTGAGGGAGGAAGATTTCATCTTAATCCTTGGATTATGTGAATAACATTTATGCTTACAAATCAGAAGCCATACTGGAAACATTGTTTTTATTCACTGGGAATTTTCCTGTGTTTGCTTGCTGGTCTGTGTTGGAAATGTCTTTTTCCTTTTGACCTTTCCCCCTTCTCTAAATAAAACCCCAGCTAATTTTTACTAGTCTATCCAGCCATATGTGTTCTTTAAGAAACAATCCAGATTAAAGGAAAGTTTAATTCTAGCTCACTGGCATCAAACTAAGTTGACAATACTTCAAAACTCTTACTGAACTTCAGGAAATGACTTTTCCATAGACTTTGCCTCTATTTAAGTAATTTGAAAAAATCAGGAACAGATAAACCATGCTAACCATCACTAACAAAGATGTAAAATAAAGCATTTCCAGAGCTATGATGGAAAGTGCAAGGAATTTAAAATGAATTGTGAAATTGAGATTGTTCTACTAACGCTGCTGATTACGATTTTCATGACATTTAATGACTTCAGCTCAGCTATGTGCAGTGAAAATCAACAACTGTTTTGTCAAGCAACTCAGATGTGAAGATTTCTGTACAAGACACAGAGAATTCAAAATAGGGGGTATAAATTAATTTCACAAAAGAAGAGAGGTGACTTTCCCTTTTATCCCAGATGTCTCTTGCAATTAGAAATGACTGGTATGCACTTGCTTTTGGACTAATTAACTCACCCATACCATAATGATCCTTCTCCTCATGTCAAGTCTGAGACAAAACCCTCAGACTTGACCATCTTGCTGTGGCAAAGTGATATGAATTACTAGATTGGTGACAATGAAGGGCAGACTGGTGGCCTAGGAAGCCTCTAGCCCAGTGCCCCAAGGACCTGGGTCCAGGGTCTTTACTCTGCTTCTTCAGACGCTGACACTGGAGGTTGCATAGGTGGTCCAAATGGCTAGAAGCACCCAGGAAGAGAAAAGATGTTGCCACAACTTGTGATGTCTGCTGATGTGCTGATTCAGAGTCCTCTGTTAGTTCCCGTAAGTCCCCACTGTGAGGTCCCTGCACCAGGGCCATCTCAGGTGCCTTGGCTTAATGGCACCATGATGTCCTTCAAACACTAAATGGATTTAAAAGGGCTTCTTGGTATATAAGAGCACCTAACCATCTTAAAGGAATTGCTGTACACATTTCTTATTTAAAAAAACCTGTCCCTACAGCAAAGAACTTACAATAAAACCAGACATGCTTGGTAGAATTATCCTCACAGATTTATTTTTTATCAGAAAAGACAATTCCTAGCTTTTTACAAAGCATTTTGTTGACTTGCCCTTGTCTTGCATATTGTGTGTTATTAAACCTGAGTAGGCACTGAAGCCTGTAGATGTTTCAGATGTTCTAGAGGTGAAGAAAATCTGAATATAGCTCTCCCTCTTTAATGGTAAATCTGGCCAAATCAGAATTATTTTCCCATCACATTAACAATTCTTAAGAGAAACACATGCATAGGTTCTGATGAATTTTAGTTTGTCACTGAAGAGAGAAAAGGGTTCCCATTCTTCTCTGTCAGAGAATATTTATGTACTTATACTTTTCTCTTAAGACCTTCCTACAGGTTTGAAGTTACTCTCACTTGCTATTACTGTGAGAAGGAGAAGGAAAAGGGGAAGCAAACAGCTGTCTACCAGAGACAGGTCAGGGTCTTCTAATCTTCCATTTTATACATACGAGATTAAAGATCTGCTTTGAGTTTTGATTAAGAATGCAAAGTTAAAAGATTAAATACCAGCAAGCCAAATTAAAGAGGTTTAAGTCAATCTCAGAACTCATCAAAGTACCAAATTTTTAAGCTTTCATTACAACACAGGATTACTGCAAAGCTTCCCTGAACCCTGATTTGATGTCCTTCAGTCAACAATGTTATTCTCTCTGCAGCTCTGTGCTTTCGGCATAAAACCAGCTATTGTCTTGTCTTCAGAGCTCATTTCACCTAGATACTTCTTTGACTTTTTCTTTTTTTTATATCCGTGTCCCAGTTAATCTAGGAACCCTACATTTTTTTGTGACCCACAATTTATACTCCAGCAGCAATGTACTGCTCTGTATTATGCACTGTCACAAAATACATTAAAGCTTAGTAAATGTGGCTGGTTTAGAAAAAAAGTCTTAGTCAGTTGGATAGTGTCTCAAGAAGTAAATGCATCCCACTTCCTTTGTGTGTTTCAGCTGATTGATTCCAAAGATCCAAGAGGAAGGAAAACGTAATGAATAACTAGAATGAGATGAGGCTAATATGGTTGTCACGATCGGGTATCTGAAAATGAGTTTTAAAAGTCCATAATTGATGATCACATCTTTTTGCTACCATGAATCATTTCAGTTGAAATTAGTTAAAACCTGGGATGGAGAGGGCGGAAGTCTGGAGAGTGATTATATCCAGGAATCTGCTAATGCAAATAACTACTTTGGTGATAAATTTTACAAACTGTCATAAATGTTATTTAAAGCTCATGCTGTAATGCATTAAAGTAAATGTTCCCCTGGTTTTCGATATAATAAATTGTATCCTTTCCATTTTTTATTTATAGAATTTGGGATGTCTCAGCTACATTAAGATTATGCTTTCCAGGATTGTAACCACAAAAGATAACTTAATAATGTTACTAAATGCTGTACTAATTAAAAATTTAATTTGAAGTTATTCCCCCTTGTAAAACAGTGTGGCAAGTGATCTATTTTGAAATTTTCCTCTTAAGACTTAAAATTTTTTGTTAGAGTTTACAATAATGCAGTGTTTTGAACACAAATTTTAACTTTCCTATATATCTGTGCAGAATGTCTTATCCAAAACATCAAATTTACATGTTAAATTACATTTGGATTTGAAAAAAAGGCAAATTAAAATTTGTGTTCTTTATTGAAATAGGGTATCTTCATTTATATATTAGTAAGGACTCTTCCCTGTCTGCTCTGTATCTTCTGATATTTTCTGAGGCTTCTGCCTTTAGTAAAGGATATTGAAAAATACTGCTGTACGAGTTATGTGAACATACTGTACTGTTGCCAGTTCCTAGCATCTTTCAGAAATATTATTCAGGATGGTAGAAGACAAGGGATAAATTCCTGGACTTTGAAAAAAGTTACATTTTTTTCCTTGTAATAGTTTTCCACCATCTTTCTGCAAACTGCCTACTGCTCTCATTTGTTTTGGACATACTACATACAACCTGAAAATGTTTTCATTCAACAAACAAAATCCAAATTAGCTAGGTTTTCTGAAAGAACTTAATATGTGCCTTTTGAGTAAAGATGGCGGAAAATGAATGCAGAAGGAGAATCACGAAGACTGGAAAACAGTTATTGCTTATGAATTTCTTGGCATCCTGCTCCTGGCAGACTTGCAGTTATTTTATATCTGAATTTCCCTTGTTCATGGTTTCACTTACTGGTATTCAAGCTGCAGACAGAAATGGAAATGGAAGAGTGTGATTCCCAACCCACAACAATCACAGCAGGTAAGGTATTCACAACAGACTCCATCTTCTGAAAATAATACTGGCAAATTCATCGCAGGGTTAAACAGATAAAGATTGGGCAGAGTTTCAGTAAATTTATTCATGCCTTGATAAAGCTGGGATGCATCTGACTCGTACAATTTTGTGCGAATTTGTTCCTGCCTTTTGGCAGACTTTTTCAAAATGTAGAGTGTAGGAATGGTGACGGTACGTGGGCCCATCTGGCTGTGTGTGCACTTTCTGACAGTGGCTAAATCACTCTGGACAAATGCAGCGTCACCCTTCTCCTGTTATTGCCTTCTGTTACCATACAAGCCGGTCAGAGGAACTCTCTAAGTCTCGTTTTGGAGTTTTGGAAAGCAGGTATTCTTTATTGCAGCGCTGGGTGCACGGGGGATCATTCCACCTAATGTGCGTACACTAAAACAAAAGTTCATCCTTTATATACTTAAAGACATGAATATTCTTACATTTTACAAGAAGCCTTCACCTTTCTGCCTATCTACTACATTTACATAATGCTGGCATTGCAAAACTACACTATACATGTGCAGGGGTCTGGGGTGGTCATTTGGGGACTTAGCCCCCTACTCCTGTCTTTTGAGGACAATTTCTTCTCTTTGGATGTTTCCCAACTCTGTTGTCTGGCCAGGCTGTTCTTTCTTATCCACCTTGTTTGATCATTTCTGCCAGGATGTTATCTATTCTCAAGGTTAGGATATCGTCTCTCTACTTTTTAATCACTCGGGCCTTGTTAAGTACAAAGTTCAAGATTGTTTGGTAAAAGAATTTCTTAATATTCCCCCTTTGAGACTTCCAGGTATACACAACCGAGTAAACATGACCGAATAAGGTATAATGGAACACCAGTCATCACTAAATGTTACAGGCCTCAACTTGCAGGCACCAACTGCTCATGGGCATCAGACAGCCCAAGATTGCTTTTGAATTTTTCTCTTTAACGGTTTAGTGTTCTTTTTGGTTTTTAGGCAAAGCGTACACCTGACATGCTAGTGAGTGTCACTAAGTACTCCCCCGAAAAAATCATTCCTCTGATTTTTTTTTTATGTCTTCTGCCTGACCAATTCTTCTGATACCCTTAAGTGTTCATATTATGAAAAAAGGGAAGAATAACAGGTTTCTTATTCACAATTTCCATTTTGTCTCTCTTCACTTTACCTCTTAAGTTCTGCAGTACATCCATTTTCAGGTATGGTCATCAGAACTGCATGCCTTGTTTAAGATGTGTACTTATATATTGGTAAACAATGTTTTCTGTTTTATTCTCTATTCCTAATCTTTTCTAACATTCTGTTCATTGCTTTGACCACCACTTAGCACAGAACTGTTTCCAAAACTTATTCACTGTGGCTCTGGATTTTTCTCCTTAGTGATATACAGCTAGTTTAGAGCTCACTAGTGAGTATGGTTAATTAAGATTGTTTTTCCCTATATGCATCACTGTGCTTTAACAACTTTTAATCTGCCTATTTTACCATACGGCTGCTCAGTCTCCTTCTACAACTCTTCATAGTCCATTTATCTTTTTTACTGTGCTGAATTATTATAATCAGCAATCTTTATCCTATGGTTCACTTTCTTTTCCAGATAATTTACGAGTGTGTTGAACACAGAGGTGGCTCCTCTCTCATCTGTAAAGGGACCCATGTGGCAACTTCCTTTATGCTGAAGGCTAGTAATATATTCCTGCCTTTTTATTTCCATCTCTTAACCTGACATTAATCTGTAAGAGGACCTATTTCTTATGAAGAGCTTTGCTGAGGTAGTGTTACACAAACCAATTTTGGTAACCCAGATATGGTTCACTCACAGCCACCTGCTTGGAGACACCTTTGTGGAGCTCTAACAGGTTTGTAACTTCCCTCCTCTGGTCATGCTGCCCCTTCTCACTGTATCACTAAAGTTTTTTTTAATTCTTCCCCTGTTGTAATCTCAACCCAACTGATCTCTACAGGCAGCATAGTTACTAAAGTGCATCTCTACATCTTTCTGTAGCTCCTTTGAGAAGTTTTCATCACTTTCCTTTTCTCTGATGCTCATGCAGTAGGAGACAAACCACACTACTTCAAAAATTAACATTTGAGATCCTTAAGACCTAAAGAAGAACTGTCTTGTCCTCATGCATTGTTACTATTTGTTTTATCTATTTATTCTACAACTTTTCTACCAATTATCCTATTTAGCAACTTCTCAAGCTGACTGTATAGCCCAAAGCTGAAGCAGCCAACTCCACTCTTCCACATGGTGAAAACAGATGTAAAGAATTTATCTAGCATTTCTGCTCTAGCTTTAACTTCCTTGTGTATTTTTCTTATATCTATTCCATTTCTAGGTTCTACAGGCTGGTTGATTTTCCAGATATGAAAAGCCTGAAAAAAATGTAAAAAAAATTGTCTGAAGTGTTTATTCTTATTATGGCTTTATATTTAACTAGCTGAAATGAATGCTTCTCTGTTTTCCTTGTTTGGACATGGCTTCCACTTCTGGAGGATGCCCTTTACTATGAATAGCTTTCTTTGCTGCTTGACTGCTGTGGCATTTTCAGTATTCAGAGACATTTTTGATACATGGTATGTTTATTTACGAAGCTTTTTATATACCATCTTCATATACTCTCAAATCACCTGCAAGCATCATGTGGGCCCTTTAGGTGCTGCTTTTAGTTTTATATCTGATTTGGGTTCGTGTGTGTGGCAGGGTTCTTGGTAGTGGAGGAGGGGGCTACAGTGGTGACCCCCTGTGAGAAGCTTCTCAAAACTCCCCTGACTCCAAGCTGGACACGCTTCTGGCCAACACCAAACCAGTTAGCAACGGTGGCTGCACCTCTGCGGTAACATATTTAAGAAGGGGAACCTGAGAGGAGCCGGAGTTGTGAGAAATTGTGAGCGAGACACGTCTGCAAACACCAGGATCAGTGGAACAAAGGATGAGGAGGCGGGGGGGGGAGGTCTGCCAGAGCAAAAAACTCCCTGCAGCCTGTGGTGAGAGGGCAGACTGTCTCCTATAGCCCATGATGAGGAAATCATTGCTCTTTGTTAATTGTCTCAGGGAACCTAATGACTCACTGATGCAGTTGTTTTATCTATAACCGAGGCTGCCCTCCAGTCTCCCTGGTGTTGAGATAAGTTTAGCCTCTTCATGATACATGATTCCCTGAGCTCACTGTTGGGTTTTTAGGTTTTGTTCATTTGGTTTGGTTCTTTCCCCCTTCTCTGAGCTCTCCTCCACTGTGGGGTCAGTCAGAGTGGGCCAGTTGAGTGACAAAAGAAAAGACTTTGAGTTCCTTTTTCAAAAAGCAGTTTACAAGTGTAGTTACTAGTATATATTTAATGTTAGAAAAACATATTAGAATTAAGCTTTTCATTATATTGAGTTATTTTAATAATTGCACAATACGTATGATTCAACTGTTGCGCTGTGCTAGTTCTTTCAAGTGCATTAGAGCCCACAATATTGTTGGGCACTAGAGGTCTCTTATTTACTCTTTTTCAAAAGACTACCAGTTAATTTGTATTCTGAATACAACGCCCAGCATATTACACTTGCCTGCTACTTTACTATTAGAGGTACATCATGTACCATAGACCCCAAAAATACTAGCACGAATTAAAAGTTCTAGTTATTGAATATTGCTCTTTCATATACAAGCAGTGGCACAGCATCACTAGCAGGAACAAAACATAAAAATCTTTTCTTTTTCTTAAAAAAAAAAAAGGTATAGGACAAAGCAGCTTTTTGTTATTTATTATGCCTTTGGGAAGTTTTGGGACTTATTATGCCTTTGGGAAGGAGTCTAAAGTTCTCTTCCTAAAATGGCAGCAAGTGCTGAGCATTTCAGCCTGGACAGACCCTTTTAGGTAATTGAGTATGTAACTACTCTTTCTGGTACATTGACAGCAAAAGAATAATTGAAGAAGATATATATAAAAAAATATATTTTGTCTTATAAATGACTCCATTTAATTTTTGTTTATGAAAGATCAGGGAGTTTAAAATACAGTGATGCAAAAGAGAAATACACACTTGCAATAAACCCTCAAGCTTTTTGAGGTATACATTTGCTATGACTTTTATGATGTGCTTGACATTTTCCTTCTGCCCAGCAACGCTTACTTACAGCCTTTACCACAAGAAACACTGTCCATGGGAGGTTATCAGAAATGCTACTGCTGGAAGATGTCATCTGCAGACACTGCTTACTTTTCTTCCCTTTATTTATGTTTTCCTTCTCTGTTCACCCTGGGAGAAGATAGAAAATAGATTAAAATTCATTGAGCTAATGAGTTTTGGAAAAAGTGCTGGAATATACATTTTCCATAAAACTTTCCATAAAAATTTTTCAAAATGAAATGCATGCTGGCTACAGTCTAAGACAGGACTCTTAAGAAAGAAATGCTCAGATGCAATATTTTTCCTTGCAACTCATCTGTGGCACCTTTCATTGTGAAATCTAAGAACTTCTTACAAATGTTAACGACTGAAGCAGCAAAGTTTAAATGGTCACTTCAGAGCAACCATATTTTCTAGAAGGAGCATCTGAGGCATCCAAAACCTATAACCCTTGCTCCCATACTGGGTACTTTTGGCAAGGGTAGGGTTACAATCTAGATCCCTTGTCACCCAGAGCTACCATCTCTGGTTCTCAGTTAGTTTTTAATCTTTAAAGCTTGGACTGTTTCACTGGGCATCTGTGGTGAAAACCTCTTTAAGTCCAGTGCTCAACAGTATCCCAGCCCAAGACAAGAATCATCCTTGGAGGGGCGTTCCAAGACCCAACCAAGCAAAACCCTGAGCAGCCTGGTATGATTCCAGAGCTGGCCTTGCTTTAGGTTGGAAGTAGGACCAGAGTCCTCCTAGATTTCCCTGCCACCCAAATCATCCACGATGTCCTGAAAGCTTTGCTGAACACCATCGATGGTAGTGGAAGCAATGAACTGTCTGGATTCCATGGGCACAATGTGTCAGTCTCTGCCTTCCCATCTGCACTGTTGTTCTTATCTCTGTCTGCCTGACTGGGGGGCAAGATCAAAAGAAACCCAGCTGAGGTGACTGCTAAGGCATCTTGTCTCAGCCACAGTTGTCCTGCAACAGATAGGCATAGTTGGGTGCGGGGACACCTGGGCTGATTTTGCAGCATTGGGCTACATTTACCCTCTGTCCCTATTTATTGGTCTATAAAAGGCTGATAAATTACACTTGCTTACTTTAGGAATGAAAAGTTGTTATTAAATTGCTATATAATATATCTTTAATGTGTTATTTAAAAAGAAGGGCAGAGATGATCTCAGAATAAATGCAGGGTAGTAGTATTTTTTCTATCCCAAAAATATGTGTGTTTCTAGCTGCTTTTGCCCTTCGTCATCAGAGCTGGCTGAAGTTGAAGGAGAGAGCCACAAGACTCAGCATCCCCTGAGCCTGGGGTTTGCCAAGGAGTCTGGTTGTGCCATCTCAAATCCTGCTGGGAAGGGGTCCCTGAAGGAAGCCCAGTGTCAAAAGGCACCCAATGCTGATTGCATGTGGACCACAGATTTATGCCCCAAGTGCAGAGGCTCCAGAGCGCAGCCCATCCACGGATGAGTGCTGAGCCCCCACAGAAATGAGACCTTACTGACTGCATGACAGGAGAACTGGAAGTTGAGCAGGAGTCCCAGGCAGCAGCTGTCCTCCTACCAGTATCTGGGAATAAGTTTGAATGTGAACTGTAATCACCCGTCCCTGGGCAATGCTGAGCAGTCCCCTCCCAGCCTACGGGTGACTATGAAAGTAGGACTGCGTCTCCCTCTTCGGGCAGAAAGGGCATGATGGACAGGGAAGCCCATCCTGCAGCATTTGGAAGAAAAAGAAATGGGAGAGCTTCAGAGGAAAGACCAATATTGATTAGATACACTGATTTTATCATCTCTTAAGATTACAGATGCTACAGATCTGTCTGGTACCACTAATGAAAGATAACTGATCAATTCGCTGAGACTGTGCCCTGGGATACTGACACTGTTTGCTATTTGTAGTACTTAGAGCACTAATTTTAGAGGCTTGTAGTTTTGACTCACTGAATTTGTAGCTGCATTACAAGTCTCTTCACATTTTTCCAGTTAAACTAAATGACTATTATTTCCTCCTCCTCCTGCCCCCCCCTCCCCCCGACTGTTGTTTAATTAACCATAACGTGCTGCTCTTCAGTGGGTGTTTGTTTATAGCTAGATAGTGGGTGTTTGTTTATAGCTAGATAAATGTCAGTAATATGCTGTAGCTTAAAGTCCTTTAACTGGGAATAGTCAGGTTCTTTTTACTACTACTACATTTGTAAATATGAAAAGCTGCTTTAAAATCTATTTTTCTGATTACTTAATATTTTAATGATTATTTTAAAAGAAATTCAGTTTGGGAATGAAACTTTAATCCCAAACTAAAACCATATGTGATGGAAAAAGAAGCTTATGTGCATTTCTTATAATATTTTATCAAGAGGTTTAGTTCCCTAGAAATTCATATCACGTCTGTGTTTCTCAGCTTTTTACTTTCCATCTTTTCCTTTTTTCTTATGCCTCTGAGAAAACATAAGCAAAATTAGTTCATGACCAGCAAAATGCAAGGAACACAGATGTAGACTGATCACTTTGATTTCTGATATGTGTTCAGTTCCTTCAAGGTATGTGTAATATCTTGAATAACATAGATTTTTCTTTGCTGAAAGTGCCACTGGAGCAATTTTAAAGCTGATCCCTAAATGTTTTGTAATAATTTCTCCAAAATCATCTTGATTTAAAAATCATTCCATATAAGAAATATCTAATTTCACTTTGCATGTGTGGAATAAAGTGGATAGTTAATAGATATTTGGGGTACAAATATCCTAATATCTTCTCTGTCTTGGTCAGGAGGAATACAATGGACTAGGTTTGTAGTTTCCTTCCCTCCCTAAATGGTACAGACCTGGGACACAAATCCTGGGGGTACAGCTCAGTCCAGTGCCAAGAATAAAGATACTCATGCTTAAAGGGGAAAAAAAAAAAAAAAAAAAAAAAAAAAAAAAAAAAAAAAGGAAAGAACAAAAAATACCTCAAAAAAAAAAAAAAAAAGAGCAAGAGACAGAGAGGAAGGTTGAAACCCTCGGCAAAGACAGAACGGGATTATAATGGTCTAGGACACTGCACTACATTTTCCCCTACAGTAAATCCATAGACTTTCCTTTTCAGACTGCCCAAAGTGCTGTTGGTGGTTTCATCTGATCACAAATGCTAATCCTGTCTCCTGTGGGGCCCAGAGACCGCTTATGGCTGGACTGAAAGCTGGGTTTAAAGTACAGTCCTGGCCTGAAGAGCACCTCCAGACACAGTGTATTAGTCAGTGTAAACCCAAAGCTACATCAACTGATGCATGACCATGGCAGCACATTTCTGCCTTGCTGGGCAGCTAGGATCAGCCCTGGTGTGAGCACTGATGGAAGGGAGCCAACTCTGCTGGGACATGTCCCCACAGAGGTGCTGGGCTGGCAAGGTCTCTGCCTGAGCCTGGCAGTGGGGCTGCACGAGCATGTCTGGAGCACGAAACATCTCAGATCCTGTGTTGTATTGGTAGGTAGGACAGGTCATGGATGAAGCATCTCCAAGTACAGGGCTTTGCGATGCTACTTTTTTCTTAACTTCTTAAAAAAAATAGATTTTAAAGGATGAGTTTGTTCCTCTTTAGGTATGAAGGCACTTTGCTATATGTGTCTTTATAAGATGGCAGTCTGGTTCTCTGTTGTTTTTTTTCTACCTGACTTGGCAGGACTGAAGAAATGAAGAATATAGGCACCAAAATCAGTTTGTCTTAATGTCTCTAATTGTGCTGTAATGCTCATCCAGACTCATTCCCTGTCATGAAAACATGCTGAAAGTTTTCCTACCTTTCTGAACAGCCACAGTGCAGCAACCTGTAGCCAGCAGAATGCTGTACAGTGCTACAGAGCCAGGCTGCCTCAGAGCTGGCTCAGGGCCCCTGCTGTGCTCTACTGAAGTACTGGGTCTAAACCAGCTTCTGTCTTTCTAAATGACTGCCATATTTTGTGGATATTTTGCATTTTACTTAAACATAGCACTAGTCTATGAGCTGTGGGCTAAATCTGGAAGATACATTGTCTACACTACCTTATTTGGGACCCTAAACTGAGATTGGATATTTGTCTTTTTTGGATAGAAGTCTGCCAATCCCCAACAGCCACAGACACTCACCACAGGGGAGAAATTCCTTTTCTTAAAAACGTAAAATTAAATGGGGAAAAGCACAGAGAACACCAAAAAACAAATTACCATTGCCATCAGATGTCACAAGAAGAAATTGTGACTTTCCCAGTGTCACTCAGAAAGCATGTGGTAGAGCTTGCTGTCGAAGCCAAATCTATCATGTGTTTTTCACAATACCCTTTTTCTTTGCTTTTTTAGGTTTGTTTTGTTTACATGGTGCAATCTGCATGTTTTGAACCCAGAGAGGAAAAGTGTATCTGTGATTTATCTTGTGACAGTATAGAGCCTGTAAATACAAGTAATTACTTGTACACACATTTATTTTTATTGGTTGTGAAAAGTTTAGCATGTCTCACATTACAGTTATAATAGCTGCCGAGAAAGATCATGGACCTAAAACTGTGTGAAAGGGAGAAAGGCAAAGCATGTACATACACTGGCATACAATACACAAGGATTTCCATTGGGAAATAAAATGCGTTTTCTACATCTTATTTCTAGCGAAGCAAACTATCTCAAGCCAGGAAGAGTTGTTGTTCCCACATCATCATTTTTATTATTGCATGAAAAAGCTCTTTAGAGAGGAACAAAGTATCAGCTCTAGTAATTAAGATTTTTCTACCATGAAAATCACGGCCAGCGTGTGTGTGTGCATGATGCATCTTCATTCAAGAATTCCCTCTTCAGAGTCAGGCTGTGATTTTTCATAAGCAAGTACACAAACCCCACTGAACAACATGGGGCACAGTCCGGCCATGTGTCAGCTCTTCCCAGGCACGCTGGGTTTGTGACGTGCCCATTGCCCTGGATGGGCACACAGACTTCAGGAGCAGGAAATCCTGATGTGCCTCTCCGGGGGTGTCCTAGGGGTGCCCCTGCACCCACCCTGGAGTGAGGGAGGGAGGTGTCTAAGCAGCTGCCGGGTGCCAGGGCCAGCCGAGCCCTCCTGCTGCCACTGCTGCCCCAGGGCTCAGGAGCTGCAGGTGCTGCTGGAAGCTTTGTCATCAGCACCACCTCTGGGTGCTTTTCTCAACGACAGACTAGTAGGACAATGAGTAGTAATTTCCCCCAGTAACATATGTTGGTATGACATTTAAGTTGGCAGTTCTGTATGTGACTTTCACAAGCTCTCCTACTCTCTTGTCTCCACTGCGGTTTTCTCCCTCTAAAACACAGCTTCTTAAGATTTGTGGTCAGATACCAAAACTTAGAGAGTATGTTAAATTTTTTCCCTGGATTTTAGAATGGCATCTCCCAAGGCCAGATCCTGAGCTCCCTATTAGTTTTGTTACTTTTAGGAAGACTTGCTAGCTATTGGCAGAGTAGGTGCTGATGAATCTTTAGACTGTGTCATATACCATATGTGCAATTTTCTTGCAAAAACAACTCTTCACATTTTATGAGATTAAATACTTACTACTCCTATCCATGCATAGACGTAACACCAGAAGGAAGATGGGAAAGAGGAGGGATGCTGAAAACATGGAGGAAAACCAGTTCAAGGAAAATAATCAACTTTCTGTGGTCCTGAGATCCCTGCAAAAAAAAAAATAAAATCAAATGTTAAGATTGTCAGCTGAGATCTTCCTGGTTTTAAAAATATGGTTGGTTAGAGCTTGCCCAGGCATGGATCCATGTAGTGTAAAGCTGGGCTCTGTCACCCACCAGCAGCAGCACAAAACCTGCTGCTTTGCATGTTGGAGTTGGGGGGTGAGCAGCACTGCAGGGGAGATTTCCTGGGAAAAAGTACACTTTGCAAAGTAAGCTAAAGCAGCAGGCAGCGGCCTCTCTCCAAGACTTCTGGGCTGTTCTGGAGCTTTCAATAGGCAGAGTTTGTGCTCAAGCCAGAGCCAGGAACACTGAATTTTTCCACCCAAAAAATGATGTCCACTTCAGTGGATGGCAAAATCTGGGTTTTTTTTATGGGGCCTAGAGGTTGGAAAAAGGCATTTTACATCCCCTTTGCCATGTAAAGTTTTACATTGCCTTTGCCTTTTTATATTTATGAAGCAATATATTTTTTGCTCCTTTACAAAAGTCCATGCAGCTGCCTTTCTTAAATCACCTTAAAACCAAGGCAAAACATAACTTGGAAGGTGTCTAAATGTCTTCACTTTTTGAAATTCCCTTCCTTATCTTTACTAAGAGAAAATTTTGAACCCAAAGTACATTTTTGATGACCAGTCTCTACACAGAAAAGTGGGCTGTGATCCATTAAAGGGATCTCCCAAGTGGTGAAATGTTCTCTCAAGTGCTGCTCAATTTTAACTTAAATGACTCCCTGTAAATGTTTTGGGAGAATGGGAGGAGAGTTAGTGTTGTTCTAGTGTTGTATTTTAGTACCAGGAAAGGCAGCTAAGGAAAGAGGAGAAGGAGGTGGAAGGAATTATCACTTGTAGAGCATGGAGTGGCTAAGGTTGACTATGCTGAGCTGTAATATTCTCTGAAATCACAGGGATAAAGCTGTCTTTAAAGGAATGAAATTATTTTGTCTTACAAGAAGCTAGTTACATAGTTATTTAGTTTGTTTTTTAAAAACAGGGTTGGATTTATTTTTCTCCTATTTTCTGTCTTCCCTTGTCATTCCCTTCACCTCTGTCATAAATTTCAACTACAGCAGGATGAATTATGCCTACACATTCTCCCCAGGTTTTAGAAAAGTTCTTTTCCCCTCCCACATCTTTCCCACTGTGATGATTTGACTTTGGTTAAATGCCAGGTATCCACCAAGTCGCTTTATCACTTCCCCCCCCTTTTCCCCTTGTTTTCTCAACAGGTCAAAGAGGGGAAAGAAAATAAGATAAACCAACCCTTGTGGGTAAAACAAAAGCAGTTTTAATATAAGCAAAACCAAGCAACGGTCCACGCACAGAAGCAAAAGCAAACAGATTTATTCTCTCCTTCCCATGAAGAGGCGATGTCGGGCCTTTTCAGGAATCAGGGCTCCAATACACGTAGTGGCTGCCTCGGAGGACTGAGGGTGACCCCACCCCTTCCTCCTTTCTCCCAGCTTTATACTGAGCAGACGTCATATGGTCTGGAATATCCCTTTGGTCAGTTCGGGTCAGCTGTCCTGGCTGTGTCCCCTCACAAGGTCTTGCCCACCCTGTCCCACTGGGGGAAATGTCGGAAAGATCCTTGGTGCTGTGTAAGCACTGCTCAGCAGTAGCCACAACTCCAGGGTGCCATCAACACCCTGCCAGCTCCCAGCATAAAACAGCACCGTGAGGGCTGCTGTAGGGGAAAAACAATTCCAGCTCAGCCAGACCCAGTACACCCACCTACATCTCTTAAAAATGTCTCCATCCTCAGGAAAGGTGTTGGAATAAGGGAGAAGCTTGGAAGAAAGAACGAACATTTTAAAAATTTATTTGAAAATTATTTAACAGCTGGAAGAATGTTTAATCAAAAAAGCTGGTTTTAATAGCTAAGCTAATGCTGCTACAATAATAGGAGTAAGGGGTGAAAGAGAAGCATATGCCACATATGTGCATAACGACCACGCATCTCATCTGGCTCATTGCTGTGTTCCAGCATAGGTCATGCACATTCAGGGGTAGTACTTAACTCACCTTTCTTCTGGGGGCTGTTCTTTTATTTGTAGGTGAATTAACACCTATATTTCATGAAGCACACATGAAATTTCTCCCTCAAACTAGCTAGTCTGTTCAAATGTCAGTAGTCCTCGCCTCATCCCTCACTGCTGCAGAGCTGAACCCAGCAGGTGGGAGGCTCAGGCCGCCCCTGCCGCAGAGCAAAGCCCAGTGCCCAGGGAGGGGGGGGGGCACGTCTTCATGCTGTGCACACACCTGCACACACGCGTGCTGCCATTGCTCTTCTTCCCTCTTGGCAGGGAAAGTGGTTTCAGGTATCAGGCACATCACAAGCATCCTCACTCTGGTTTTGTGTATATAGTCTGAATGGATACTTTATAATTTTAAGTAAGGAGGTCTGCTAACTGGTACTATGCTCTTTAGGAGGGTTTCATTTGCTCCATCAGTCTTGAAGAAGAGAGTACTGCTTAGTGTCAATAAGAGTGACAATATACTTTTTTTTTTCAGACTTGCACTGCTCATCTAGTTGTTTAAAGAAGCATCAGTCTAAACTACAAGACTTCATTGATAGACGTAGCATAATCATGCCTGTCTGTATGACATAAAGCCTGTACCATACAGACTTTAGCATATATCTGTTATCTTTGGGCATGTTAGTTATGCTTTTGTCCTTATTATTCAAGGATTTAAATGAGGAGAAGACAAATGAGTTCAGAAATTCCAATGAGACTTTGCTATTCTTAACTTTGGTTCTTGACTCTGCCACAGATGTCTTATGTGACCTTGATCAAATTCCATAACACCTCTGAAATGGTAACACCTCTGTGTAAATTAGTGGTAAATAGATTTCCCTCTGCTTTCATTTGCAGTTTTTATTTTAGTGGATGGGAAGTGTCATCTACTTATTTTAGCTCTATATTTTACTCAGGAGCAGTGCTTAGTATAATGTGACCTGACTTTAGCTGAAGTCTTTGGTAGTTTTATGCTACTATTAAGAATGGGGACTGAGCAGTTCAGTTTAAATGATGTAGTAAATGATGAGTGCTTGATAACCTGATATGAGTGACAACTGCATTTTAATTCTCTTTGAGAAAGTTTCTTTAATGCATACCTATCTTAATAAAATGTTGTGAATTCATGCTTCTACCTAAGCTGAAGCAGTTTTCAGGTTCAAAGTGCCAAATTTCTAAGAGGCTGTTATCAGTCACGGTCTTTCTGATCTATCTAAAATAAGACAGAAAAATCTCAGGAGGAATCTCTCTTCCATGAAATATGTAGACCAGTTTTTCAGCCTCTGAGAGTTTATGGGAAACCTCATGTCTATCAATAATTATTACCTCTGAGACTTTTATGTAACCGTAGAAATCCACAGTGGCCCACTGGCTATTTTAGGGTCCTTCTTGGGTTATTTGTTGTGTTTCAAAATCAAATTTTGTGTCACCTGTTTATATTAGGGGAAAAAACTTCTTCAAAATCTCCACTTTTGACTCTGCATGATAGCATTGCAGACTTGTTTCATTTCCTTCATTGCTCTATAGTGAAGATGTCAAAGATCAATTTGGTACATGGAGTTAGAGGTGGGATGGACAGGATTTGAGTAAGGGTGAAGAATTCTTGGCTTGTAACAGTTCAAAAACTGTCTGGCCTTGAAGCTGCAATATGTTTTGCAATCAAAGTTAAGGCTGAAATGCCTTCTTTGTAAAAGTGGAGATAGTTTCCTCCATATATTGCTTTTCATAAGCAGACTGAAGTTGATGTTATCTTCCTCTGTTCCCATGGATCTTCCTTAGTTTATGGGATTAGATTTCTGACCCACGCACCCTATTTCTCCTCCTTCATCTGCTACTGATCTAATGATCAACAACAAAAAAAGTCACAACTTCTTTCTTGTTTTCATATCCTAAGGAAAACCCTTAGGAAACCACTAATGTTCCTACTTCTCCCCCTGAAGAGGACTGCCCTGAGACATTTAGGATTCTCTTTGAATGGAGGAATTAAAGATCAACATCTGTCAGGAATACATGAATATCTGTAGCTCTGCGTTGTGCTAAGTGACCTCTCAAGACTCCTTACAGTTTAATTTTCTGGCCTGCCTATATAGCATTGCAATATGTCTAGAAAGAGCAGAAAAGATCCTGCATATATATCCCATTTTTGTGCTCTCTTTTCAATAACACTGTAAAGGTCAGATTTGAAGGGAAAATCCCCATGCAACCTTTAACTACCATGTTGCTGTTGATACATTAATCTTCTATATTTTTAAAGATCATAACAAAGCAAAAAGCAGCAGAATAAAAGCAGGTGTATGGCAGTTGCGTGAGGAAACTTGGACAGATGTTTCACCAAGAGCAGAAATTTGACCTTTTGCACAGCAGAGAGAGAAACAGAGCCTTACCATGCAGAAATGCTTCATAGATAGGAAATGTGTATTTCTACTCGAGAATCGCCTGGAAGTACATGGAACAACTGACATAGGGATAAGAGGCTTGGGTCAATAAGCATGAAACCAAACATGTAGAAGAGCAAATGCATACAAATTCTTGTATGCATACAAAGCAAAATTTTCTGTCCTTTTCACCATATATAGCTATACATTATAATATTTCTTCAGATGGTATAGCTGGGAGTCATTATGGCAGATGCTTCGGTATAGATTGTCCCCATCTGTTTTTTCATCTGAGGGGCCAAAGCTAAGCTCAGAAACCCTTATGTCTCTTTGTCCAGTTTCAGATGAAAAAAATAGTTGACATTAAATATCATGGTAAGTTGTTACCTACAGAGGTGATGGATTTCTTAAATAAATGTAGAAGTCCAGTCGTTTATTAAAAAATACCCACAACACTCTGGCTAAGTTGAATAAACATTGATCATCTATTTCATCTATTAATATTAAGAATGACACATCCTGCTGCTGCTTAGGCTCTGGATCAGCATCATCGTTTATTAACATTTTGAAATAACATTGTGGGATGGATGATGCCCAGATCTGTATCTGAAAAATTTGCCAAAATCTTCCTGAAGACAACTTCAGAGGTGAGGAAAACAGAAACAGAAAGGGTGCATAGCTATCAGACAAGACTTATGCAGTAAGTTCAACACCCCATTTTACCCACTTTATATGCATTTTGTATAAATCAAAGGTCACATTTTAAGTCTATGTTAAATCATCAAATAGCTCTTTTCAAAATGTCAGCAATTCGTTGCACAAATAGTCTGCCAAATAATAGTTAATCAATTTAAATGGCATGCAGATTCTCATGTAAACTTTGGGGAAATTGTTAACCTCAGCTAAATGTAGGTAATATTTTTCATGGAATGTCACTTCATACACTTGCCTTGGCTGATTTAGAATGGGTAAAGCTCTGATATAAATCATTTCAGAAATGTGGATTATACTAAAAAGTTATATTTGGTCTCATTAGCATAACTGTACTTTTCATAGCTGTAGCCAATAGTTCCTTGCTGCATAAAAGCAGCCTCCTTGCAGATCCATGTCACTGGTTTAGAGAATACATTGGGTCAAATCTTGAAAAATAAAATATTTGTGTGATTACCATAACCCTGGATTTTTCCCCATTTTTGTAGGATGGAGAATGGGATGTAAGGACTTGTATGCGTTCTCTGATTCTGTCAAAATATAGCCCTTGAGCTCGTAGCAAGACCAGCTTTCCTCTCGTTTGCACTGAGATTAGGGGGTTTGTGAACTACTTCTTTCTCCTCTTTCTCATTAGAACATGTCAGCTACCCTCTTCTTCATTTTCCCACCACACAGGCTTTGTCTAGGCTGCTTCCTTTACACTCAATTTTCTTCATAGCCCATTCCCCTCACATGCAGGCATAGGATTTTCTCTTCCCACTCAGTTCCTTCCTTCCTTTATTTTCTCCCCTATTATTTCTCCTGTTGAAGCTGCGTCTTACTCACTCTCCTTTTAAATGCCTTTGCCTTTTCCTGAAGATCCTTGTTCAGGACTGCAGCTTTTTGTCAGTAATTTCCCTTTTCGTTGGGTCTTTTAGGCAGTCTGGGTTACCATTCCAGGGCTCTTCCACTGGCATGGCATTTTTGCGTGGCCCTGGGACCAGCCCTGCTGGTGGGAGCTGCATGGGGGGCTCTGGAGCTCCTGCCCCCAGTCACACCTTCCTATAGACATTCTCCCAGGGGGGGGCAAAGCAGAACCCCACTCTGGAAATCAGAGAGAGAGCAGTTTCAGCCCAGGGCTCGGAGTCATGTAAGGGAAAACCTGGCCACCACAGGGGAGCAGGACGAAGGTTGGGTGAGAAGTACAATGTTAAGCCATCTTTATCAAAGGATCTCATCCCACTTATTTTCCCATTAGTGGATTTTTCTGAGGGAGGGAACAAACTTCGGTGTATGCTTGCAGCTCACTTATAATTGGGAACACACATCACTTTCTGGTGCGATGGCAGTGCAGCGTGGCATCCCTTTGACACACTCATTCCCTCTTGACTGACATTTTCTGTTCAGCCATGCTGACTCTCCTCACATCTTACTTCCCTTTGCAGCCCTGTCCAGCGCTTTGCATCTTTACTTCTCAGTGCCAAGCTTATTTCTGATCAGGTTGAGCAAAACTCCATTGTCCTCTGGTAGGTGTTGGAGCCATAATACCTGTCCAGTTCATTCTTCCTGCCACTCTCGTGCCCCACTGCTGCACTCTGAACCCCTGCTGTGCTTTAGAATTGTTGGTTCTTACCTCTCATTTATGGTCATTAGTTAGTCATCAGCAGGAACCACTTATTCAGCCCATTACTCTGTGATAGAAGTAGTCGGGATCACAGTATTTGCCTATGTATGTTATCCATGCTTTCTAGCACTTGAGATACTAATCATCTCTCCCTGTTGATTATAGGAATTTACAGCATGCTGCAAGCATTGCACTACTGCCTATAACTAAATAAATAGAGTATATTCTGACTCGGCTCTGGCTAGTTATTTTACGTGTCCCTTCCCTCTTCCTGGTTCACTCTGCCCTTGGATCGGGCCTCGTTGCCCTCTGCAGAGCCCTGGGGAGGGACACGCAGTGGGGCCAGGGCTGACAGACCCGAGCTGAGCCCTTCCCTCAGGCCCTCTGGGTGCTGGGACACATGGTGCCCAGCTGAGAACATTCAGGTGACTGTGTCTGAGGTACACGCCTTGCAAAGGGGGTCACCTCACTTCTGTAATGGCATTCTGGAGTGGCAGACATTAGCAAAAGGTGTAGCAACGCTCTAGTGACGCTGCGTGTCATCCGTTCCAGGCCACCATGGGATGGACAGAAAGTTTGTCTTAGCAGTGCTGCCAACTCAGAAAACCTTTATTATGTGTTTTTAGAGACTACTTGTCTTCCCCAAGGCAGGTTCACAGTGAACAAGGCAATCCTAAGAGAGGTCTGGCCTGTTCCACTTCAGTCCTTTTACATCCTCTCCAGGCAATCTGCTCCAGTGCCTCCGTGTCACTAATGTTCTTCTTGCTGAAGTCTGAATCTGAAACTTCTTATCCCTGTGCTTCAGACAGCGAATGGTATTTCCTCTCTGGAGTAACCTTTTGTATATTTGAAAACCATCATGTTTCCCCTCAACCATTTCTGGACTAAACAACCTCAGTTCTTTCATCTGCCCACACAGGTGATAGTTTCGGACCTCTGACTGTTGTCACCTCTCTCCTCTAACTTCTACCCCTTTTAATCTCAAAGTACATCACCCAGACCTGGGCACAGTACTCCAGCTGGACTCTTGCCGAAGCAGAACACATTAGTTAAAGAGGTGTCAGAGTGTTCCTTGCATGTGCACTGCCATATATCTAACCTGGCACGTTTGCTTTCTCACACAACAGTATGAACAGTCATTTATAATCCCTTGAACCTCTTTTGAAGGACTACTGCACACTCATTTGCTCTCTGTCTCGCACATAGGCAGCTGGTTATTCACACACCAGGGTGGTGCTTTAAATTTGTCCTTCCCGGATTGCATCCTACCTGTCTCAGGAAAGATTTCCGTTCTGGCAAGATCACTTTGCCTTATCACCCTGCCC
This sequence comes from Athene noctua, assembly GCF_965140245.1. Taxonomy (NCBI): domain Eukaryota; kingdom Metazoa; phylum Chordata; class Aves; order Strigiformes; family Strigidae; genus Athene; species Athene noctua. The sequence goes on from NC_134037.1 coordinate 161,127,358, forward strand.
TCCAGAGTGTTTGTGGATACTCTAAAGCTGGGATGCTCTGCAAATAAGTATATTGTCTCCTCCCACCATGCAAAGTATTTATGGAAATGGTGAATTGATACTAACGTAGTGAACATCTATTTTGACATTTTGTTCAGTGCGATACATTTCCAATTAACTAGTTCCCTGGGATTGTAAAGGTGATGCAAACAGTATTGTATTAGACATATAAACCATCAGGTGTATGAGCTGGTTCTTCAATAACTACAAATGATTTGTTCCTAAGCTTTTTGCCTGCTTTGCCTCTGTGGCATAAAAAAGTAGCTCAGTAATGCCTGTCATCTCTCTAGGATAGTGTTGAAGAACTGAAAAATTAATTTCTTGATGTAAGATTACCATCTTTCTTACAGTCACTGTTTTGTCATTTTACAAAATTTTGGATCTGTTATCAGCTACTTCATCTTCAAACTTTTTCATAGAACAGCTGGATACATCCCATCCAGACAGTCTTCACAATGTAGAAACAATATATATATTTCACTTATCTGACTTAACCATCCACCTGCCTGAAAGCTACTACATTTAAATCCTATGTATGAATTTCAAGTAATTAAAGTTGCTTAAACCTTAATCTAAATTGGTACTAGGTGTGTGTCTATCCTGCATAATAGAGTCAAATGCAGAAACAAACAAGTCAAGCTGGTGCCTCTGCATAATGCAGTGCAGCTTAGACATATTATATCTGGAAGTGCCTCCAGTTGTGGTCCAGTGGGTTGTCCAGTGGCATGGCATCCTTGTCCAGTGTCCCCACTGAACACTGTAAACTTGCCTTCATGGATCCATAACTCCACAGGAAAGCCCAAGAGCAAAAGCCCTTTCAGCCTCACTACCTTCTCTGCTGTGGTAGGGAAGTACCCTAAACTGCTGTTTATGAATATTTGTTTTCATTATGACATTTGCTGCAGAGGTAGACCACTGTGGGCAGTTTTTCCAGCTTTTAATTTTTTTTTAAAAATCATGCATGTGAGGTACACATATTGGTGACATGCTGGTAACTACCTACAGAGATAAATCTGAAAGCAATATAAATAATTAATTTATATTCTCCCTATCGAATACTTAGCATTAGGTCTCATTAAAATCAATAGAAGGAATACAGAACAAAAGGATAAATACTTACTGAATTTAGCCCTTAGATAATTGTCTAATTGTCAAATAGGTCATGCTAGTTAGAAATTGATTTAAAACAATTTTATTTTGATAATGCCAGCTGTCACTAAGTGCTGCTGCCAGTGATTGTCTTCCAGTTCACTTTCTTTATAGGTGAGAAAGTCTTGACCCTTAAAATACGAGTGTGTGAGCTCTGGGGTGTACAGCCAAGCTCTGTGCAGGTTTGTGGAGGTGTGGGTACTTCACACGTTAAGAACAGAAGCTGGAAAAGATAATTTAGCCATCAACCATTTGCTGTCTTTAATTAAACAGTCAGAACAAGCTTTATATCTGATTTTTTAATCACTGGACTATTCAACGTTCTTCTAAATGGACTACAGTTATTGAGCTCCAGATCTGCACTGAAATGTGTCGGTAACTTAGATGTCTAGTGGATAGTAAAGACCACCTTGTAGGGTTCAGTCTCTGACGGGGGTAACATTTTTTATGAAGAAAGGTAGGTATACATTTGGGAAACATAGAGACACTGACAGCATGCTGGAAAAGCTTTCCTCAAGCCTCAGAGCAACCCCTAGAGCTACTCAGACTGATTTAATCATCACAGAAAGATTACGTAATCTATCATGAACCTGGGTTGGGTTTTTTTTTTAAGATAAGTCATTTTCTATTTATTTTGAAAGGGAAGCTGGGGAAGCAGAAAATAAACGTGTCTGTAAAGAAAGCTGTCATTTCTGAGGACTTAATGTGGTAACATCTTTTTGACAAGAGAAGCATTTGTCAAATGCATATGAAACTTGATTCTTGTGCTTTCTCTTTCCTCTCAAAAGAAGTAGAACCACTTAATTTTGTTGTTCTGGTGGAGATGCAGATTCATGGGTCTGCACAACGTTTGTCAAAAATAAATGGCAGCCTACTCAACACCTCCGAGTGTGAAATCCTCTAGAAGGATTTGCAGGATGCAGATGTTCTCCCCAGCCCTCTGCCCTGGCCGGTGGGGGACCGATACCCAGCCCCTGCCTTCTGAGCAGGCTATTAATCTGACATGCAATCTGATTGAATGAAACGGGGTAAATCCCTGTTGGATAGCAAAATGCTAGATTAGCAGTTAGGAAACCTGTGATTAGAGAGATTAACTGCTAAAGACATCATTCTTTCAGATGTAAAGCCTCCATTTTCATTTAGAGCTGGTAGTCCGTGAAAAACGACTGCACTAGCAATTAGGAAACTGTAAACGCGCTGACCTGCAGAAGGGTGATTGAAGCCTAAAATAACTTTGGTAGCAGTATTTCTTGCTGTTTGCTTGTTAGGCAACCCATTTTTCCTTCTCAGGACATTTAAGGCTTTGTCTTCTCAAAAAATCCTGTTGTTTTGTTGTGGGGTTTTTTGTTTGTTTTTTTGTTGTGGTTTTTTTTTGGGTTTTTTGTTTTTTTAAGAAAAAGAGGGATTCAGTGCTGGCTACAACAAGGAGCAAAAGTCCCTTTCTTTGGCTTTATCATTTCATTAGGTATGCGGCAAGAGCTTTTAAGGAAGGATGTGGCTGTAAAGATCAAAGGGTTCCCACAATTTTCTGAGCTGCCTGCTGGAAATCTACCACTGGATGTTAAAGGTTACAGAAGTCTTCTCTAGTGGCACTTGCAAAAGCTGTAATTTAAAAAATAATTGTTGAAATATGATACATGTTTTAATAGGCACTGTTAAATTAGTTGACTAGTTTAATTCAGTATAGACATGGTACTTGGTTTTTGCTTTGAAATGGCAAGGAGGATCTTTAGAAAACATACTATAAATATTTTTGCAAACATTTTTGCATCTCTTTCCAAGTACCAGGTGGGAGTTCAGCACTCTACTGCTCTAAGCACAAGTGCATAAAACCTGAAAATGTGGTAACTACTAAATAAAAGAGAAATATGAATATCTTGTAGAAACCTGAACCAAAAGTTTTTGAGGATCTGTGTTTATAACAAGTTCCCTTTTTCTACAGAATAAAGATGACTAAAAATTGAAAATGGGGAATGCAGAACAGGAGAAAAAAAAAAAACAGCCTTCATATAGGATGTATTAGGGATACATTTAACACGCATTAAAAGTGATTTGTCACATTTCTCCCTTTCCAGAGACATGATAGGTAAGTAATTAGAATTGAGTTAAATCATACTCAGAGGTGTAATTTTGCAGTAAACAAAAACCCACAACAACCTTCATTTGAACAACTGCTTTTGAATATTCTGCTAGTTCTTAACTGTATCTTTAGGCTTCAAAATTCTTTAAACAACACACTTCATACTTGATTAACAGAGACTTTTGCTAGATAGCTGTCTGTGGCTCACTCCCACTGAAACCAAGACATTTTTCCCTACACAGACAGGAAAAGTTAGAGTTCATGTGCTGCAACTAAAGCACTCTGGACATCACTCGAGGCAGTTTCTCTAGTCAGTATTTTCAGCAGCATAGTGCTGTGTGCATGAGTAAAAGCCTGTGGGGAGAAATTTCAACTCCACCTGTGGATAATTAATTACAAATTTTCCACTGTCACTGCTTGGGAACTAAGGAGCTCACGACCAGCTAGCCAGAGCAAAGCCTTACAAGTCTTTATCATCTCCGTTGCCATCCTGCAACAAACAAGTTTCCCCATACACGCTTTTTTCTCTCTAGCTGTGGTAGTTTGCTACACCCCTTCACACAGTTAAAACATCATCCACAGTGCTCTCATCTGGTCCTGCCTCACTGCTTTTTAAGATCAGATTTCCTTAGTGTTGTCATTTCCAGACAGAGATGGCAGGCAGCTCTATATTTGTTCTTGGAATATCCTTAGAAATAGCTCAAAAACTTTTTAACACTTTTGTAGCAAGATTGTTTTTTCTCACAATATTCATAAACCATGGAATATTTTTGCTGCAGCAATGTGCTTTTCAGCAGAAAACTAAGCACCAAAACCACAAAAAAAACCCCAAAACAAACAAAACCCAAACCTAGATGCGGCAGCCTTGCATGCTATTGCTTTGTAGAAAGCCCAGTGGTGAGGGAGAAAAAAAAAAAAAAAAAAAAAAAAGCCTCTTACAATGTCTCCTTTACTCTATATTTTGTAACTAGCAGAGTCTGATGTCAGCTGTAGGCAAAACCAGAAGGAGGTAAAATGGGTCAACTTATGAGTAATTGGGTTATTTGAACCAATTACTCCTCTGAATGATGCCTCACCAGGCTGGAGTTCATTTGGAAGTTGGGGATAGTGAAGACCCAGTAACCTTGTAAGTGTTGCTTACACTATCCCTCTACAAAGCTCAGTAGCATCCCAGCTTTTAGTACTTCATTCATCCCTGTAATTGTCTCTGCAGTTTTCAAGGTGAAGAGTCCTCCCTGCTGTAAGTGTTCTGGGGCTATTAATAACTAAATCGCCAGTTCTGTAACAGATGTTCAAGTGCACTTTCGGGTGGAGGTGCTACACACACAGGACTGTCACGGCAGCCTCCCCCCACACATTTGGCTGCTGAGGTGTTGTGTGCTTGCAGCTTCTGGCACCACATTGCTCTAAAATACAGGAAACAATCAGACCTACCCTTATACCTCCCTGTCCATCGGTCCAGGTTGTACCCTGAGGATACAGAAACCTGCATGGAGAGGGGCACACCTGCCCTGGTGTGGCAGGGAGGCGAAGCAAAGAGTAAGACCTCCCTGGCGATTCCCAGCAGCGTTTCCCCCATGCCCATGGGCTCAGCCCTTCCCCAGAGCACCACTGGGACAGCCAGCACTTGGATCTTTCCCAAGGGTGATACCTACTTCTTGATGGTCTGCTCAGAAGGACACCCAAAGGGGTACAACATGCACCTCAATCATCTAGGTTGGAAAAGACCTTGAAGATCACCTAGTCTAACCATCAACCTCCAGCAACACAAAACCCTATAAGGTCTGCCTTTTTTTTTTTTTTGGGGGGGGGGAGGCAGTGCGGGACAAGGACAGACAGACAGGACAGACACACACACTGTGCACTGTAGCAGGATGGCTGTGGACTGAGGTAGTCCTTATGAGCAAAGCAAGCCCTCTTCCTAGGAAGAGGTTGGGGAATTGCCTGGGGAAGGAAAGATGGATTGCAGACATACAGCTTTCCCCAAATCCCAACAACACAGCAATCAGGGGTGGGAGGGGAGGAACTCAGCAGCTGGCCACACTTGCCTGGGGGTGAATGTGTTCCCCCCTTAGAGGCTTCAGGGTGCAGGAACCAGAAAGGACACCAGCAGTCACTTTCCAGCTGCAGTTTGTACAAAGCCAGTTTGCTAGTTACATTACTGCAAACAGGATAAGGTTTCTGGGTGCCATCCCCTTGCAGGGCTGAGGCCCTGAGCTGTGCTAAGGAATGGAGAGCTCCAGGGTTTGTGAGAGTCCAGCTCCTAGAAAATATATCCAAGATCCACTTTGCTTTTGAAAGCCTTCCTTGGCTAAAGATGTGTATCGTATCATGCAAGGCAGCTCTGTCTCTGAAGCAAAAAACCTAGCAGATTCCAAACAGCACCTTATCTGAAACTGCTGGGGAGCTGAAGTGTTACGGGCTGATGCATGCCTTTATGCATTTCAGAGCGGATGAGCACAGCGTTATCTGGTTCAGGTGTTTCTGTAATTGTGATTCATTAGGCTAACCACAGCGTTGGGTGGCTAGCACCTGTGTGCTCCTGCTGGGTTGGTGTCAGTGCTCTCAGCTGTGATAGGAAACATATGGCTGTCCTGGCTGGTTCCAGATTTTTTCTTCCTTTTGTAGTCTCTTTACGATGTAATTGTTAGCCTCTGCAGTACTGAAGGTGCTGTTGCAAGAAGCCTTTAAATGACCCGGGGGCATGATTAGTCTGATAACTTTTATCCATCCCCCTGAGTAGGATTGCCCGCATGCTCTCGGCAGTGCACAGCTGCCACAGGGACCCATTCAGACGTGAGCTGTGCTGCCAAAGCTTCTCTTACCCAGGGAATCATTTCTCCTCCACCAAGAGGCAAGAGAAGGACTAGGGATATTTAGTCCTTACCGAGGATATCTGTGTTTTTCATACTATTCGGTCAGGCTGGAAATCTGGCCTCCCCCCAAGACCTCGGCTTGTGGGAGGCTGCTCCATGTCACTGAGCCCACACATGGGTCTGGGCCATAGATACACACAATAAACAGGCTACCCAAGTGTGAGTCTCACCTCCTGGGCTGTGCAACTGCTACCAAAATCTAGAAATGCAAGGGAGAGAGAGCTTCATGTCTTAACACTAATAGCTATATAACTTTTGCACTAACAGTAATGGAGTCTGAATTTGTGGGAAGTGACGAGGCAAACAGGAGCATGACTCGAGTCAGAATTCATCAGCAGGCAAACCATGCATCTTTATCAATCGATGGGGCTAAAATAAAATTGCAGTCATTTGACAGCTGTAAGTGATGTGTCTTTAAATAGTGGCAGTTCTGATCACTGAGAAATCCTGACTCTTGCAAGCTTGACAGAGAGTAATTAAGGGACAAGCTCAGCAGTCAATAAATGCCCCACGGAATTACAGGTTCACAGCAGACCCACGAGATGCAGTCCTCTGACAAAGGCCCCAAAATGTAGTAAGCTGATCCTCATCTGTTCTGCAGTGGCTTATCAATCATGCTGTTGGGCTGGGCCCTGAGCGCACAGCTTGAACAGTTGCTTATATATTTCCAATATTCCTTCTTTTCCACTCGGACTGTCCTCCCATTTTCTCAAGAAAGTTAAGGGATGTTAAATAATCCTTACTGAGCTTGCAGACTGGTGGTGGGTAACTGTATGGGAGAGATCACCTGACACTAAACCAAGGCCATTTCTGGAATGAAACACACTAAAGCCATTCAACAGCATCTGTCAATATTGTATTTCTTTTTTATAAACGATGAGGATGCATGCCTGCTGCTGCCAAGATAGAGATCTAATGAGGACACTGGCTTTCCTAATGGCTAATTTCTAATCAGGCTACCACATGCTGCCACTCAGGAAAAAAGGCAGGAAGATGATATTTGTTGGGATATTGTGAGAATGTCAGAGTAATCATATCTGTTACTACATCAATATGTAAGATTGCCCTGTGCTTGTCCTTCCTCCCTCAAGACAAAGCAGCTTTCTCAGTCATGGAGTGAATTTACAAGTAGCATCTGAAGCTAAGTAAAACGTTTCTAGTGACACAGCTTGGTTTGCAGGAGGGAAGGTGCTTTAGAAAAGGATTTGGTTTTGCTTTAAACATATCTACATACAGAAAATATGAAGAGTAGCATGGCTGTGAGTATAGCAGACACACTGGACTGTATGTGTACAGATGTGTGGAGGTGGATCCTGTCCAAGCAGTGTACGAGCAGCCTAGCCAGTGACCTAAACATGTTTGGAAAAGGGTAGAAAAGGTCACAGCTCTGAATCAGGACAGCACGTGGCTGAATCCTTAAATATCAGTGGGATTTAAATAGATCCCTAAGCATTTTCTTTAGCTACAAATTTAGCTAGCTGAAATATTAAATATTCTGTTGAATCAAGGTGGGAGACAGAGTGGTCTTAAGCTCCCTGCAGGTCTGTAGGTGTTCTGAGCTGTGCTCATGGCCAATGCCAGGGGAGCATGGGATCACCGGAAAATGGTCCCCACAGGACAGCATGTCACCACTGATCTGAGGTGGGAGCGAACACTGGGAGCAAGTGTCCTTTGAACTTGTCATAATCTCATCTTAATCCTTTCCATATTTTCTTAAAAGGAGGTCAATTAGCATGAGAGTCACAGGCCACCGAAGTGGTGCTGTACTGCTGGTATTATATATATATATACATAAATATATGTATATATTGAGGGGAGAGGCCAGACTGATAGGGTAACCTGTCTCTGGGTCACTAAAAACATCAAGGGAGAAAGCAGAGTAATGGGTTCAGCTAGTGGTTTGTGGCTGCTTGGAGGATTTAGGGAACCCACATTTCACAGGTTAGTTCACACCTCAAATCCACCCAGTATTTGGGGAAAATTTATACTGGGGGGGGGGGGGATTTTATAACCAGTTATCAAGCTACATTCTTGGAGCTGGGAGGGAAGGTCAAAGCCACACATCATAGAAGGTTAATTAGCTCCTTTGCAGCAAGTACAGTTTGTTAAACTGACATCTGAATTCAACACAAAAACTTCCTGATATGCTGTGACTCTTTCAAGATACTAAAAAAGAAAAAAGGAAATCAAAGAAGAACCAAATATGCTTTATTTATTTTTTTCCCACTGTCACACATTTCTTCCTTGACAGCAAAGAGCTTCATTTATTTTCTCCAGCACCATTTAATAAGTGGTAGACCACTAATACTGATGGGAAAGTTGAACTGTAAAAAGTAACCAAAGAAAGTTGTCTCTTAGTTTCAGGAAAACGGTAGATTTTTAAAAAATGGAACTTGGAATTCTTTAACCTCAAGGTCTAAGCCACGAAAGAGACTTCCCTTAAAAAAAAAAAAAAAAGAAAAAAAAGGCTTGATCATAAATCTTTTGTCACTTTTAAATTATTTAAAAATGCCTTAGCTGAAGGCTGTGGATGGCAGAGCAGTAGAGTTACACAGACTGAAAAATAATAACCTGCTTTTCAATCATGGTATTATAACAGTGCTGGTGGTCTGAATGGCCTGTTTGTAACCTGATTATGACATAAATAAATGAAACTACCTTTGGAAGTACAAAAGCACCTTATTATAAGATCTTCTACGAGCTCTCACAGCCAGGGGCTGGTTTTCTTAATTATTGCTTATCAGCCCAATGTGCCACTGCAATATATAGCAAACTAAACTTCCCAAAAGCAAGCACAGATATTAGAGCTTCCTACTGTAGTCACTTTAAAAGAGACCATTCTCCTTCCTTTCCCTGAGGCTGACTTTGCTGAACCTCCTGAGAGAAACTCCTGAAGGGTAGAGACAATCCAGAAGAAATGCTGGAAAATGGCAGTAATAATTCCTATCTTCAAAGGAAGGAAAAGAAGAATCCAGGGAGTTTTGGGCTGGCCAGTTTCAGTTGCCTGGCAAACACTTGCATGAAAAAACTACTTTATAAGTAATCGGTAGGAAATGAGCAAGAGTTAATATGAATCTGTCAAAACCAGGTCTTGTTAACCTGATTAATTTCCTTCTTTAACAGCTTAACGGGACCTGTGGGTGAGGGAAGGGCTCCTTAATAAGCCTCTGATCCTGTCCTCATGACATTTTCATAAACATGTAGGACAATAGGCCAGACGACATACACTATATGGTGGCTTGAAAAGTGCTCTTAACTCTCAGAGCTTCACTGTCAAAACTGGGCAGATCTACAGGGGTTTGTGCACCATCTGGGACTCCTTTATGGATGGTTTCTAGAGAGTACATTTGCTAAATTTTCAGGTACTACCAAGCTGGTTCAGGCAATTAGCATGGCTGGGGGACAAACTGGTCTGGACAAACTGGAGAAACAGTTCAGTAAAAAAAATACCACACCACAAAAATGTGCAATTCCACACGGTGACAGACCTAAACTCAGCCTGAAATTATCACTGCCTGTATCACAGGGGGGTCACCCACCTTGCCCAATTCAGTCAAGGAGATCTCCTCGCAAGGTGTGTGAGCAGCAGTATGGCCTTCAAGACACAGAAGACATTTTTCTGCCCAACTCAACATGGGTGGAAAAGCAGATCTAGTTTTGGGCATCATATTTTGAGAAAGATGTGGACTAATTATAGACAGCCTAGGGGAAAGCAGTGGTAATGGTGACAGGCTTAGAAAACTTAGCCCTCGTGGAAAGGGTAAATGAATGGAGGTGTCTTCTAGTCTATAATAATATGGAAATATATCACTAATGAAGCAGGGCTTTTATAAGCAATACTGTTCATTGCAGATTGACCTTTCCATGCACCATAGCATAGAAAACTCACAGGGGGATGTAGGGAGTGATGGTGTAAGGTGAAGATGGAGGAGAGATTTCTCCACTCAAAGGCTTTCACATTACTTTCTCCTTTTGCAGAGGAAATGGCCATAAGATGCAAGGGAAATGTAATCAATGGTAAGCACTAAATTCCCTGGGGGAATATAAAGTCCCTTAGGACAATAAAATGTAACACTTTGCTGAAGCACCTGGGTAATGAACATTACCACAATCTGAAGCAAATATTGTTGCTACAGCTCAGGCTTGCCTGGCTCCATGTGCTGTGCAGATAAGGAATTGCTGGCTCCAGTCCTCTGGTTCCCTTTTCCCAGCCTTGTCTTAGGACTTGGGATAGACCTGGACAGACCAGGTCTATACATATAACCTGACATGTAGGAAGGCAGGGGTACAGCTCCAGGCCACTGGGTGCAAGGGTCACCCATCTCCTACAGCCACCATTATGCCCTGAGGTGCAGATGTGCTTGCATTTCACCTGTTTCCTTTCCCAGGCATGTTCAGAACTAACTGGCTGGCACCAATAAAAGCCCCAGGAACAACAGGATTAGTAACAGAGACAACATAGCAATAAATATAAATGTGCTTCACCTCACTCCAATATAAAGGTACAATTTTTGGAGGGAAAAATGCGGGGGAGGGATATCTGCTGCTATAATCTGTCATCGTTCTTCAGATGGGGGTTTCTTCACAAAAAGAGACTTAATTTCTCCTTCACTGTTCAAACATTTTGCTGGTGCCCCCAGCAGTTGCAAGAGAAGGTTTAAATTCCCAAGCATTGGCTGCACTCCTGTCAGATGTCGTTATCTTTGTGGTCAAGACTGAATATTCTTGGCTCTAATTTCTAAGTGATTTTAATTTTGAAGTCAAGAATCGTTTTATTGGTATCAGGAGCTGGAGGATACAGCAGGGTGATGATGTCAGTGTTGTCTTCCCCTGTTCACTGATCATTACTTGTGTGATTTTGTGTTTTTTTTTTGAATATCTAGCACTTGGAGCCATGGCATTACCTAATCATATTTTTTAAAAAAATAAAAAGGATAAAAGATAAGGAAAAACAAGTTTCTCACAGAAAAGAAGCCAAAGAGTGTTCCTTATAGTATCAGAGAAAAAAACCCAAAAAAACAAACAAACCAAACCTCATTGTTGAATACCTTTGTATTTAATACATTTTTGTCATCATTGCTTATGAGCTAATTTTATGAATTTTTACTTTGGTCGTTTGGGTCCTGGTTTCTACACAAGTGTGTTCAGTAGAACTGCAATCTTTTCCTCAAAAGGAAAAAAAAATCCACTCCCAGGTTATTGGAAAAAAGAACCCTGTCTCTTGTTTATTCATTTATTTAGAAAGCACATACAGCAATGCATGGGAAGGGGAAGAGAGATGCAAAACAGGTGAGCATACAAATCCATCTCAAAAGAAATAGTGAGACACTTCCCAGATGATTAGTAGTACATCAGTCTATATCAGCGTTTAAACTCTTGTACCTCTAGTTTAAAAAAAGAAACCACAGAGAATTTCTGAAGAACAAGGTAGATGTCTATATTTCAGAAATCCCACCACAATCAACTTGTAGGCAGCAATGTTTCTGTTTTGTTTTCTGTTCCTGATATTTCCTCAGAGATTTATCTTGCTCATGCTATGGTTTCTTTCCTCAGTGTCCGCCTCTGGTGACAAGTAAGGATACTTGTGAAAGAAGATTTCGCCTTAGTTCTCGACCTTTTCTTTAACTTCTTCTGATGCTTGAGTGAAATTCCAAGCTCCTCCATTATCGCATTGAAAGAAAGACACTGGTGGAAGATTAAAATGGCATTAAACACTTCTCATCGGAGGCAGAGTTCAACCATACCCTTTGCACAAATGTGGGCTTTTAGAAGCAAGCACCTGAGCTCTTACTGGTGGGATCAGAAAGCTTCTCTACCAGCTTTGAATAAGCCCCTAAGGTACAACAGGTATGTTTGTATAAATCATGGTTTTTGCCTAACTTGGCTTTCATTGCATTTAATTTAACTTTGTCTTAACTAAAGCTGACAATGAATGTTTCTGAAATTCTACACAGACACATTTGCAATGTTTTGGTGGCTTCATATCATAAAACTTACCCTTTTCAGTAGGTAAATTTCCTCCTGACCTTAAAAGAAAAAAGATCTTCTTTTTTAAATCACATGTACACTAGCCACAAAAAAACTGGTATACTAGAAAAAACAAAGAAAACCATTTTTGAAGATTTCTTTGTGGCATAGTTATTTTCCCCTCATGAAATTAACAGACATTTCTATAATATAGCACAGTCCTCAATCTTCTTTCTTTGGAAAGAATCTTTTCAAATATTGTGTGTTGAAGGAAGGAGAAAATTACCACAAGAATAAGGTAGCCGAATACTTTGGAAGAAAAGCAGAAATCTTTTTTCTTCCCGCTATCACATCACAGCAGTAACAAAGACATTTCAGGTAAGCGGAAACATCCTTTAAAATCTACATATGGATTACATGTAACACAAAAAACCACAAAGAGACTTTAAGTGGAAGTATCTAGCAATGAAAAAAATGTTCCATGCAAATATATATAAATAGATTATTTATATATAAAATGAAGTGATGGTAGCAGCATGAAACAAAGCTTTAACGACTTTACCTTCATCAAGTTGAATAAATCCTTCTTACCAAACCATTTCTAGAACTGCAGAGCTGACCAGCTTTAAAACAACTGGTTAAAACTACAGTTCTTGTAAAATGACAGCAACAGCACACAGACATGGTTCTCTGTATCAAATACAAATTCCCTTCTAGAGTGACACCAGAGCAAGGTAAGCAATGTTCATTTCTTAACCACTAATAATCCAATAGTGACCTCAGTTATACAGGGCTAAAAAAAGTAAAAATAGATATACTATTCAAAAAGGAGAAAATGCAAGCTTTCCTAGTAGCCAGCTATTCTAGAGGAATATTTTCAAATGCAAAAGAGACTGTGAGGTTAAACATGGATCAAGGATAAAAATTTGTTCTGGGTAGCTAAGGAATCCCAGAGAAGGGAATCCCACACACCGTGCTTTTTCCTCTCCACTGTAAACTCTTCCTATAATGTGTGTAATCCTGGTTCTGCAAACAAGATCAAGACATCAGTGCATCAGCGTGTGTGTGTATATTGTGTATGATCTTGCATATGTCAGCATGTCAATTTGTGGGATAAGCTGTACACAGACTAAGATCCAATAGTATGTTAAATCTATAAATCAATATGCTCTTTCTTTGAGATGCTTAATTTTTGTTCATCTAAAATTCTTTAGTATACATAGATTAAACTACTATTAATTCATGCCAGCCCCAAAATGTAATAGACATAGACCAAGGCAGTGTACTGCTTTTTTTTTTTTTTTTTTTCCAAATTACTGTCTGGTAATATAGGAATTTGCTGGTGCAATTATAATTTAAATATTCCCTTTGACAATGTAATATAGGAATTCCAGCTTTACTGGAGTTAGAGTCAAAGGTGCCTGCTGCAGCCCCACACCCTCTGGAAGCAGAGGGTGAAGCAGGTATCATCCTAAAACAGACACTATTTCTATATTGCTTCAGGCTTTTTTAGAGAGTAGCACCACTTCTTTACAAACCAATAAAACTGTATGCTCTAAGTGGCTGACTTAGCATGGATAATTTCTCTCTACTAAATTACTTTTAACTGAGCTTTCAAAATCTAGATTACAAAGTGATCCCAGAACTCCATGGCAAATAAGGAAATGATAATATTAACCGTTTGTAGGATTGATCAGGTTTATTTTTATTTTTCTTCCTCGTTGTTCTTACTAACCTATATGTTATGTATTTAATAATATTCATCAGTCTCTGAAGTGTGCATACAGGGGTGATTTCTGCAGGTGAAATAGTACATTTTGCTGCCTTGTTAATAGGCTTGTATTTTAATTTTCCAAACTGATTCGTATTATTCAGACTATGCAATTATCATAATGCTTTTTAATTTCACATCAACAAAATAGTTTCATGAAGATCATTTTACATCTGCAAACAGACATTTAAAACATATTGTTGACATTAAGTATGTGAGGTTTTTTTAATATCTGACTACATGATTTATGAAGTGCCCGCTGGTTCCACTTCCAACTCCCTTTTGAATTTTAAAATAAATACTGTCAGAAAGACTTCAAGCTATTCTTATGAATGGCTTTAACTTGCAGGTCATGTCTAAGAAAAACTTTTTCCTAATTGTTTATCAATAGCAGTTACATCTAAAACTGAATATAAAAGCATTACTGTTGTCCTTGATGATCTTTTCTGTAAACTGATTGTGTTTATCCACCCAATGAAGTATGGAAGTAGGCCATTCAAAATCTGAAAGGGCTCTGCCTTACTGAGACTTTCTCCTATCCCATCCTGGCAGCACACGGCCCCAGTAGGTTGATTACCCCACGAAAGAGAACAAAGCACACTCAACACACATGGGAGTGGGCTTGGCCATCCTACAGAGACAGGAGGAGGGTTTACAGTGACAGCTTCCTGGATCTTACACCTTGCAGCTCCTGCTCCTGGCTTTGTAAAAGCACAAAAGTACTTTTACAGTTACATTACACTCAGTTTTGAGGAACTTAAAACATCACTGGTGTGAGTTTTGTCAACCTGAAACAATGAATTAAAAGTAGATCTAAGACCCAGGACTGATCCTTCAAAGATATTTCAGTGGTTATGGATATAACTACAGCTGATCAATTTTTACGTATTCCTGTGTCTGAGATCCTACCACCTCTGAAAAAAACAGTTGGAGGTGGCAAAAAGCATTAAAAACCTAGGAGACGCAGGGCCTTCTCTGTCTCTCTGCCTTCACACATAGCTTCAGATGTGTCTAAAAGAGCAATCTGAGATGACACCTTGAACTTTCAATGGTCTGGTTAATCATTCAGAAGAACAGTTACACGTGAACTTTCTTTTGAGCCCCAGGAAGCAAAGCTCAAAATTCTGTTTATCTCCAAGCCTGTGTGTGCAATTAGGAACCTGAACAGATGTCTGAAAACTGGAATTGCCCTGAACTTTTCAAGCAGTAGAAAAACTGTGGTACAGAGCATGTACGAACTCAGCCAGAATGCTGTAGGATTTACAGAAAAATCATGGACAAGGAACACATTCAGTGGGGACTCCCAAGATGGCCCACTGAACAACACCATGCCTGCAGCATAATTACATAATTACTTTAAAAAGGGGATGGTGGCATTAAAATTCCATTTAAAAGGGTAATATACTGTTATTTTAGTCTCATATTCAAATAGCCAGTCTGAACGGGTTTCCTTAAAAAGCCATTTTTTTTTACATGCTGTTAAGTCAGCCCGCTTTTGAGCTCTTACCCAGAATGAGAGCAGAGTAGGCACAGAGCAATACATTTAACAACAGAGTAATAAGTTTAACATTTTGCTTTTAGTCAGCTTAACTTTCTCATTCTAGCAGTGTCAAATTGCTGCAGGACATGGCATGTGAGGCTAAAAGGAAATGTCATCCTTTGAAAACAGAATAGATTTTGCTCTCCTTGTGATGTGAGACTTTCTTCACCCTTTGGTCATTTCAGCAGGCTGTAAAAGCTTGGTCATGAAGCTCCCAAATCCTTCCTTACACTCCCATACAGAACACTGTTAAGATTTAGGATAATTACAGATCCAGAATTTTTAAAGTAACATAAAATAAAGTAGAAACAAGACTGAAAAAGAAAAAAAATCTGTAGACAGGATTTATTGATCTGCTGCTTATGCTGCTGGGCTACCACCAGAGACAAGACTTTTCCATTGCATCTTATTAAAACCTTGCAAAACCAAAGAAATAATAATAACAACAACAACAACAAAAAACCAAACAAACAAAACCACCACCAAAAAAAAAAAAAAAAGAAAGCAACCCAAAACAAACCCCCAAACAACCAAACACAAAAAACCCCCACAACCAAAACAACAGCCAGTGAGCTGTGTTGGAGAACTATGAAATTCAAAGGATGCAGTCCAGATTTTATTCTAGAAGAACACCTGACAATCTTAGGCACAGTGAAGGAAGTGCAGAAGTCAGGATTTTTCATCTGCAGAGCCCTCTTCACTGTGGAGGACCCATAACTGGGACACTGACATGTCTTCTGCTGAAAGAAAGGTGATTTGTTTGTGCCTAGTGCACTGAAGGAAAAATATCCAAAATAGTTTTTCCTAGTGAGCAAACTGCTGTTGTGACACATTAAGAATCTGTTTGAGTATGCTGTCACTGATGGCTAATTGCATGAGGAGATCACTAAATTAAGTCTTTCAAACTGTCAGAGTCTATTGCACAGTGATTGTCAAAACAGTATGACAATAATCCATGGGGTACTTTAAACTCTTCTTCAGTTATATAAACTCTTCCTCAGCTTCCTGTTTACAAGAAAAAAACAAATCAGTAAAGCTACTTGCTGGTCTCCCAAAGCATCTAAACACAAATGGGACTGCTCAGTGAAATAGGTCTGTTCAGTGAAGGCATAGGTGGCCACAGTCGTGTTTTGAGGTGGGGTTATGGCCTGCAAATGGAAGGGGTCAATCTGATGTTTGTTGAACAAGGGGGAATTTGCAGATCTGACAACTTCACAAAAAATTCTATTTTGCAAGAAACTCACTGAGATAGGGGATTTTTTCCTTCTTCCCCTTCTTCTCCTCCTTTTTTCCAAAGAGCTAAAGATGTGAAGCTTCAAGGCTTTGATCTGAGAGAGATGGCACGAGCACATGATACTGTGGCAGTACTTTGAGGAAATATCAATCTGCAGAAAATGTTATTGCTGTGCTTGGTCTAGTTCCACAATGCAGGTGTATTGGTAATCCACCCTCCTCCTGGCTCTCTGAAATGGCGATGCCTTTGTTCCTCTCATTCTACTCTTGTCTCATCTTTGCTCCCTCCTTCTCCCTGCACCTTTGCCTAATTAGTTTGCAGACTGTTTGATGAGGGCAGGAACTGCCACTAAATAAAGGTAGGCACACTGACCCCAGCCAAATAAACGTGGCAAATGTGTTGGGACTAGTTTATTCACAGCCCCTTTGCTTTCAATGGTAGGTGGCTTCTGTGTGTTAAGTCATATGCCATATTTTGCAAACACTCATTTGAATATTTTGGGGTTCTGAATAAAATGCAGCAACAGCAAACCAAAAATTAATATAAAATCACATAAGGGTATGCTTATAGCCATTTTTCTTCCCAAAGAGCTCTAGCTATGCTTTACTGGTATTGCAGTGCCAGAACTTACGGAGTCTGTTGTGGCTTACTCATCACAAGTAGAGTTGTTGGCTCTGTGCCGATTGCACAGCAAGTTCCCCATGCAGATGCACATCTGAGAATGGCTCTGGTTTGATTATGGGGACCTGGATGCAGCTGCAAGGCTGCAGGTTAGGAAGATTTATTTTAGGAAGTGCTATTTTGTGGCCAAATTTCAAAGTATAGCAGTCACAGAAGCTTAGAGTACTGGTAAGTGGAAAATCTTTTAATGTTTTAACACTTCTTCTAGAAGCTTGTTATGTCTATGCAGGAGTCTTCCCAGGTGCCATGCACTTCGTGAGAGATGCTATAGGCTGTGCCTTCCTTGAGCCTTCCTGTTAATCGGAGGGCACCTGCCTTTTCCTGGAGCATGGCAAACCTTGCAAAAAACTGCTTTAACAAGCATATATTTGTTAGCACTCAGGTGGCATACCAGCTCTTCACTACCTCAGCTGCTGGCGTAGCTGCAAAGGAGCAAGGCTTTTTAATAACTTTTTTGGTAGCTAGGTAGAAGCTGCTTTGTAATTCCCACAGGCAAGCCAATGTCTGGGAGGTTGTCTGTAGGGACAGCTAGACGCAGGGAAACGATGACTGTTACTGACAATGTAACTGTTTCCTTGACGGGTATGAAAATGTTTGCCCCAAAAGTGACAGAAAATTTCTGGATCCTGCATTCATCTAAAAAGTAATTAGAAAACTGTTTGAAGCTGCAACCTGGAGGATTTCTTGCGTAGAGCAATGATGGAGATAAACACATTCGGAATCTTCTTTCTCCTTGGAGAGTTGAGACAAGCTGAATTTAATTAGTTTTAAGTCTCTTCTACTGGGAAACTACAAACAAAAGTGCTTTGTTAAATCTGGCATACAGAAGATCTAATTCAGGTCTTTGCTGGTAAGAAGGCTCATTTTGTGAAGAACCAAAGCTTTCAAGACCCTATTCAAACAAGTTAAAATGCCATTTTGAGCGAGGCAATTTCTTGCAGCATCTGGACTGGAGCATAAACACTCATGTACATGGATGACCACTGGCAGAGAAGAAATGGTATAGCCTACATCTTCATCGCAAAAAATACTTAAACTTACTGCTAGCATAAATAATGCTGACCAAAAATTGTAATGCGAACAGAAGGAAAACACAGGCCACTCTATGCTCTGGCTTTTCGCAGGAGCCAGGTATGAGAAAAACAACTCAAGAGGAGAGCAGAGCTTTGCCACAGGATTTCAGCAATTGAGTGTGAAAGCATCCACTCAAACAAGTTTTCTAATTGCAGTAGAGTCCAGAAATGGCCCCTCAATAAAACAGATCATTAACTTGTTTGATGAGAAGGAACTGCAATGGGTAAGAAAACATAAAGTAGGTGTGAGGGGTGGAAAATGAATTGGTGAAACTGGTGGTAAACTGGCATATAATAAAATACAGGTAAAAGGTAATCAGGTATTGAAAACATGGTTGTTTGCCATGGTTCATGACAACCTGCAAGCTGGCATTTCTATACATTTTGTGTAGCTCAAACTGTTTTCATATGTTTTTTGGTGGCAACAACAGATGCAGTCCATTGTCTCCTGCATTGTCAGTCCCCAGACTAGCTGAGGACTAGAGGAAATCAAACTGTTATCCTTCCAGGGTATAAAAAGTATCCAGTGCCAACCTCCTACACAAAAGCTTCCTTATGCGTTTCAATATGCAAAGCAATGCCAAGGCTTTACTGTTTGATATAAACTGATATCCTGATTTTGCCATAAAGGAGTTTTCTATGATACAAAGCCTTACAATAGTGAACATCATGAATTGCTCAAGCCAATGGAATTATTCTGTGAAAGATATATACTGGGGGTGCCTGAGGGTGCTTTTGTTGAATATGTTCTTAAATGTTAATGGTTACATGGCATAAAATCTAACTGATAGATATGGTTTTGTGCTATGAGAGTTACTTGGAGGCTTTGGCTAATGAATTTTAAATGGATGAATTAAAATTCATTAAATATTGACACTGGGAATAAGATATGCCAGCTAAAAATCTCTGGCTGCTTATAATAAGAGTTCAGAAAGTTAATGGAGCCCTGCAGGTTATTTTCTGAGGTTTATAAAGGTTTATAAAGAACTGCCTGGCTAAAGAACTTGCTGAATGTTTCAGTGGAGAGCAAGCAAAATATTTCTCCATGCTTTTAGTAATGAGACTGCTGTTGGTTTACTCAGGTTTGGTAGGAGATGAAAAGGAGGTAAATAATTTTTCTTACCTGAAAAAGGTGAATTACCCCATGAAATGACAAGATGACAATTGTACATAGAGACTGTGATAACTCTTAAAATCTACTACAGTCTATTGCACTCACTCTGCTGTAGGTGTAATTATTTTCTGTGATATGCATTTAAACTGCCCAAATTTCCAGGACTTTGACAATTTGCTTTAGATAAGCTTATCTCCTGCTGAAGCAAGAGACACTTTGAAGTCATTAACTATGTGTTGGTGAGTACAACTTTTGCCATTATGTGCGCTGTTTAAGTTTAATGCTTTCCATCGGACACACCTTTTTTCTTTCCTGACTATACAGTGTGAATTGAGGGCTGTGTTCGAATCCCTCGCTCCTCTCGGATTAACTTGCCACAGTCTAACTCCGTAGATAAGGTGGTGCCAGAGGTGGAGTTGGATGGATGGGTTTGCTTACATTGTAGTCCGTAAAAGAAACAAAAGGCCTTGCATGCAAGAAAAGAAAAATGGAGAAAATAAATAAAGGAAAGAAATAAAATTAAAAACAAACATGAGAACGAAATCAAAAGCTATTTAAATCAAAAGAGATTCTCTTTATGGAAACAGAAAAGTCACAGATTGTATTTGACTCATGCTTTGGATTAGCTCAGTGAGAATATAGACTGTATAGCATTTTCCATCTAAGCTTCTTATTTCACCAGAATAAAAATAAAACTGAGAACAATCAGAAAATAATATGGAGTTGCTGGTATTCTACTTTCTGTAAAATTACTTCTGGAAAAGAAGTATGATGTTGCCACATTAACTCACTTAAAGGTTTTGATTATTAAGAGACTGCCTATAATAAGCAATACGTTGTTGTGAAATTGTAGTACAGTTTCAGAAATGGTATATGTATGTATGTTTATATGTATTCCTGAATGTTATTCACCCAACATATTGCTAAGAAAATTAACATTCCCTCATGATGTAAAGCTTTAGGTGTATTTTCATTATGACTTCAGGAATGCATTGCCTTTCCCAGACTCTTGAAGAGTTTCCAGGATATTCTGTACCATACTAGCATTTGTACTAAACATTTTAATTAGCTGCAACATATTTAAAAGATCTCCTGACACATGAATAAAACAAAGGTATTGATACATTCTTTATGCATTTTGTGTTAAAACTGTTCTATAGGGTTAAAGTACTAATCAGAAAGCTGCAATATGTGCAAAATACATTTATCCTTTATCTCTGACTTATATCGAAACAGGGACGCTTTGATTAATAGGGCCTGCAAAATTGCTTCACATGAGCTGCGTCTGTTGTTCATAGACAGTGCCATTGCCTTTATGAGGGCTTGCTTAGGCACGTGTGGAGATGTCTGCACAGTCAGGCACTGTCCTCTCCTGCAGGATACTGTAAGGACCAAGTCCACTGACATTGACATTAGGTGTCATGGACCTAAACTAATACCAAGTGCCATTTGGAAAATTACAATGCATGGTAGGATTCAGCTCACTTCCGTTCAGCTGCCTGAACAGCAGGTATGTAGCCTTAGCTAATGGTGAACACTTACTGACAGCAAGGAGATACAGGTGATTTATCCTATGCAAAATCAGATGTTGTCCTCTTGAGGCCCTCAGCCCTGGCTGTTTGTTTTTACTCAGGTGTCAATCCCTCTCATGTCCCAGCACCACTACTGTATGCAGTGTAAACTGCATCTCTAAGACCGAGTTCAAAATGTTCTCCTTCTTCTCCCATTCATCCCTGCTGCCTTTGTTAAGGTTATTTTTCTTGACAGTCATTTCTGGCAGCCTTGCAGGATTACACCTTGGATGAAGAGAATGAATTGCCCATGGAAAAGCTCCCGCCCTTCCCATCTAGAAGTGCAAAGTGAGCTTAAACAACGCACTTCGAAGTAGATGCCTCATGTCTAGAAACCTGAAGTTAGGTGATATGAACCCATCTCTTGGTGATTGGGTCAGGGGCCACTGATCCTGTAGTGCAATGTGACCGTCATCCCCACAGTAAGTCTTGAAGTGAAGAGAATCAGGGCGGCTATAGCAGTTGAGCTCAACAGGGCCACATCAGGGTCTAAGACATGTCCAGAACCAAACTAGCACCAGGAAAGGCAGCCAAGAGTAAGAGGTTTGGCAGACAACTTCAAGAACAGACTCTGAGTTCCTGCTTATGTCTTGTCTCTTTTACAATGGCTGGTGGTTTGGTAAATGGGTGTTTACACTCTATTTTAATGATTGATTCTATCTCACAAACTGCTGTAATACTCAAGGTTTGATTTATACACAGCATTTCCTTTGTATTTCCCTCTGCCCTTTTAAATTGCTCATTACGCTTCAGTGGAGTTATCATCAGAATTTCCTTGGTTCCATAATCTTACTTTACTGTGGCATCCATCACCTTTCCGTGGATCTTCCTGCTTTGAAGTGCATGATTCAGCACAGTGTGTAAACCCCTGGCTGTGCAAAAAATGCTTTCTAGAGCAAGAGAAAAGTTACACTTGGGGATTTGGAAGTACATTCTTGTTGTTACTCAATGGGCTGATGCTAATGCCACGTAAAAAAACCCCACAGTTGTGTTTTATTCCATTCCAATATAATTTATACTTGAAGTCTTAGAGATCAAGAAGAAACTGTTTGGGAAATTAATTGCTCTTATTCTGCACTGCCATACTAAGCAGCACTAATTGGACTGTGGGTGAGGTACTTCCCTGTTCTTATTAATAAATTATTTGTCTTTAGTTCCAGAAATGCATGGTGAGAGTGCAGCAATACAAAGTCTGCACTCCAGCAAAGGGACATGTAACTCAGTCACCTCCACATCCACAAACCTCAGCCTCCCAGAAACATAAGCAAGCTGGAAATGGATGACTCACCTGCTCAATATCACTGTTTTTCCTTGATTTATATATAAATTCACCAATGGCTACGAACACCGAAAGAACAAGCCCTGCAGCGAGCACTATGAAGATGCCCCCAATATTCTCCACCCCGAGAGCGCTGGCTTCTTTGCTGTCCTCCTCAGGGCAGCCATTGCCTCGCCACCACTTTTCCTTCATCATGTGTAGCTTTCCCTCCTCCTGGAGCTGGAGGATGGCAATGGTGATCTTGTCTCTGTAAGGAGACCCTGCAAGGTGAGAGCAAGACCCATCAGTGATGCTTGCAGCAAAGTGAAGGCAGGAAGGGAGCAAGCTGCTGCTATCTGAAGCAAAAGTTCTCCCTTATCATGGGATTGATTATTCCAGCTAGGAAGTCTTGGTTTCTCTTCTCCTGGAAGGGGGAAGATTACTATCTCTCGGTGTCTGCCCTGGGGACTGGAAAGCAGAAGGTTCCTTTGGTGCAGTTATTTGTTTGAGAATTCATTATAATTTTTAGGGTCTCCTACTGAGATTTATTTAAGCCTTGGTGGTGGGTTTTCTTGCTAAGTAAATCCTTCATATCACGTCTGAATATTGCTTTCAGCATCCTTTGAGACTTTCCACTTTGCATCTCTTCTATTTATTTCAACATGCTCATTTTTTCTACTGTATGTAAAATGAATAGCTAAGAAAAGCCCACAGTCAGTCAGACACATTCTCTTCTCATTTATACCTGCATAAGCCCAGAAGTCCACTTCAGCTACCTTACAACTTATAAGAGCACAAGGCGGCTGAGTCTTTTTTTTCACATGACCTGCAACAGTATTGGCACTGCAAGCTGAAAATAGCAACTATTTCATGCTTTTTATTTGCGGGCCAACAGCTTATTAAATGATGTGTCTTCAAGCTCAGTAGCATTAATGGACCTGTACTGTACCTGGCAAATAGCTGGATCACACTGGGCAGTTCAATCTATTTAGGTTTGCATCTCACTCACTCTGCTCTGGCTCTCTGTCTTCCAAAATCTCTGCCACCTGTGCTGCTGCAGTAGCACAAGTCTGTAGCCCTAAAGGAGGGCGAGGGAGAGGCTTGCCCCACGTCTCACTTCTGGAGCAGTGCCTGGTTAAAAGCAATTGCTACCAATTATCTTTTCCCATGTTGCCAGAAGCTGAAGTTATCAACAATAATAGCAGCAACCCTGTTATTAACTGTGATAGACAAGTGGAAGTTGGTTTTGGCATTGAGAGAGAGACTTTTCTTTAGGGGGCAAGGATTTTATGATAGCAAGCAGGAGAGGGTTACAAGAAAGCTTGTTTGGCTCTAAAGGTTTATATGTGCCCCAAACCCTGCCATGTTGGACTTTCTACAGTTGGAAGCCTTTATTGTCTGGGCTGAAATACAGTGTTGTCAGTCCTTCATTCATGTAGCTAACTACCGTCCATCCTTTCATCTCCTTTAGCACATTAATAAGACTATTTTCTTCAACCGTAATTTCACCAAAAGTCACATTTTGTTGCAAGTTAAAGTGGTTTCAATTCTCAATGCAAGCAAGGTAAACAAACTTTAAGGGCAGAACGTATGCCAGAATTTCAGTGATAGCGTGGTACACATAGATACGGACACCTAATAAAAATCTTACTAGGCCTTCGAAAGTTGGCCTCCCAGCTTCAGTTTTCTTATACTACCATGAAGAACGTTATTAAAAATACTTGTACCATGAATACAAGTTCCCTTCTCTGCTTTCCATTTCCTTTAGCCCGCAGTACCGTCTGAGGAGAATCAGTGTGAAAAACATTGCAGTTCTTCATTTGTTGTGCCAACACTCAGCTATTTTTTAGTGTATCTTACTGCCAGCACTGGGACATGCTGTGACCACAGATGCCAAGAGACATGTGTCAGATTATACAAAGTCCATCTGGGAAGCCAGCAATCAGCAGCCACTGCTTGAGGTAGTGAGCTTTCAAAGGAAAATAGGCCTGCTGTAAGAATAGATGATTTCTATGCGTGCTATTAAAGAACCAAAAATAAACACAACAGAAACCAAAACAGAAACACGTTCAAAACTGTCTCTACACAGAGAAATGAATTATTACCACTGCAAACAGCAGCGCCTCTCAGAAGAAAGAGCAGAATTGTTTCTAGCTTAAGAGAGGTTTGTCACCCTGATATATGGAGTCTATTAGGTTGTAGGACTCATCTGTTTTCCCTTGTCTGAAAGGACATAGCTGTTAGGTAAAGTGAAGCAGCCTGAGTCACAATACAGGATTTGTGTGGATGTTCATTCTTTCTTGTGATGTTTCTGTTGCCAGCAAGATTATCACAACTCATCTTGAGGGTAACAGGTACATCTATATTTCTATGCGTGCTTTTAAAGTTTGTCAAGTGTGCCTGAAGTGTTGGATTGGTGATGTTTTATTGGTGAGCACTAAAAGCGCACACAGATGCATCTCAGCACCTCTCTGAATATTCAGCATATCATTTATGGCCTCTGAGCTATTAACAACCTACCTCTCAGGCCAAGAAATGCATCTATCTACTTTCTTAGCAGTCTCCCAAATAACTGGTAATAGCTTTAGTTTTAGAATTACTAGCATCAGCACTGGCAGTGATGCTGGAATTAATACCTGTCCTGACACCTATAATAATGTTGCTTTCTTCAACTGGATTCCTCCCAGGGTGACATTTTGTACAGGTTTTGCTTAGAGGTGCTTTTGTACAGCAGTATTCCAGAGTGTGTTAATTTCACCACCAACCATAGCTGCAGATTTTTCATTAGTAATGTTTTTTGCCAAGAATCTGATGAAAACCATCCTCTTTGTGACCCATTGGCTCCGTAATAAACATAAATGGAAATGTTTGCTGATGTGCCTAAACGTCCTTT
Organism: Athene noctua; assembly: GCF_965140245.1. NCBI lineage: Eukaryota > Metazoa > Chordata > Aves > Strigiformes > Strigidae > Athene > Athene noctua. The sequence goes on from NC_134037.1 coordinate 161,152,604, forward strand.
AACCTAACTCAGCACAAAGAATTAGGAAGACAGGCTATATCTGCAGTTTTTTACTTGCAGAAGCTGCTCTGATAAATAAAATAGTACATTTCCTGGCTTTCTATAAGAACTTTCAAAAAGTCTTCTGCCTGTTTCTTTGGGAATCAAATGGTGATGATATTCAGTTCATTCTCTAGAAATTTTGGAGTGCAAGGCACACTTTTGCTGCTGCAAACCCTAGCTGTCTGGTTTGTGCATTCCCCTGAAGGAACGAATGCAGACCAGTTAAGACTTACTGAAACTTTGGTGTTGAGTTTTCTTTTTTTCCATACAATTTCTGCAATCGCCTTGAATGCTATGAGAAAAACAACCAAGCCTTTGGGGTCCATGGGAATAGTAGAAGGATTTCCACGACTTATCTTGTTTATGAAATCAATCTTTTAAAAATTTAAGATGCCTGATCATACTGAATTATTCCACAGTGCTTGGAGATATCTATTCCCCTGAATCTTGCTGGTTTTCCTTAAGAAAAAATTAAGGCACATTTATCATACAAGAAACATCTTATAAATTTATTTCACAGCTGTATTTCTAATGGATGCACTCTCTCTGAGGATTACCATCTGTTCCAATTATGCCTTCATTGTTCTTGGTTTAAAGTGTGGCAGCTTTATAACTGCAATGAAACTCTTGCTGTACATTTGTCTTTATTCAGAATTTTAGCTTTTGTATCGTTTTACTAAGGGTGACAAGGCTGTTCTCACATAGCCAGTGGAAAAATATACTTAAAATATTATCTATATGACAATCTGTCTGAGGTATGCAGTAGCATGAAGAATCACAGTTCAAAGTGCAGTGGTGTTTCCCCCCTTATTTATATCTGGTCTGTTACATCTGTGTAAACTGATATTGCCTTGAATAATTCCCCTGAAGACAATAAAATTGCATAGCTATTAACTGACTGTGACATGGTAAATGCATATGTGAGCAGTATGGAGAGGGATATTATACAGGAAAAGGATCTGGCTGCCCAGTGCTGATTATTCACAAGAATACAGCACAAAAACATGCTTTCTAATTTCCTACAATTAGAAAATCTTGAAAAGGACATGTTAAAAAAGGTCTACAGGAGAGTTCACAGAGACTGGGAGTCTTAAGACTCTACTTAGCTCAAAACACTGAAATCCTTGATGCAGAACCTGGTAACTGCTTCTTGCTGTTCTTATGTATTGCTCTGAGGTCATGGAATAGATCTGAAATTAATGTCCGTTCATGCAGCTTTCTTTGGGATGCATATGTTGGACATAACATTTATGCTGCTCATTTCCATTTTCTCAGAGGCACTACCTGATCTCTCAAGCTAAATGGATTTTCAGTAGAGTGACTTGCACCTTGAGCAGCACAGAGGTGCTACTCAGTTTGCTACGAATGGGATGCTCCAGAAGGCAAGCAGGTCACTCGACCTAGTTCTGCAGGTGTAGCCTGCACTGCTATATTCCCTCTTGCTTGCAGAGACTGCTTGCAGATAAGCAGGGCAAGAGTAGATGTTTTGCCTAAAAGGAGTCTCCTAGGGTCTGTTTTGATGAGAAAGTTTTCTAGAAGACTAGACATGATTCCGATGGCCATCTGAACTTCTGCAGGGGACATTGCTGGGTGTGCTTCACAACACCTGTGCTGGAAAGCATCTTACCAATAGGGGTTCCCACGCCGTAGCCTTTTGAGTCAATGAGCCCTCCGATCTGGGTGAGATTGCAGTTTCTCTGAGTCACGTACTCTATGCTGGTCGACTCCATTAACAGTGCGTAGTCCGTTGTGAGCACACGCTGGATGCCCTCATCATTGTTCTTCACCAGCGCTGTCTGCTGCCTGCTGCTCATGAATGCCCACATCTTCTCATATGTTGATATTTTGGATTTCTAAGGAAGGAAAATGAGGGCACAGAATCATGCCAGCACCCAAATTACACTTGTAAAATATTCCTCAGCCTTTTGTTGTGACCTATGCCAATAGCACATCTTGAATGAAAGAGAATTGGTAACAGGGTTTTCCTTCCAGCAGCCTCTCTCTCTTACTGTGCTTTATGCTGAGGAATCTCTTTTCATTCCTTTGCGGTGCCAGGCACTTCATTACTGGCACAACTGTGAGGTGCTTGGAAGTTTTCTGGGCTAATGCTGTTACATGGATTACAGCACAGTACCCAGTTAAACAGTGCAGCTGGATACTGCTGCACTCAGAAGCAGTGCTTCTGCCTATCAGGGTAAACACACTACTCCAAAAGCCTGATGATGAATAAAGTACTGGCTCTTTTGTATTGATATCACTTGCCTAGAAGTCATGTAATTCAAGGATAGAGCTTGAGAAACAAACCCAAAGCAGCTTCTAAGCAAACTTCTGCTTTCATTGCAATCAGACTTAAGGACTTCATCCTTCTCCCACTGAAGTTAAGGGGGAGCTTGCCAGGAGGAGTGTATACATGTCCTGTGTCAATGCCCAGCTGCACAGGGAAGAGGGATGCCAGAAGCCCCAGCTACCTCTGTACAGTGTTGAACATCCCTTCCTCACCACTCCTTTCCCCACGATGTGGGAGCTGTGAGGGACCCAGGCACCCTGTAGGAAAAGACAGTGCCAGTGCCCCCTTGTTCGCACTTCTGCCTTTGTTGGACGACATAGAAAGAAAAACAACCTGCTCAGGAATGTGCTGGAGCCCTGTGCCTGCTACCTTCATGATGTGCTACCTACAAACCAAAAAACCTTCAAGCACTTGAACATTACAAGCACAATTAAGTGTCTTTCTTCCTTGTATGTTCTCAAACAACACTGAGCACATAATGTCACTTTTGGATTAAATATCAAGGTAGAGCTACAGACACATGGACCATTAGAAACTGTCAATAGAAATAATTTTGTCTCAAGATGGCAAAGCCAACCATTGCCAATATACTCTGTGCTGCAGCCTAGCATGAACCAGACACAAGCAAACCAACTTTTTTACGTAAATATGAACTGAAAGCCCTCCATACATTCAGGTTTCCCCAGTTCTGGGGCAGTATATTCTCACTTTCTTCATGAGTCCTCTCTTTGATCTATAGGCATCATAGCTGATTTTAGTCTCATTGTGTGAAGACCATATGTGTTTATTACACACCAGTATCTGGGGGATTCTTGTGAGAAGTTGATTTTCTGGTTCTTTGAGTTTTAAATGTCAATATGCTTCACCTGTAAATTCAATAGCTGTGAATGTCAGCCTAGTTCCACCTAAGTTTGGTAAGCCACAGTTTACCACTAAACTTTGAAGATGGTTAAGTGGCTCTTTACTAGCAGAAACCATTTTTACTGTTCAGTTTGGAATATTTTTTTAAATTGATAAATCTGAGCAGTAATTTAGCCAGATATTGAATTTACTAGAAAGATGTATTCCTTATTCAGATGAGTTTGAAAGAAAGATTTTAGTTTCTCGAGTTGCTAACTCCCATTTTTTTGGGGGGATAGATCATATGCCAAATTCTCGCTTTTGAATTCTTACTGATTTCAGTGGAAACACATCTGCACATCAGAAGGTAGGAGATGGCAAGAGTTGCAACATGAGATTAAGATCTATTATCACAGAGGAGCAAGAAAGCAATGGAAGATTTAGACATGTTGGAAACAGAGCAGGACTGCAGTCTGGAGAAATATGTGTTTGTCATGATTTGTGGATGTGGAACATCTTGCCTTCAGTTGGACATTTCCCAAATTTGGACATGCACGCAGATGATGAATGCTGCCCGAGATCCATGTGGCTCACCTGCCTAGAAGTCCATCCCCTTGCTGGAGCACTCCTTAACTGTCCAGGCCCTGTTTCCTGGGTATTTTCATCTGGTATGGCCAGATCTGGTATGGCCAGTTCTGGTCTGCGAGGAGGCTGACTCTGAAGTTCCTCCAAAGTCAGAACTCCATTTTTTCCCCATAAATAATTTCAATTGCTTTTGTTTTCATTCCTCCCATTACCTGACTAGAAAATATAGTCACTGCAAAAACTTTCTTGAAAATACTGCCTCTTAGCAATAGTTTTCCTGGGACAATATTACATCAGGGATACTAGTGTAAGGTATTCAAAAATTAGTAGAAAAACACAACTGTTATAGATACATTAGGCTAAATAAAAAGCTATGAAAGTTTGAATAAATGCAATTTTTTTTCAGAAAAGCAGTGGAAGTACCTTGCTTTTCTTATATGTTCCAAACCTGCATCCCATCCAGTAGGTACATCGCATAATAATTATCTTTCAGGGACTTCCTACTTCTACTTTAAGCACAAAGTCCTAAACCAAAGTTCTTCAGAGTCTGCTTCATTCAGGATCTTTTTCTGCACTTAATGTCTTCAGAAATCCTTTTGTCATGTGTGTCTCTTACAGTCCTGAAAATCACACTCATCTGGTCTTTGCATCTTGTGTCCTACATGACAGGCACTCTCTTGTTCCTCTCTCCTCCGTATCAAGGATCACCCTGAGTGTCACAGTTTTGCTTTAAAAAACCTGTTGGTCTGAAAGAGTCTGCTGTTTCTCTTGACATTTCTTGGATTACGTACTGGGTGTAGCCCTCAGATAAATTAAATCTTGCAACACAGGAAGCACTTGAAATAATGACCCTTCTTTAGTGCAACTCAGCCCTGCACTACCCTGCCGCAGGACATTTTTATTGCTGTTGCACCTGGTTGAGCTGTTTCCTCCTTTCCCTTTCCCTGTCCCTATCACATCAGCACTCCCAGGTGGCAGGACTGCCTCTGCAGCACAGGCTACCCATCGTGAAAAGCACCTTTGACCACAGCTCAGCATCTCCAGCCCTCAAATTGGAGGGGCATGTCTGCCAGAGGGTACCCCTGGGCACTGGGATGCTCCCAGAGTCTGTCATGGCACAGGGCAGCCCGGGGGAGACTGTCCAGGCCAGGCCAGGACTTGATGCTCCCCAGAAAGAGGCAGTTATTTCAGGTGTCTTCTCTAGAAACATCATGGCAAAGGCGCTTTTTCTTAAACTACACTGTAATGCACGTGCAGCATGGGAATGGGAGTAACTGCTGCCTAGAAACCCTTACTCCTGCCTTCTCCTAATTCCCAGGTCTCTCACTGGTGTGGAGGGGTGTGTGTGTGCATGTGAGTGCACACGTGCTTACTTAGCTCGGGAAGTATATGCCGTATTTAGCAGTCCAAGAGAGGCAAAGTCATGCCCTCACAGAGCATAGTCTTCTTTTTGCATACCTAAGTATCTATCGTATTTATTGTACAGAGACATACTCTGGTGATATTTTTTTTAAGTTTTGGACAGCATAAAGAAATCTAATCTTGTGAGGATCTTGAAGGGCTGCTGTAATAAAAATAATAACACCTTTTATATAACACTGTGTGTGTCACACTAGTTTACAAGTGTGATAAATGGTATTTTTCATGCATCTTTCACTATGTCACTTCTACTCTGCTGGAGAATCCATCTCCATTCTGCACAAAACCTAATGTCCTTTCATTTGTGTTTGTGTACATGTGTATTTCAGGCACAAGTAAGCTCATGTATAGCATATAAATATTTAATCACCTTGTCTGGATTTTTTTTTTTTAGGCCTACATTCTTTTAAGCCTACAAATTTTAACCTCAGGGATTAATGGTGCAAAAAACACAGTGTAAAGCTGAAAACAGCTCTAGAAATTTGTTCTGAACTTCTCATATTGAAATTCAAAAGCTATTTCCTCTTAAAAAAAACATGGAATAAACAGGTTTTGAAGTTTTTTCTCTGACGCTGAATTTGACTTCAGAATAGCAATGACAGTGACTCTCTTTGGGAAGTGAAGAGCACTTAGACCAAGGGTTTGTCCCAGAGTCCTTCAGAAGGTGGCACAGCTGCTTCCTCCTGCCTTATATTCCTGATGAGAGTCTGGTACTTGCCTTACAGGGTTTCCAGGATTATCTCCATATGGGTTTCCCAGCATATGATAATGGAAATGTCAGCATATCGTTTCAAGAACTGAGTATAACAAGACTGGGAAAAACACTGAAGTTTGTGCATTTCTTTCAGCACAGAAACATTTCTATTTGGCCACAGGAGAGCCATTACAAGGGCAGTTCACTCCTGACAGCTCCAGCAGGGTTAGCTTACCATCAGATCTATTGCATGATTGAAACATCCTTGATGAGCATTATTTGTTTTGAGAGATGACCCAAATACTTTAGCCAAGATCTTTTTTGTGTGTAAGGATTTTGCCTGGCATAAGGGCTTGTGGTTAACACCAGGCAAGGGGCTTGGGCTGGAGCAGGAGGCAAGAGGGCTTGTGTGTAGCACGAGTTATTTTGCCCCCCATCCTGCTTCCCCACACTGTCTCATCCTCTTCAAAGCCACTGCATATTTGACTATCTATAAATGCCATTCTTAGATGCTACAGTCAAAATCATGACACTGGTTCCTTCAGTGCTTAACTTCCCCGCTGAGACTACCGATGAAGCTGCTAATTAATTCTAATTGTCATAGGATTTTTGTGCGTATATCCTATATTTATAGCTTGTTGGCTTTTACGTTGACATTTTATGAAATTAACCCATTTTGTAAGTAATTAATACTAATAGTGAAAAAAAAATTGCAGTTATCTACAAAGGAATTAGCCACAGAAAATGATCTTTTACTTACAGATGTGTTGATGTGTGTATGTGGCCTGTATATTAACGGTGTCTGTAATATTGACCATAGACCATTTTAAAAAAGGGATAAACAAACTTGCATTTTGACTGCCTGCAGTATGATTGCAGTGCAAATGTGACCTTCAGAAGTGATTTTAGCCAAGTGGCTGGAAGAAGCTGAGATCCCACCCTGAGAGGTAACCTGGAGGGGAATGACCACAGGTCCATGCCCTGGTTCCCTTCAGATCCTCCCATCAAAGGCACGGTTTTGTCCCTCAGAGTAGTACAGCATCAGATTGTTTCGTGATATGTCTTGCAGAAAAATGTTCCATCTTTTACATTAATAGTGCTGAAGAATCCTCTATGGATTTGGGCAAATGATGTATTTACCTATTATGCTAACCCTTTCAAATGTTTTGATTCCTCCTCACCATTTATCGCTGGAGGGCCATGAGTTGGTCCAACCATACAGAGCTGGCTGATGTCATCTTACCTTGAAGAAGGTCATTGTGGAACCATCTCTAACAGCCCCGTACTCTATCTTGGTTTGCTTTGCCAAATCATCTGCTGAATCAATGGGGGATTCCATCCTCTCCACGGTCAGGAAGGCAGCCAGGTTGGCAGTATAGGATGAGATTATGATTAAGGTGAAAAACCACCATATTCCTCCAACTATTCTGGTAGAAAGAGCTTTGGGCATCAGCTCTGATCCTGTTACAATATCATCAAAACAATCAGATTAAAACGATGTTGAAAGATGCCTTTCCTGATACCACAGACTGCTTTTAGACACAGAATGTTTTTATGAGCTGTAGTATGATAAAATGATTTAAACAATAATCTCACAGATGCACAGCTAACATTTATAATGGCAGCACACTGTGAAGGGGATGTATGCCATGATACATGACAAATGGAATTATCCTTGGGTCTGAGTCCCATTACATCTCTGAGCTAATACTCATTGTGATATTAACCTCTTACATCCCCAGCAAGCTATACTAATATTTTTGTCCATTTTCTGAATCCCTTTTTGCCAGTATACAGTAATCAATTTTTTAACTGGAGAACATTAGCAGAATGTTATGCTGCTTGCAAGCTACCTGGCAGAAGTAGCTTACAAGACAAATTCGCCCTGTGCAGCATCCTAACAACACACCTAAGCAGAAACAGGGCGATCAATATGGTTCCAGTGAACTCGTTGGCCTGTGTGAACCTGAGCTCAAAACCCAGAACACGTCTTATTGCAAACATGTGGTTTACATTTCAGAGGGTGAATGGATGTATCCTTTGGATCTACAGGGCAATGTGAAGTTTTGGACAATGTATTTAACATTCATTATGCATGAAAATGTTTCAGCAGATCTACCTGCATGACACACCAACAAATACCAAAGTGATCTGCCATTGTCATAAAACCCAACAGAATAGCATGTGTGGGTGTTAGGTGCACTGAAACAGCTTCTAAACAGACAAACTATTTAAGCCACACAGTTACTTCTATTTCTAAGCATTCTGATGCAAGTTCTGTGCTTTTTTTTCTAGAGGTGTCCCCACTGAACTTAGCTCATTATGTGGGATTCAAGGATCTGGTTCAGCAAAGCACTTAGGCAGCTACTTGAATACTCCTGATTCCAAGTTAAGCTTTTGCATAATTATTTTGTTGATGAAGGATGGACTTAAGAAGGTGCTTAAGTGCCTGTAAACGGAGATCTCAGCACATAAAGTTTTTGATGTGACAAACATATTTCTATTACTGGAAAAGAGTATTGACATATTATCTCTCCCCAGCTATTTAATGATTTCTCTAAGAAATTTCAACATGTGTCAGAGAATATTTTCAGACTTTGCAAAAACTCTGAATGTGACTTTTGGGGCAAAGACTGAAAGGGTAAAAACTTTCCAAACAACTAGCAAACAGATTTAACTTAGCTTTGTAAACATATAGACATGTCTCTTAAAGGTCAAAGCTAAGCATAGCCCAAGGGTTTGAGTAGGTTGACAGAATTGCCAAACTGTGAGAGCAGATGCTCTTCCTGTGCAGCCCTGTGCAGCCCTGGTGCTGCATGGATTTCAAATTAAGCCAACAGTCTAAAAGCAAAAACTCTCACTTGAAATTTTTGAGTCCAAATGTACTAGTTTCAAGAGCTGTAGCTCTATCTGGGTTTATGTTTGGGGTCTGTTGCACTTTCTTGCTTTTCAGATTAGATTTTTTTTAATATACAATGAAATCTTTTTCTGTCTTGTATTGTTGCTCTCAGGAAACGTGTGGTTTTATTTCTAAGCTGGGGTTGACCTGCAAAAGCTGGCTTCTAGGAGTGCTGATTCAGGTCATCTTGAAGGTATTATTTCTTTTAAGATTAGACAGCTATAGAAGTATAATTTCTACACTTGGATGCAATATCTAGCTCTGACATATTCATCCTGGTAATGCATAATAGCCAGATACCTTGCAGGTATCTTAATAAGTAACCATGAAATCTGCCAGTGCAGCCTTACAGCAGCACAAGACAGTAGTCGGAGGAGCCCTGTGTGCTGAATTTGTGGGCTGAGTTACCAAACCTCCTGTGATTTCCTCTAGCAAAAAGTTGTTTGTGAAAAAGCATCAGAATACATTCAGTTCAATTAAACTCAAAACATCACAGTCTATTAATTATGCAGTGAGCTACTGTTTCGCTTTTGTGAGCACACTCTGCTCCCAGCTGAACCAAGCGGGCCCAGAGTCTCTTTTGATCATTCCCACGATTATTTCAATGTTCACCTTTTCGAGGGCCTTGATTCCAGCAAAAAGGATTGATACATGCTCCACGCTCACCGGCTTCGCCCTACACACTCTCCTTAACCAGATATTCCTGGTCTGACCCATTGCTGGGCTGAACTGGGGCTCTCATGGATAGCTTTCCTTTCTGAAAGTGATAGCTTCTCTGAATGAATTGGATGAAATGTGCCCTGTTTGGATGCTTTCAGAGTATGCATAACACATCTGAGACTTTCAGGGGAAAAACAGGGGAAGTAACGTCTAAATAAAAAACGTTGCTAGCAGACTCAGGGTCAGAGACAATACTTGCTGAAGTCTCTCTAGTGCCTTTTTATGGCAGACATGACAGCCAATCCTGATCCAGACTTTGCTCACGCTCTGTAGAAAAGAGAAAGTCTGATCATCACATTTTAAAATTTAATAACAAGTGGCTTCCAATCAAGCATAACAAGCAGCTGCTGCCAACAAGAAAGAGCGTAACACTAGATGCAGAGTTTCACAACCATTCACATCATGTTCAAACTCTTCACGTTAATGATGATGCACTTACAATCACACGCACCACAAGTTTGTACATGGAAACATTTGTGTAGCCTTACAAATGTTCTTTCTTTTTCTTTCTTTCTTTCTCTCTTTCATTTTGTTTTTAATCTTCTTGAAAGACAAGCAGAGTCTGGTTGGGGCTGACTGTCATGTACCCAAGGTAGTGGTAACGAGCAGACACTGCATCCCACAGTTTGCTGTGGATGATGGTAAACTCCAAAAAAGGCAGTACATCAAAACACAAAATCCTGGGGCACTTTCACACACAGGGCAATCACAGTTATATACACACACCTGTCTGATACTGTAAAACCTCAGGCTGTGTTTTACTCATAAATTGGAAGGAAAACAAAACAAAAAAAACCAAAACTGAACAGCTCTTCCTTCATCCAACCTCCTTCAAAGTAATTTCTATGAGGAAGCTCTATATCCTGTCAGTAGATTAGTGCACCAATAAAAGCAAGTGCATCTTAGGTACAATACAAACTTTATTTTCTACCATATCTATGAAAAAATCCTTCTCATGTTTTGGTTTTGGTTTTGTTTTTTTTTTTTTTTACTGCTACTCATATCTGTTAAAGAGGGAAGAATAAACTGTACCTGGATGAATGCAGAGATGGTTTTATATTCCTTACTTAAATGTTTAGGAATTTAATACCAAGGTAGTGCTGGGCTTTCCTCTGGATTGCCTTTTTGGTTGTTGTAGTGGGGTGGGGGTTTTTTTGTTAATCTTTGATTCAACTTGAAATGTTTGTCAGAAAATATTTTCATTCTTTTCAGTGGACCTCAGTTTTGGTGAATAGTGATTTAATTGGAAACCTTAGAACATACACGCCATAAACAAATGTGTTTAGTACAAATATCTGTTTGACTTCCCATATGGAGTAAGCTTCACTGCCCTTCCTTGTCAACCGAGTAAAAATGTCAGCTGTTTCCAAAACCATCAGCAACAGGGACTTGTGACTGGGTTAAGTTAATGCTTCTAGGGTTGGATGCATTTACAGAAGGATGGGACTCATACCTGCAGAAAAGCCATAAAAAAGGTTTTGTTTTGGTTTTAAACAAAATGTTTGACAAGTGCCAACAAACTTAACAACCCTTCTGAAGAAAGAGCATCTTTTTTGTTTAGCAGTTATAACCGTTTTTCTAGGGTAGCTAAGGCTGTTACTATTTCTGTTGGGATGGAGCCCAACATTTTTCTGTTGGCAAACCTCTTATACCAATAAACTCAACTTCAGCATAAAACACTTCATATCCTTCTTGTGATTAGTTTACATTTCAGCTCCAGAAGCTCCCATGTGACCCTGTCCGCTTCCCTTTCTCTCAGACGCTTTCTCTCCTTCCTCCTGCTGCAGCCCTATTCTGGGTTTCACAGGTAGGTTCCCCTCCTCTGCCTGCTCCTGCTTGCAGCAGCACGTCGTTTTCTTCCTTTCTTCTATTGCTTAGTTTCTGAGATCAGGTTTTACAGTATATGTTGTATTTACAGAGGGTGGAGTTTACCAGCACAGAAGCCCTTGAGCAGACTGTGGGACGTGTGCGATAACGAAGTGTAACCGGTGTACCTTGCTGCATGAGAGCTCCAACTCCAAACCAGAAACTATTTAGTAAAGTAAAATTGTTTTCCACCACATCTGAGTCTGGGTTGCACGGGTGGGGGTTATACCATTCATATGGTGTAAACCTGTGGCAGTTAACAGAAACAATCTGTAAACATCAAATAGAGTACACACAGCGGCAGCAAACCTGCTGAACAACGCACAAAGTGAGTAGGTTAATGAAGGAAACAAGAAAAAGAAAACCTCAGCTGAAAGGCTGTCCACAGGACATCTCACAGCTGCCTCGCACAAGCTGTGGAGCAGCACTGCAATGCCAGGAGCCGTTTTCACAGTCCTGGATGTAGCACAGGGCAACTCCCTTACTCTTCCGGCTCTCAGGTTAGAGCCCTCAAGGGTGAGGCTGCTGCAATACCCCACAGCTTCCCTGCCCGCACTGCTGACAGACAAACATTTGCAGGGGTGTGGGGACAACTGAAAGTCACATAGCTGCTCCTTGGTAAAGCATTTAGAAAATAATGAAGGAGTAGCAGCATCACTAGCTGTCTGTAGTTGAGATGCTCTTCCCGCATGAGGCTGCCGCGGCAGCAAAAACAAAGCTGCCGATCATTTGAAGGCGTTTGGGAGCAATTGCAGTGCCAGAAAGTCATAGGGCCACATTGTCGGCATTGCTGGGAGAGAATTATACAGAGAATTGCCTTAACAGAAGAACTCTGCTCTATTCCCCATGCACTGTCCTGCAAACCGTGCCATTTCTGCTCTGCACAACACTTGGCAGAGCTACATTAAGGACCATTTCTCCCCAAGGTACCTTGCCTGCTGTTGCCTCCCGCTGCTGCGTGGCTTGCTGCATACTTTCTCATGAAGTTTATGAATATAGCTTTAATTGACAATGTCATGCCAATACATTTTAATTACAGTTTCAACAATATAATTAAGCATTGAATTTATGCACGGTTGCAAGCAGAGTGCCTTGCTTAGATGAAGTAATGAACTCTGATAATAATGAACCCACTAATTGAAACTGTATGTAGCTTAGGATGCTATTAGCCGCACAATATTACCATTACGAGTGAAACAGTATTAAAAATCCTAACAAAAGACACAGCTTTCAGTTTCAAGATACAACAGTTCTGCATACACCAGTTAAAAGAAAAGCAGTCACCAAGATATATGTTTCAAATTTGTGCTAGAATAATGGAAGCAACTGTTATGTAGTAACAAAATCATTTCCAGTTCAGTTCATGCACATGTGGGGAAACACATCCTTAACAAGAGACCCCCATTTAGGACCTGTAGGTTGCCTGAGCTGCCAACCACCACAGAAGTGAAGAGGTCCCATGCCGAGTGTTCCCCAGAGGGTCCCACAGTGTTAACACAGGAAAGTAAGAGGATGTACAAGTAACCCTGCCCTGACCTGATTGGGAAGCCCAAGGCTGGGATCTTGCATTGTTTTAGGCAACAACCACATCCAGTAGTTTGGAAACAAATGTCTCCACCACCAAAAGAGGAAAACAGCCATTGCTAGAACGTGGCAATGAAATTCTTGCAGCAAAACTCTTTCTGCCAGACCAGAAAGATTTTTATAGCTCTGGGTATATATTTTAATGCGGTACTAGGGCATATATTTCTTTTTCACCTTGAAACAAAAGCTGATTTTCTTCTTGTGTTTCTATTGCTATGTTCAGCTCTAAGAAGAGGCTGGCTTACAATTCAGCTCTATTTCACTGCTCAGGTCTTCTGTTTTCCTGGACATTTTCCCCCTCTTCAGGCCTTCAGCAGTAGCTATGCTGAGATTTCTGATAAAGACGAGATTCTCAAGCTCAACTAAGCACCTTTTTATATAGTCTCTGTGTGACATTATTCACCACTGGTGGCTACCTCAGCTACCTAGCTCTACCATCATTGACATCAAGAGCACAACTGCTATGGCGTTTGTAGTAAAGGGAAATTTTGGCAGAAAACACCTTGTTCACTCACTGCCAGCGTACTTAGGAAAAGTGCTTTGTCAGTCTGTAACCCTTTGCAGTGTTTGAAGTTTAAAAATTAATATAACAATGATGGGGCCACATAAGGCTCAAAGACAAATGAGAAATTATTCAGCTGCTGAAAAGCCTGAAGAAATAACAGGAAGATTATCCCAGTTATGAAAATTATTCCCAAGTATTTGTCTTCCATGAACTGATGTCAAAATACTGTTAACCATTTAATTTACTGTGGCAGTGTTAAAAAGGGGATGCTTCCTGAGGTTCTTAAAACCAATCTAACCAATATTTGCTAAAACACTTGGCAAATCTTACAGAAATCTTGATGCATTTGGAGATGTGAACAGGTCTAGATGTAGACTATAAGAATAGCTTAGCTTCCTGGGGTAAATTAAAATTTATAAAGTTTAAATTAAATTAAGATGTCATATGAACACAGTTTTGTGTACTTCTTCAGCCTATGTAGTTACGATCTAATTAGGCACTGCTTTTAGGCATCAGTTCAACAAAAGCACTTATGTCAGAAAAAAATTCAACATTCAGAAAATTATGTTAACTGTTTTGCTGAACTAGTACACTCTTTTCCTAAAATAGGTGGGTTATTAAATGATATGCAAACTTGATTTATTTAAGCTGTTACAAGTTGGGCTTTGTGCTGTGTGTTGTGAATGTGGGGGGGTCTATACCTCTAATGATATGTAAGCCTTTTAGCTAATTTTAGCCACATTTGACAAATAGGTAGGCCTTAGAGTTTATTATGCTCCTGCAAGTGTTGTGAAACATTGTGGTAGTAGCCCCACTAGGAAAGAAGCTGCAGGGTGAGCTCACAACTCGTTATGTATCAGTTAATCCGCAGGGGAGAGATCACCCATAAATCTTTCAGCTGCAGAGAAAACAAACAGACAGACAAACAAACTTCAACTAGTGATCACAATCCACCATGAGACACAAATCTGTAGGGAAATCAGGGTTCATTAGTTACGCTGCTGCTGGAACTACTGCTTTTTAAAAAGATTTCGGAAACAAAGGTATAACGCAGTTACACAGGGCAAACCTATGGATTTACCCAAAGGCTACACTGTGATTTGGAGCAATATTTAACAGTCAAGAAAGAAAAGCTAACAGGTTTCACAGCTGATGATTTGTGAGCACTGTGCTGTCCTTCGGTTTGCTTCTGGCCACGCATCTGCACGTAGGCAGCTCTGCAAGCAGACAGAGGACCCTGATGTTTATTTATTCTTGCAAAATTGTTGCTGTTATTTTAAAAAACAGAAGCCCCACGGATATCTCGGTCTTTGTTTTCCCTTCCACCTGTGCTGAGGTGGAGAGGATTGTGGGATGTTTTTAGTCTTGGCACACAACTGCAGAAAAGTCAATCTGTCACAGTCGAGCAGATTTAATAGTAGTCATGAATGAAATCATGATTTGTGTACAGTAAGAGTTATTATTTCTGGTACAGTGAGCCACTGCAAGAGCTTGTGGGAAGTCATGCCAGATTTTATAGAGTCCTATAGATGTCAGGGGTGGATAAACCCTTTCTTTTACCTTGGGCCAACTGATAGGTTAACTCATGACCTCTCCTCCTCCTTCTTTACATTCTCAGTAACGTAAAGGAAAAAGAAAATCCCACAAATTTCTGTACTTTGGTACCAGTATAGAAATATGCAAACAAGCAAAGCATCTACTTAGGTTGTCCACCTGGAACAAGGGTTGTTCAGTGGACCACGGAGAAATGTGTATCTGCGGCCAGTCACTCTCAGCAGAACTGTTCATGTGAGTAAAGGTTTTGGAGGCTTGTGTCTTCTGATTAAAAGAAAATGGTGAACTGGAGAAAAAGCAGCAAGAGCTTAATTTGACCTGGCTCACACAGATGTGGAAGTCAGGCACAATGTGCTATATTATCATAATTAATGATTCAGATTACAATTATTTTATGACCTTTGAATGAGGTGTATGTATGTATACACTGGAATATATACATTATTGCTGACTTCTGAAAGTTGAATGCCATAATTTGCAATAAAAACTGCAGCACTTCTACTACTGTTGCTGTGATGTGAATGTGTGAACTTCCAATGATACATCACTTCAGTTCTTATATTTCGTAGTGTAAATCTTTACTCAGGCTATTTTCCATATACTTTATTAATGGGGAATATATTGTTGTATAAGCAAACCAATACATAACAGATGTGGGGAAAGGCTTAATTAGGGATCCTCGGTAAAAAGCACTAAATATGAATCTTCGTGAAGCACTAATAAAAATATTTGTATTTGAAATTAAAAAAAAAGGAAAAAATGAAGGATAGGATGAGATCAGGTAAACAGAGTTGGAAATTATATTCCAAGGCCACTATATGAAGAAAAGGACAATAACTGTGCCAGTTCACAGTCCAGGTTTATTCAGGAGTATAGAAAAAACTATGCCTCAAATGACCGACTTCCTCTGACAAGTTTCTAAATTCGTTTTTTTTCACGCTTGGTTTGCTCTTGTTCAAAGCCCTAGAGCAACTGACTCCTAGACTGGTCCATGGTCTCTGAGGCCACAATAAGTACTTTGTATCCAGTTTGAGAAACCGTATCAGCTGTCCAGAGTTTTTAAGGTAAAGTTCAATGTTAAGGGTATAGAGTGTTCTGCTGGCCCTCTGGAAATGTGACTCTGGTCCACCAGTCCAGAAACCTTGTGGCACACCTGCCTTCTTTTGAGAACGTTATGAGCTTAGCTTCATTTGGAAAAATGGTGTGTATGTGCTTAGTTCCTTTTGGTTTTGAATAGGGACATCTGGGAGCCTGCCACTGACAGGCAGGGTGCACCTCAGGACAGCGCTGGGAGAGTCTTTGGGTATACTTGCAGATTGTCCCTTCAGGTTCCCAGTCATGTTATCTTGTATTTCAAGGGGAAATTAGCAGAGCTAATTAACATCCTGCAGCAAAAATATGTTCACATCCTCTTTCTTACCTTTTAACTGTATGAACTGTTAGTGGAAAAGAAAGGTGCTTATTTGAGTAACATAAACTGCTTTTCAACATGTAGTCTGCTGAGGTGGTGCATACTGACAAAGAAAGGCTGACGCATTTCATCAGTTATTTTTCTCCATTCAGCCCTTAAGGAAAGTAAAATCTCATCACATTGCAATATATAAAAGTGATAGCAGTGTTGATGTGAAAATACCAAGACTTTTTAGAATGTTATGTTTTAGGCCTGGATAAAACCCTTAGGATAGTGTTATCCTTCACAGAGCCCATGCAACACCTATGGGAGTAGAGATAGTTAAATGTGGCTGCATCTAAAGCTACGTCTTTGACTTACCTTGCAATGACAAAGAGGACACAACTGACTCCAAGGCAGGCTAGGAGAACATACATCCAAATATCAGGAGAAAGAGGGTTTAAAAAGGAGAAGACACCAGGGTTTGTCCCATTGGGCTTCCGGTACAAGATACTGATTCCCAGCGTCATGAAGGGCTTGGAAAAATCAATTACTTTCTCTCTTACATAGGTAATAGTAAGAGGAGCAACTGCCAGATCAGCTTTCTGAAAACACAAATGGGAAAATACTCATTCTTTTTCATGTTCAGCAAATGCACTGTTTCTTCCCTTTTTTCCCCCCAAGTATTAAAAACTAAACCAAATTTGACTATAAATCTGAAGTGTGTGACAAAATTTAACATTGCTACAGCTGGTACATGATATTGTGTTTCCTCTTTTTGCAGGCAGAGGGACATTTGTGACTTTCATGTGAGTCAGAGAGGCATGACCGGGGACATGGGACTCAGTCCTGTGCAACGGGGCAGACTGCAAGCAAGGACTGGTGGAGCGTCTGGGCAGGGACTACATCCACAGGGCAGAGGCTGCCACAGGGCAGAGGTGAGCTGGAAGCTCAGCCTTTGCTGTTGAAATTTATGGCCAGGGGATGGGCAGGACTTGTGCTACCTCAGTGCGTGCTGCCCCACTTCAGATGGAGGTTCCCCCCGACACCTGCAAACTCTTGGTTCAGATGTACTGATGTGCCTTCCTACTCTGACAAGTGGCAATAAAGACAGACTAGTAGCTCTAAAAAAGTTAAAATGAAAGCAAACATTTCATTTGGGCTGGCTTCATATCAAATACCACAGGTAAAAGGAGAATAAAGAGAGAAGGATTCAATCTTACATGATCTATGAGTTCTTTGACCATCCCATTCCACTCTCCTTTGTCATTCTGGGCTCCATATTTACCATCAGAAACTAGTTTGACCTCATAGATGAAGCCTAAAATATTTGACAGCTCCTTTAGTAAGTCCAGGCAATAACCCTCGAATCTGTCATTTCCATACAAGGGCTTGTCTGACTTCTTGTACATAACATAGGGATCTTCCTATAGAAAAAGACAGTAGACATGTAGCAATGGAAATGAGGTTTGTTTCAGATTTATATCAGTTTCTCTAAATTATGTTAATATTTTATAAATGGATTGCAATTAGGTGGAAACCAGTAATTTACCATGTCCATTAAAAGCTGTTTTAGGTGTGTTAACAAATTGACTGAATCAATTAGTGATAAGCATAAGGGCCCTAATTTTCAGTGGAACAGACAATTCATAGCTCCCAGGAGCTTTAACAAAAGTAGTGCTTAGTAGCTCCAAAATCAGACCAAGATCTGTATTCTACATTGTCCCACCCTAATGGACAGGAAGGGATACTGAAGGAGAGAGAAGCCTAAATAACAGAAAAATAATCATAAGTGGAACCTAAAAATTTATATTTTGTGAGAAACAAATCTTTATTGAAAGAAATCTGCAAATGTACAAATTAGCTGTGAGTGAATAAGGTATCCACATGAAAGAATGGAGAACAGCATAGGTAGATTGCAAAGTACCTTGTTGCTTTTCTTTTTAAAGCATTTTGGATAGAAGAAGATCTGGGCAAGCAGGTTTCTGCAGTTTAATGTGGCAAAAGACCTCTGGCAATAGAAAAGGAGTGTAGAGGGAGCTTTTGAGCTCTTTCCCTCCTCCTGAGGAATTTGACAGAATAATTGAAAAAAGTGGCATTACCAGCCAGGCAGAAAGCACGAGGCGGAACAACTCGTGAATACCCAGTTGCATATTTTCCTTTTATCATAGTGAGGTCATAACTCAGTCTGCCTATCCACTTTTTGTTACTTTCTTTCAGTCCTCTTCATCTCATTTTCAGTACAACAGAAGTACGTATAAGCACTGACTACAAAGCTGAGTATTTGTGTGTGTTAATTCTTCTGAGAAGAAAAGTATGCAGGGTTTGCCTCTGAAATATTTAAGTAAGTGAAACAACCTTGGAGGCGGAGGTTCCCAAGACTATTTCATTGGCAGTGGGGTATTTTTGAATCAATCTCATGGATGAATGTGTATGTCGCTTCTGAGTCTAAATCAAAAAAAATTCCTTGAAACAGGATACTTTAACAAAACATTGTTTAAGTGGAGGAAAACAGCCATGGGCTGCAGAGCAGAGGTGGCAAAGGCAGCTGTGGAGAGCCCTGCAACCCACCATCAGCAATACCTGCATCTTGCAGCATGGCTGACGGTGCCATCTCTGCCCAGCAAGACTTACCAAAATGGTGGTGACAATAAGCGTCCGGTTAGCCAAGGAATCTGTGATGTTGGTTGATCGGTCCTTGTTGCTGTCCGTCATGTTAAGGCCACTGTATGAGTTCCAAACCCCAATCTGCACAGAAGAGAGCAGGTGAGAGGCTGCCTGGCCACAGCGAACTGAAACATTTCCCTAAATGCCTAGGAAGAATGCACTGGCTCTAGTCACCACAGAAAGACACCAGCAGTACGAAATGCTAGAGGAGGGAAACGGCTGTAGGTCTGAGTAAGGCAGCAACATCAAATGGCTGATTTAGAAAACACAGGGAACATATTGCCCTTTCAAAAAACAGGTGGAAATGAGTAAGCTGTAAGAGTACAAAGTATGTCAATACAGTGGTGTATTAGCCAATTTGCTACGAAGTGGAATATATTCCAGCTAAAAAAATGTCAAATGTCTATTTTTATTATTTTTTTAAAATTTTGTAAGGGGTAGAGTTGAAAGACCTCTCTCTTCTGATACAACAGATTAAAAGTTTTAATAAATATGTTGAAGCAGATTGATGGATGCACTAGCTTTTTGCTTCAGCAGGTTTAGCAAAGATTATTCTGTCATTTCTTGACTACTATACATGACAGAGCTAGCAAGGTGATATAATTTCACGCACTGATCAGTATTTGTTCAGTAAAGTAAAATGGCCAAAGGCAAATTCCTTTATAGCCCTAGAGATAGTGAAGACTTCCAGTATTTAATGCCCAATCCAAAGCCTCAAGGGAAAGATCTTCACAATTTAGTGGATTTGGATCTACGCCTTGTGAAGGCAGAAACTGCAACCATGTTGAATTATTCAGATAAATATTTATTTAACATAGACAAAGTCTGAAAGCATCTTCAGGATTTTTGCCTTTGGATTTACATACACAGCATGGCTGACGGCTGATGTGAGAAAACTCCAGGCAAGGAGCAGGCTCAGGCAGTTTGTCTTGTATTGGACATTTGTGGAGAGCACTAGACAGATGGTGTGGGGGACTGATATCAGCCATTTACAGAGCCCTTCACATCACTGTGCCACCCTGCCAGCATGATTCAGCTCTACCTGGGAGGGATCTGCTTTCAGATCCTCCCTTCTGGGATTGCCACCGAAGATGCCAAGTAAGTCTAAAACAAAATCCACTGACTTGTCTGTGTACTGAAGGTCTCTATCTGCCATCAGTTGCTGAGTCATTTTGGACCCAGGCTGGACTCTTTTTCTTTGGTTCTTAACTGAGGTAGAGATGGCGTTGCCTTTGTACCAAACCCAGCAGATTAGTTTGTGCCTGCCGAGTGTGGATTTGGGGTAATAACTATAGCAGCTCAAATAAACTTTGAGTTTGTGTCCCTGGATGCCATTGCTTTCTCCTTTCACAAACTTTTTTTCCAAAGTATGCTTAATGGGGATAGTCATGCCATTTTTAAAACAATTTTTTGAAGCGTTTATCAGCCATTCCCTTTGTTTCCGAAACTAGATCAGGTTGGGAAACTGATCTGGAAAGTACACAGGAAATAAGATGTTGGATATTATGATAGCCTGTGCCAGGAATATAGTAAATAACCAAATGTCCTTGAATTTGCACCAGGGTGGCTGAGTTAATCAAAAGCCGTTCTGCTCATTGTTACTGACTTGATACGCTTTTATCATCTGGCAGCAGGGAAGAGGAGAACAACCATGAAGAACATGGAGCAACACAGTCACAGTGCATACGAAATACACCAGGAGACCACTCTATGTCTGGATAAAAGAATGACATCGGAGGTCAGCCTTGATTAGAGTGATGGAGGAGGTCGGAGGGGCACTGGAAGAATGAGGTCAAGGTAGTACATCACTATGGTGAATCCGGGGGATTTATTGCAGTTTAGTGACAAGTTTGAGAGGTGTCATACGCCCTTCTCAGCAAGCCTGTGCTCTGAACCAATTGTAATTTGGTTTAAATCAATTCACTGTAACATGAAATGCCTAGAGTCAAAAGCAAGATTGGTTCAATAGCATTCTGCATGTCAGGTAGGATGATCTATTCACCAGTAATGAGGGAAATGGGGGCCTTTGTGCCTTAGCCTGATTCACTGAAGATTAAAACAAGGTTATTAAGTATGTGCTTTGTAAGAACATGAAAAGAGTGCTATAGGATGATTTACACTGGTCTACTCTGTAGCATTAAAATCCCTCCCAAAACAACACAAAACCAAAACCATTTTCAACTGTGTATGTGGGAAGGGTGGGAAATAATATCTGTGTGAAATACGTACAAAACATGATTCTAAGCGTTATGAGAAATTTTTATCTTGTGACTCCAGAACACTTTAAACATGACGAATGCAGTTGTTATCTTCTTACAGAATGGCAACCGTGGGTTGTAACTCCAGTGGGGAGCAGTGCACAGAGCTGGCCTCTGACTCCCACTTTGGTGCCTTTTCCATCAGGCAGAGGCACCTCACGTTAAAAGGGGGATGAGATTCCTGGGGTAATTTAGAACTTTTATAAAAAAGCTTAGTTCAAATTTCCATATATTAGTAAATGACATCACCCACTTCATCATCTATATAATTTTCTGTAAGGAGTTAATAACACATTTGTCAAAATTTTGAATCAACAATGCTTGAAAATTGCTTCCACAGTATGCATTTTGTGGGAGGCAAAAAAAAAAACCAGCCTTGCACGTTAAAACAGTCCTTGCTGCTGATGGTAATACATGTTCAAAATAGTGCAAAATTACCACTCATGGTGAATCTTAGGTGAATCAGAAAGGATAACAGCTGAGAAAAGGACTGCTTTTGCTGCAGTGAGGAGCCTCTACTCGGAGGGGAAAAGCACATCTCTCAAGAAATAAAATAAAAATTAAAAAAAATATATTTTGGTGAAAAGGCTGAATCCTTCCAAGATCTTTTTATTATTTGACATTAGAGTGTCTCAAGGTGGGATGAAACTTATCTAACAGAAAAATTCATGCTCTTCGATAGACTGTTGTCTCTAAACTGCAATAAGAGAATCACTCTCAAAACCCAAAGGATGAGTCTGAAGACCCAGCCTGAAGGTTTTTTGCATCACCTGTCTGTGTACAAACCTTCTTCCACACTTTATATAAATGATTAGAAACCTCTCCAGCAGCCTTGGTACAGAGAAAAATAAACAGAGTGCTTCATTAAAAATGAAAAGAGAACCAGTCTGAAGAGCTGTGTGGGAGCAATTACATTTAAAGTCTCAATTAACCCATCAGCAATTATCATTCAGAGTCAAGCCAGTGTATGCAGAGCAAGGGACAACGCTGTCTCCAGCTGACGTGAGCTGGTGGTGTTACCTGTTAGGTTAGGGATTTTTGGATTCTTATGGCAGCCACCTCCTAGGCGGAGGTGGAGGGAATCCTGCGGTTACTGTCAGGAGCCCATGTTTGCTGGCTGAGGGCCAGGACAAGGGAAAAAGAGCTAATCTTATCTCAAAAACATGCAGAATTTTTAACATCTCAACTCTTGTTGAGGTTATTACTCAAGCACCTTCTTTCCTCTCTCCCTCATGTCACATTTATTAAAAGCAGTACATGTAAGGGAAGTCTAGGTTTTATCTCTGTGTATGAATTTACCACAACAAGTTACAGTCGCAAGAACTGAAGATAATGTGCACTTAATTATTTCCATTTAGATAATTATTGCCAGTCCCAAATTCATATCCCATACCTCAAAATGCAAGATATGCATTGTAAAATAATAAAACAATCTTAGTAGCTTTGTTTTAACTTTGACTTAACCAATCTTGAGAAGAGTGTTTTTTACCCCAAGCACAGGAAATTCAAGCTGAGAGAATGGACTTTCCTACGCCCCTGTCAGATTAGCTTTTTGTCATTGTTCTACAAGAGATCTGGTTACCTTTTCTGTTCCTTCCTCCTTGAGGCTAATAATGTCCAAATCAAAATCTTTCCGTAAGCCATCCGTTTTGTTGAAGGTTATGCGCCCTGTCAGGCCATCCCACCGTGCCTGTGTGAACACAAAAACACTCTTCCCTGTAATGACTAGCAGGAACTACTCTGAAGCCATAATAAATACTGCATTTTAAATTAACTGTAGCATTGAATCACTTCCAAATATTTTTTTTAAACATATGTGGCTTTGTTACTTTGATAAAAAACACTTTCTTCAACTTTTTGTTATTTAGTTTCTCTACAACATGTTTTGTATTTTACAATCAGGCACAAGTTAGTGACAGTTTATATACATTGCTTTACATATGTCTAGTACTGTATAGAAAAAAAGATACTGAAGAGAGAGAGAGAGAGAGAGAATAAACTATGTATTACATGTGCCCAAAGACAGGGCAGTTTTGCACTGCATAAGAATTCAATCAGAAATTACTAAAGGAGTCTGCTTTGTCCAAGCTTTGGGTCTGAACCTTGGCATAGGATAGCCTAAATCCACCCAGCCTCACTGGAGAGATCCTCTTTATCCCAGCCCAGGACCTTCTAAGTTTTCATGACGAATGGGTAACAAATGTCAGTGAGAGCTGAATGGGAATCCCCAGAAGGTCCTTAATGAAGGAAGGTAGCTAACCACCCCAAATCACCAAAGCTTTCTCAAGACTTCAGTTGTGCATTTCCTAGTCTTGTGTGATGGATACTGTCTCTGCTACTCAGGGCCCAGAAATCCAAATTTTTCCAGGAAGAGATAAACGAAAGAAGGACTTTTGTCATTCTTGCTTGATTTTTTGGACAGGTTGTGTTCAAACGTTCCCCACCAGCACTGGATACCTAATGTCCTGAACTTTCCTGAATTGTTTCACTAATCCCTACACAGTTTGTATTCCTAAGGCAGAAGACACAAGTTCCCAAGTAAGCAAATGAGGTGTATCTTTCCTAATAAGAGCACTGCCACTGCATGTGCTCAGAGGTATTGACGGCATGATGATGACGGCTCTAAAAGCAGGCTTTCAGGAAAAATTCACCCAGTAACACAGACCTAATAAAAACTTTGTAGTGTAAGGTACGTGCAAGTCATACATGTTTGAAGTACAGCATACGAATTGCATATGACTGGTTTTGGTCCAGGCAGCATTTTACTGTTCTATCATAATTACATGAAATTACATTTTCCTTGTTTTAAACATTAGCATCAGGAGTAGGTTAAAGTGGTGGACTTTGTACATCAGTCTGTATGGCCATGATGATTCCCTGTGCTGGGGAACGCTTCTTCAGTGCAGCAGGATCAATGTCCAGAACTAACTTTTTCTGCAATTTAAGTTTTCTCTATCTTGTAAGCTTCCCAGCAAGCTCACTTTCTTTTAAATGAGATCTATCTGTCTCTCATATAGCCCCCATTTTGTCCCCAAAGCTGAAGCTTATCTAGAAAAGAAAGTATTTGATGGATTTCAAACTGAAGATTATTTTTATAATCTGTTTTTGGGAGCTCCCACATCAGATTAAATTCTTCAAAGATACAAGAAAGGCTGATGATAAATGATGGCACAGTTTCTTCATGTGTGTCAGCCATGTAATTCTTAACTCACAAGCTTTTCTACTGTGCATTGTAACTTGCTTCATTTGTTGTAGATGGATAACGTAAGTGGCATTTAAAATCAGCAGACTTACAGAATTGTGTCACCCCTTCCTGCTAAATCTAAATTCTAACTCTGAACCTGCAGTATTTAATCTCAGATACTGAGGTGTTATCACCATGCATCTCACACAAATCTGGTGCATCTAGAATTTTGTGGAAATATAGCACAATTTTGAAGCATGCTTAAGTAAAGTAAGAATGAAAATACACAAATGCAACAAACTTGCTATGAGACTTTCAATTTTGATGACATGGGAACATACAAAAATCTCAGCTGTAAGCAGTGAAACACTTGTTTTTTATACTGATCCAATTAAGATAGCATGAGGGGACACATATGAATGCATTTAATTATGTAATATATCTTTCCAGTCCGACTTATTACTCTGACATGACCCCACCTCTGATTCATAAAGATGGAACATTTTGAAAGATATGATCTTTAATGATCAATTCCTCCTTGCTTCTGTGAAATATTCACACTTGCTGATTACATATCAGATGCTCAGCTTCTCTACTAACGTGGTATCCTGAATAAATGAACCAATATGTTATTTTTTTGAAATGGTATCAGGAGCCTACATCTCCATTCTTGTAGGAAAGATTTATATGGTGAAATGCTCACTTTTGAAAATAAACATTGGTGCTTCTACCCCCACACTAAAAAAAAAAAAAAGGAATGAAAAGATATTACAAGCTGCATAGGTGTCTGCTTAAATTTCAAGGTATCAGAGAAGTGCATTTAGCCTTTGTCTAACTTTGGCCCACTTAGGCTATCATATAATGACCCAAATGTGACTTAAATTGTAAACAGGAGTCATGGAGTGTTTCTCAGAAGAGTTAACCTTAAATGTTGAAGGGTTTTTTCAAACCCTAATTGTGAGGCATATGCTTCAAATACCATTCCAATTCTAAATTTAATTTCTGATTTTTATTTATTCTAAATAAAAATAAAACAGTTAGATTTGAGTCCAGTGAGCATAACTTTATTTCTGACTTCAAGACAATTGTGATACCTGTGTGTGCAGCATGTCTAGACAGAGAGGTGCTATTTCCTTCCTGATTAGACACAAAAATTTTCCTTAAGAAACAAAGGGAGGAATGAGCTAGGAACCTGCTGTCCATGCCAGGCCTTCTGAAGTCTATGGTAAGCTTTTAATACCATTTGATTCCTAAAGCACAACTGCCTGCTGGATGCAAAAGCACTGAAATGTATCATTGGTCTGAAATCATAGCTTATACCACAACTTCTTGATGCTTGTCAGGAAAAATCAAGGATGCGAGTGCCTATTAGGCACCATGTTCAGGCAAACAGAAGAGGCAGCAGTTGCACAGTTCTCAGATACAATTAACAAACAGAAATGAAGCAGAACTTTTTGAACAGTCAGAATCCACGTGACTGTTTAACACAGAAATGAGATTTCATGCTCTTCTATGCAAGATTTATAACAATTTTAATGTTTCTAGTGACACTTGTGTTAAATGTTACAGGATATAATAAAAGTTGAGTTGGAACCTAATCATGTAATTCAGGAAAAGAAATTATTTTTTGCACTCTGTCCTTGCTTTAATATTAGAGGAACAAAGAGCCCAATTTGAAACTCTTAGGAAGAGAATGTCTTCAATTTCGTGTGTATAATTTTGAGTAGAGCTTGCAGCTTAATTAAAAACTGTGATTTTCAGTGGCTTCTGTTTGTAACATCCTTTGCTTGTCTTAGATCTCATTTATGAAAGGTTGCAGCCCTCTCTGATAACAGAACCGTGAGGAAATGCTGTTCTTTCAGGAGTTTGGTTTGCAGCAGTAGGGCAATGCAGTGTTTGTTGGAGATTCAAAATAAGGTCTCACATTCTTTGATACCATGTTTTACCAGACAATTATTACTTGTATTTCTAACTTGTAAACTTTTGATGACTTTCTCATGTTTATTAAACAAAATGGGGAATTAACCCAACATGCTGGTTTCAACTGGTAGTTGAAAAGCAAACCACACAGGACCAGCAGCTACTCAGACCCTTTCTTACTAAGCATTGAAAAGGTAGTAGATAGAACAGATTACTGATAAATCTTCAATCATCTCTGAAGGCTGTCAGGTACCTGACATGGCAAAAATATCCAAAGCTACCTTATTAAAACTGTGAAACTATCTATTTTTACTATTTTAAAAAATAAAGATTGTGGGTAAACTACAAACCAAAACCTGGGGTTAAATATTCAAATTACAATATTGGTTTCCATATAAATATCTTGATGGAAAACTATAAAAACTGGAAAATTAAGCTGACTCAGCTTCTAAGAGCAAACACTCCAGAAGCTTGCTACCAATTCACACTACCATCATACGGTTTTTTATCAACTTCCACTTCATCATCTTGAATCAATTACTATAGCAGCCTTTGTTTCAGCCAAAGCCAATCAACAGTTGAATCACAGAATCAATTAGTGCAGCTGCTACCAGACTTACAAACATAAACCAAGTACGTTTCATATTCAGTTTCTTTTGTCTCTACCAGACCTCACTTGTATTTCCAGATTTGTATTAGCAAGATATAACTAGAAATGATGATCAAGAAATCATAATGCACACAATGTATACAATACACTGAGTACATATTCAGCTTTATGATATAGCCTTGATAGGACATAGACAATTTTGTAGACACTGTGTTGCACTACTGCACACAAAGGTGGCAATCTGATAAATTGATTGCATTTTTATTATGTATTTGTTTTTTCTTACTCACTATAAGCTTATCCAAATAATTTAGTTAACCATTTATCTGCCTATGGCATATTTTTACTTTCTGAGTCCAGTGTTGCAGTGATAGATACTGGAGAGCTGTATTTCAGATTAGAAAACTTTAAATATTTCATGATCCTTTTTAAAGTGTTCAGAGTGTCCTGGTAATACAAAAATGCAAATAATATTCTTTTAAGTTTTAAACTATTTTGGTTAATAATAGAAGCCGACATTTATGCTTGTCTATTGATATTCCACTTATTCCAATGACCTGTGAAATAAAAGTTTTTCTGAACCTGGTTTTTAGATCTCCACTTCCAATTAATAAAGCAATCTCTAGATTTTCAGACTCGTTTTAACCTTTTATTGTTCCCATTGTTCAAAAAATACGAACCCCCATTTTGAACGTATGTCTGCAGCTGATATTAGAAAACATCTGAGGCACAAATATGCACCTCCAAATTCAAACTATAACTATATCACTTATAAAATAGTGCTATTTTAGCACAGAATTGTGGCAGAAAATGAACTGTTCTGTTCAGCCCTAAAACCCTGCACAATACCAGGTTCAAGCCTGACTTTGTGCAAGGTATTCAGACACTTTGCATCTGCCACTGAAGCCTGAATTATTGTTTAACATGAAAGTATTGTAAATTGATGATAAACAACTTCTTATGTGATGACTATTATTAGATATAAGTGCAATGCTAAGGGGTACTCTTCATTCAAAAGCCTTACAAATGCATCTGGGCACACAAAAACAGAATCACAGAATCATCTAGGTTGGAAAAGACCTTGAAGATCAGTTAGTCCAAACATTAACCCAACAATGACAGTTCCCAACTACACCATATCCCTACGTCAGCCTGACTCTTAAACACCTCCAGGGATGGGGACTCCACCACCTCCCTGGGCAGCCCATTCCAGTCCCTAACAACCCCTTCTGTAAAAAACCTTCTACTGCAATTGACTTGAGAAATTACCAAATAAAATAATGGGCCATATTTAGTTATTTATTTTGTAAAACAGTCTCTCTTTTTTTTTTTTTTTTCTTTCTCTTGCTGTTTATGTGTAATTTGATCATTTTGAAACCTTATCCTAATGGCATGCAATCAGCAGAATTTTTCTCCAGATTTAGTGGGAGTCTGGAACAGAAATCAGTTAGCTGGACTCTTTAGTATGGGAGAAGTACATTCAGAAGCTAGAGTGAAGTCTAATCGAAGATAAGAATATTTTCCTGTCTACTCAGTTTTGTCAATGGGATTATCTTGACCTTTGGTATGTCGCTTTCAAAACCATGTTAAAGATAACCTACAAAGGCAAGTAATTGGGCTGATATTTGGGGTTTTTTTTAATGATGGATATATAGGGCAAGTATATTTGTATTTTTAATTCCTGGTGTTATAATCTGTTTATTTATTATCAGAAGTTACTAGGCAAAACTGAACATCAGTTATTGATTAAATATACATTTCTAATTCACCACAGTTGTGAAGCAAAAGGTATTAATTTACACCACCATCATGCTGTTGTTTTTCTTGCTTTTTTTTTAATGATGAATGAAACAATAGAAAAAAATTATTGGCAATCATCTGACCTGGAATTCAGGAAGCATTAGTATTCAGCTCCCCAGATTGTGCTTGCTCATCTACTATTGCACAGTGGCAGAGACATGTTAACATCATAGCCTTTTTGGACTTATATATCCTGTAAAATGAATGCATTATGGTTTTGGACTGAGATTAGGAAATTCATTCTGCTTCTGTGTTGGTCTACCCAAATGAACAACATGAAAGGAAACCAGTCTTGTCCTGAAGAGAGCTTTTACATCATAATTTCCTTTAGCCACCACCTCACTAGAACATTTTACGTCAGCAAGCCCTAGTGAATGACAGCAAAGCAAACTCAGCAAGTACTAGTGTGTCCATGCTACTTCAGGTACAGCATCGTTCAGCTTTTAAGAAAAGGTGGCAAAGTACATCAGGTGTACCTGAGTGACAGACCTGTTCTGTTTAGTCAGGGTTACCTGCTTATAAAGAAGGTGAACATCTACTTCAGTTTTGAATTGCTAAGTCAAAATTTCTGATGAGGGTTGTGGTGCTAACTGACATCCAAATGCAGAGGTGGGCGACAATGTCTCCTCCACTGGGCCTTAGACTTATTAACGGAGCAGAACTCTCATCATTACAGAATTACTGACAATGATTAATGCACATATACAGAGAATATCAGTTGTGTTGCTTGATGGCAAGGGACAAGACAGTAAGTGAGCTCTTTTTCTCTTTTTTTTTTTCCCCACTCCAAACTTTTTCTTCTTTACCTTAAAAATCAGATATCTGAAAAATTTATAAAACATAGGCATACCTAAACCTACTGTGGTCACATGCTCAGAACACCACAGATCACTTTTCTACAACAAAATCTTCCAACACTGTAAATAACAATACCACTATATGCTAACCAAAAGGGTAATGACCAAGCAAAAATTTACTTTTATTTTCTTTTGGTTTTCTTTCCTTTTGGAAGAGATACTTCAGGCTTTATTAGAATTGCAGAGACAGTTGATAAGTTTAAGTGATAGTGATATTGCTTCTCATTACAGTGGAAATCATAATGTGCTCTGAGCCACACATCAATTTATCAGCTCTTACAATTAATCCTCTTATTAAGAGATCCTCAAGGATTATGGAATATAGCAAGTTAGTGTATGAATTTTCCATTATTCTGGTCCAAATCTTGCATTACAGATGTAATAAAAAGAATTTTAGCATTTGCCATTACAGAGTTTTATCCACCCCACTGAAAATCGTGATGCTTCATAGTCTCTTGTAAGAGGTCCATGACTTGAAGAGTCCTGGGCTTTTACTAAACAGCACTGGAATGGAAAACAGGAGGTGTGATGGAGGCTTGTTCTTAGTAAGAGGTTTAGGCAGCTGTTGTAAGACTGAGCACACACCTGCCTTGAAAGGGAGAGAAATGGTGGGTAAATAGGGAAAGAGGATTTCTTAGAATGACACAGGCTGTTCTGTTCTGTGAGCTGCTCAATAGCACTCATTTCCAGAGCACTGATTAACCTTAATGACAATCAGGGATAGTCATATGAAAGGTTTTTGGTGTGACAAACTTGACAAATAAACCCTGAATACTTGATGATGGCTTAGGTGGATTGATTTCAGAGCATATGTTTGAAAAGCCTTTGAGTTCCTTTAAAGCTTAGACCTACCAGATTGCTTTATAGCAATACCAGAGAGGAGGGAGTGGGTGTGAAGAATTGGAAGGGAAGGTCAAACTTTGCCAGTTATTCTTCCTAGTAAGAGCAGAGTCTATCTTACCATGCACGAACATGACCGAAGTGTCTGGGTGGGATTACCCTTGACTAGGAACTTGGAAATCATAACTTTAAACTACTGTGTTAATGGTGATTGGGATCCCATTGTAACAGATACCACTTGCATAGGCGAGACAGTATGTAGAGAAATCCTGTTACACACAGCTAACAGACTAAAAACACTAACTAGACAAAAGCTGTCATTCACCTTTCACAGAGGGGAATCACAGCATTTCCAGCTACAGGACTTCTCCACGTAGATTTTAGGTCCTGCTGCTTTTGTTTTAGAGTGGTGTGGTAGCTACAAGCATGGATGGTGAACAGCCTAATCACGTCAGCCTGTTGGAAGTGACTTCCAAGTAATGACCAGTTTTGCCTTATCAGGTAACCACAGCACAGGTTTTGGAGCTGTCCTGAAGTGCTCACGGTTGCACAGAGTCTGTGGCAGAGTCAGGAGCCAAAGCCAAAGCTCTGGCATTCCCACCCATCATGTTGAGTGGGAAATGTCCTCCCCAGCTGAGCTGTTGTCCTATTACAGTGACATCGACCCGCTTCATGTGGTGCGAAGGACTGTGTCATTTCAACCTGAGATAATGGGATCCAAGTGCTGGCAAGTCTGTGAATGAATGAGTAGGAGGTTGTGTTGTTGAGGAACAGATTGCCTCAATGAGAATACGCTGCTCTGAAACCTAAATCATCTGCATTTAACAGTTATAAGCTCTTTGGAGCAAAGACTGTGCATAGTGAATGGCTCAGTGATGATGTGACTAGGGCTGTATCACCCAGTTTAGGCCATGTACTAACACTAAATCAAATATCAGTGTGGAGCAATTTATGAGCACTTTCAGTAGGCCAGGTCATATAAAATATGTTCTGAAAAATGGTTTTGTGTAGCAAATATCAAAATATTCTCCATATATTCAGATAAAATCACTTTATAGTAATTCTTGCTCATTTTTTATAAGCAAATCTACTTTTCAGGGAATATTTAAGCAAGTAAAATAGGAATAGAAGAAAATATATATGATCTTTTTGTCAGATCTCTTGTTTTGATATTAGATCGCAGTGTCAAAACCTTGCAGATAAATTTTTTATCAATTTAATTCGTATTTATTCTTAGTACACGAGTTCTAGGACCATTATTTTGCAATCTGTGCATAGATCATTCCATAAATTAAGTAATTTTCCACTTGAAATTTTATTTCAGAGTAGAAATCCCTATTGGTATCAACCTCAGCTGTACATTATCTTCTTGGAAAGCTGACTTTTATTTCCTAATAAATCATCATGGGATGCATGTCTAGCAGTTGTTTTGTTTGGTCTTTTAATTAAGAGTTTTCAGTTCAAACTAACAGACAGTAATAGGCTTATATCAGAAATGCATCCATTACTTCATGGACAAGTAGTAAGTTTTTTTTTAAAAAAAAAAAATAACAAGAAAAATGTTTGTTCTAATGAGAGCGGATCAAATCCTAATATCAAATTATCTGGTGAGAGAAGTCCTACTAAAGTAAATAACTGCTTTTCTTTGAATTAAGTAAATATTGCAGCATCAGAGTCCAGAGAACAGCTGCAGACAGAATTTATAAATGCTGTAATTGACTCAGCACTAAAACACAATGACAAAGATGCAGCAGAATAAATGCTATTTTATGTTTTGAAGCTGAAAAATTGTAATTTTTGCCTGGTCATCTGGATAGAGATTTCTGTACAGCAGAAAGACTGGGTGACTGACATACAGATCCTTCCTCAGTCAGCAGGGGAGATGGTGACTTCTTGGGTCTTCTGACATGCAGTCTTGTATTGCTCACTTCTTTTTTTGTTCCGCTCTGCAGATTTTTAGTCCCACGAAAATATTCTCACATGTTGAATTTGGTAGCAATAAAAGACCAAGAAACAAAAGAAGCACTCTGTTCTCTTACAAGATGTTTTGTGCTCCTTTGTTTGGAGATGCTGCCATTTTTAACAAAAAAAAAAAAAAAAAAAAAAAATTTGATTAATATATCCCCAGATGGATTGCTTTCTCTCCTGTCTTATTTTACATGCGTACTTTTCCTGTAATAAAAAATCTTTTGTTCCTTCTTCTTCCAATGATGTTCTATGTTTGTTTTAGATTTAGTTACTTATTACCAAGAATGCCCTGAAAATTACATCCTGTGATTTGATACCAGTTAATCAAGACTTTGTGCGTTCCTGTCCCTTTCTCAGAATGTTACTCAGATCATCAAATTTGGACAAAATCAATCTGGATGTGGTTGTGCTATTAACTCATTAGTTCTGTCTTCTGTTCCCCGCACCAGAGCTTTCCAGGAAATCTAGCAGTCCTGAGGATGGGTGTTTGCTTCTTCTGTACCAAGAGAAAAACAAACTGGCACGATCTCACCTGCACTGGTGAATCAGAATGAGAGAGTAGGAACTTGCCATCCATCTAAAGTGCTGGGTAAACATCAGACAGTTCAGCGATTTAAAGGATATAAACTTTTAAATATTTATGTGCTGAAAAAAAAATGTGAGAGATGCAAACAGCACTAAAAATGTGAGAAAACAGAGAAATCTACTACTTTCTCATTGTAGATAACCAGGTCTAGATTAAGCATGTATATAGCAGATACCTGAGAACAGACAGGAATTTCTAAATCATGTGTACACTTTCAGCACAGGTAAGGTAGACATACAGTTGGTTTTGGAGGTAAGTATGGTCTAGCAAGTGACTAATACACTGAATCATCTTCACTCAGAAGAAATATTACAAATAACTCGAGCCAGAGGCTTGAGTGATATACAGTCATAGTGGTTCCTGTATGCCCAAGTTCACTCATCGTGTTGTTTTCTATGGTCATTTGTCTACACAGAGAAGTGGTTCAGCTCAGAGGATTGTCAAGACTTTTTTCCTGTGGTGCAGGACTTCCTTTTTTGGTGACTGGAAATTGTAGCACCTCCTTATTTCCCCGTCTTCCTAATTATGTTGATGGAGAGGCCTTTTTTGTTACAAAGCAAGGCTATCTATCATTTGCTTAAATGTCTTGAGTTTGGAAGAAGATTCCAGGAATTACATTCTTCTGTATATAGGATAACGGGTCATTTTTCTTTTCTTTTTGTAAAGAAGAAACATGAAATAAAAACATTTATAGTCAATGTAACCAGAACGCAGTGTACCACACTGAATCATCATCATGGTTTCGAAAAGCAGGCAAAATAACAACCTAAGATAATAAAGATAGACTTGCTGCATAATTTCATTCTTGATGCTGAGTCAGTTGCTGTTGTCTTGTACAGTGAAGGACTGGATGTGTCTTCTTTTTTTAGTTATTTTTACTCTTGAAGCAGAGTGTCATCCACAGACTAGAGTCACACAGTGCTAGATGCTTTAAAAAATGTTCAACATTTATAGTATTCTTCCTGTATACAAACAAGCTAAATTAAGGTCTCATTTTAAATCTCTAACAATGAAAAATGATATGAGAATTTAAGCAGACTTCTGCAAGGATGTAATTTTACTAATCCTTGACTTGCAGGCTGGAGATACTCTATGAGGCACACCTTTTATTACTTACGGAAATGAGAATCAGCTAGCAGAGGGCTGGAAAATCCTTTATAAATTCTAAGGAGTTTCCTGAGCTTGAACGCATTTGAACAAGGTTGGCTTTCCAGTCTAGCTGAGACATCTTCACTCAGAAGAATTATTACAAATAAGTTGAGACAGAGGCTTGAAAGTTTTACAGACCTGATAGAGCCTGAATAACCAAGTCCACTTATCTTGTTTTCTGTGGTTGTTACATTAGGTTACACAAAGAATTGGCTCAACTCTGAGGATTCTTGAGAGCTTTTAAAGCCACACCACGAAAGGAAGGCTGTATTCAATTACTCGATGCAATATCTAGGTGGATTGCTCTCACTTCTGGTCTCTACTAACTAGACATCCTTGAAATGTATCTTGTTAAAAACACAACATAAATGAAATGCAGATGTAAATGCTTCAGATTTCTTTTAAACTTTGCGATTTGTGTGTGTGTGATTCTGTTTGAGGGGATTTAATAAAGTCACCCAAGATAAAGTCTGCATCTCTGTCTTCTGAAATATTTCAGTATGCATTTATTAACTGTTACTGAATTTGAGTGAGGGAAGCTCACACTGATTTAGATGATAATTGAGTTACAGACAATCATTATTTTGGGGCTTATCTCATGCTTTAAAGGGGATGTGACCAGGGAATTTGATCATTCGGTTATGAACAGCTGTTTCGTGTTTACACACATTTTCCATTTAGGAAAGGTGGAATCATCCTTTCTCTCCCTATTCCCTCTCTGGAGACAATGACCTTTTTCTTTCTGGGCATCAGTAAGATGTACTCCCTGCAAATGCTTCCACAAGGGCTAAAAGATTAAAATATCATTTAGATATGAAATGACATTAGGTCACTGAGAGAGAAAATCTTCTGACAAGGATTTACTTTTCATTAAAAAGATCTTAATGAGTTATTGTAGAAAAGTCTTGATCCCAGACAGTGTATTTTATGTAATATCATCCTTTGCAGGAACTAGCTGATGACTTCTCTGACCTCAAAGCTATCCTCAGGGCTGGGGGGGGTTTGTCAGGCTTGCTTTTCTCTGCAGATTTCCAAATGCTTCCTACAATCAGTATTAGTTCATGATATCTTCAGAGCATAGAACATTACTCTTTTTGTTGCTGTAATTGATTATTCTGCAGCCGCAGACATTTTTACTAGTGCTTTTCTCCTATAGTATTGCTGGTAGCACCTCAAATCTTGGTCATTAGGAAAAATAGTTAGTGGATCTGCTACTGCTGTTACCTCATACACTTACCTGAAGTCCTAAGGTTGAGAGAAGAGTATTCTCACATTAAACTAGCCATCTTTTGTCTTCATGTACTCTGAACATTCAGAAACTGACACCAGTGTGCAAACATTTAGATCACCATGAATCAAAAGGCAGTATTTTGCCCTAGGATGTCCACTTCCCAGTTGTTTTCAGGAAGAAGCTAACTTGTGTGTATCTGAGGACCAGATATGACCTGAACCTCGCCTTCCCAAAAGGACAGTGAGAAGCTGAAATAGAAATTTGTCATCTGCTGAGTGAAGAGAGAAGCAGCCTTTGAGCTGTCATACAAGTCAGAGGCTTTCTACCTTAACCTCTGCTCACGTCCAAGCAGGTTCTGAGGTCCTTTCTATTACCATCAGCCTGGCATTTTACAGCATTGGCCCACAAAGCAAATTAGATGACTACAGTTCTTATCATCACTAAAATAAAATACAAAAACCACCATGGAGCCATTGAAGTACTTGCTAAGCTCTAGCACCTGCAGGACTCATTGCAGGCAACCTCTTTGTCTGAAAGTTGTTTATTTAGTCTGCAGGACAGAATATTTGCCTTCAGACCAGTCTGTAAAATGCCTTCACAAACTGTCAGTATCAATCACAAAACAGTAAATTCTATTTATGTAGGCCCAAACTATTATTCTGCCTGCTTGACTTTTTTTTTCTCCATACGTATTCACTTGATTCCTAATTTATAAAGTTCATCTACCTTGTTGAGCAAACCAGATCCTAAATGAACTGGGGAGGTTCAAACATATTTGCTATTTAGTTTTCAACACCTGTTATAGCCTTTATGGGAGATGTAATACTGTCTTATTAAACTCTATTTTTAACAACCATCATTTTTG
Source organism: Athene noctua (assembly GCF_965140245.1). NCBI lineage: Eukaryota > Metazoa > Chordata > Aves > Strigiformes > Strigidae > Athene > Athene noctua. Next base: position 161,188,924 of record NC_134037.1, read on the forward strand.
GCTACAATAGGAACAGGAAGGTAAGTCTCTTGGAGTATTTAAATCAGTGTTTCACTGACCATGAAAAGCACTATCTGCAAAGCAATCAGTAATTAGTTCACAAAATCTCACTCCATGCAAGAGAAGCTAGCTGTATATGATAAATATGAACTTACGTAGTTATGTACTGTTTAAGCTTTCAACTGGACCTGCTGCGGTACGTCTGGTACTCTTGGTCAAAATACTTCTCGCTTAGGATTCAGGACATTTATGATATATACTTACCAACACCTAAAATAAGTAGGTCACCACTGTAGAATTATGCAGGTGTGTTCACTGACACAAAGTCTTTTGCTAACTTTCAATTTCATTATAATTCTTCTTATAATGCACCAGAAATGGTATGAGTAGCAATGCTACCTCATTTAGTTTGAGGTTGAGAAGTAGAAGAGCAAAGGTTCCCACTTAGATCAAATCAGAAGGGAGGGAAGAAGTTCATCTTTATTACAGACAGTCCTGAGAAAATTTTCTTCTGTCTTTTACTGTTCCTGCTACAGCCTTCCCACCTCCTCCCCACTGGGGGAATCTGGATGCGGCATGGCTGTTGTCAGTGTGAGAGAAGTGATCTTTACCAGTGCTGCTTCCCTGATTCATCTGGGTGTTCCTATACCTGTGTTGCAGCAAGGAAAATATCTTAAAGGTTCCTTAATTCTTAAGTCAGGTCCCTGAATATTGGGGTAACTCTTTTCTCTATACTTTCAAAGAGAGAATTTTACAAGGAAACCTTAAAATTCATAAAACACCCTGTGTTGAGAGTACTGTTTCAGTAACTTTCAATGCTATCTCTGTAGGTGAATCACCATGTCATATAGTGCCTATGCTAAAAAATTTACTTAGAAAGGTTTGGAGAAGGTGATGACAGCTCTTCTGCATGTTCTGTAACCACCACATGTCTTGTCTTTCAGTTTGTTCCTACTATATTTCTGGATTCAGGTGTATGCCCCAATGTGCTGCTACCACGTACCTTGTACCTCAGCCTACAGGTCCTGTTCCACCTACAGAAGTGCTAATGAATGTGGCTTTGGTAGGAATCACACTGTCACGGACAAGAACTGGGGGAAAATATGAAATATGCATAGGAAACTCCTCATAATTTTCAATTTTCATTTCCACAAGCTTCCATTTGAATTTCATAATAAAAACGGAACTTTTGGAAGAGAGAAGGCATTTCAGCTAAAATATGTAATTTTTAGAACATCTGTGGATCAAGTTAGCTCAGTGATGCATTCTTATAAGAGAGATAGTGCATAACTTCATGAAGCGATTTACCAGCTGAAATATTCTCTGGATATTGATTACTGATCAAACAATCTGCAAAACAATTGAAAATAAGTGGTGAAACAAGGACAGAGCTACAGACTTGGTTTTCTTTCAATTTATAGAATGGCTGTTGTTTTTAGAGATTATATATAACCATAACAACATAACCATAACATTAACCGAGCAGAAAATATGGGCAGTCTTATGGTGCGTTAGTCTGAGATTTTATCACACCTACGGTTTAGCAGATTCTTTCTTTCAAAGACCAAATAAAGTCTCCACCAGAATGCAGACCACAGACTTCTGTCTGTAAATCAATGTTTCTCTGCTAGGAAGGTGAGGAAGACTTGGGGATCTGAGTGCCAGAAACCAGAGCATAGCATATGACAAAGAGCAGGAAGAAACAACACAAGCCAGTGCAGTAAAGAAGAAAAGAAAGATTATGCTGACCATAAGCAGATGGTCTACACTTGCCTCTTTTATCAGATTCATGAATCTGGGTCCAAAACGCCACGGCTTGTGTCTGTGGCACTGCAGGGAGCTGACAGTCATTTGGGAGGCACGCTGGGAGGCCACTGCTACCATGTAAACAGCATCGTACATCAGAGCTGCTTCAGTCTGCAGGAAAAAAGAGAAAGGCTTTAATTAACATACACCTTTGTGCCCAGTCCTTGCTTTTCTTCACTAAGAACTGTTCTCTCAGGCTACTGTTATGGAAAAGGCCACTACTGGGCTTTCCTCTGAAATCTGAGGTGCAAAAAAATCCATTATTTTGCCACTCATATTGATTTCAGAGTATTTTCCATTGAGCATTGGGAAAAAACGTACATTGTGTAGCTACAGGAAGAGAGAGGAATGTGGGTCCAGTGCAGGAAGGAGCACGCAGGTAGCTCTGTGGCATGGAGAGGAGTTTTAAGAAGTCTGAGGTGACACAGCGGTCCAGGTTCCATCCTCCGGGCATGTCTTAGGGCCAAGCACTTTGCAGTACCCAGCCTTCTATAGATTCCTCATGGGATTTGCCAAAGACACTCAGCACCTCAAGGTGTGGCATTTGAAAGCACCATGCAGGTGCTCCAGCCAGTCTCTGCTCAGCCTGCAGGTTGGTGTGGCACAGTGGCATGGCACGGGGGTATGTGGGAGGGCTGCCTAAGTGAGGCCCGTGCTAGCTCCCCATTGCCACTCCTCTCATGGCGCCTGTGGGATTGTTTTCTTCCCCAAGGCGTAGGCAGGGCCTGATTGCCAGGGAAATCAATCCCACTGAGCACCTGGAAGGTATCCCACCAGACAGGTATCCACCATCTCCAAGTGTCTACTGCCATCAAGGATCTTGGCTTTTGGCACAAATGTGTGAAATGGCCCCAGAGAGATTTGGACAGGGCTGTTCCCCTGCCATGCCTCCCATGCCGTCTTAGAGATGTGAACTCTCCTTCTGAGAAGCCTTTTTTGATGATTAAGTTGGACTTATACATTTAACTTGTAGTTGTCTAAGACATGACACATGAATACAGCCCTTAGACACTTAAATATTACTAAAATTACTGGATGCTGCTTGTACATCTGTGTTTCTTTTGAGAACGGATCTATTGGTTTAAAAATATGCCCAGTAAGCCTCAAACTGAGATCACACACCATCACCCTTAATCATTGGGAAGTTTTAGAAAAATCTCACCTTCACCTTCACTGTGCTTCAGCACTCTCATGTGTGAGGTGGGAATGGCCAGTTTTCCTTAATGCACAGGGATGCTGTGAAAATGACATGCTTATCTTTCTTGTAAAGCTACTGAATAATTAAGTAGGGGCCTTAAAATAAAGTACTAACTGCAGATGGGAAACTGGACTCATCTATATGAACTGCAAAGCTAATCCATTTTTTATGCCTTTCTTGTGCAATTCCTTTGGGAAATTAATAGATTTGATTCTTTGTCTGTTTCATTTACCTAAGTAAATTACAATAGTGTCGGTCTTAGCATCAGTGGAGGTTATTGCTGGCAATCAAATGGGATCTGAATTTATCAACTAATCTTAATATACTGCAGATGAGGAATCGATCTTGATGCAGTAGCCAGGATCTGCCCAAAATAATGCTCCCACAATCAGAGCACATTGAAAACATTATAAATTGTGAGGCAAGCAGGAGAAGACAATAACAGCTGTTCTTAGTGTCGAGTGACTTAAACGAGATACTTGTTCCAAGTGGATCCAGAGACCAAAGGTCTGATCCAAAATCCTTCAGAATCAATTGAAAGATTCCCATCAATGTCAAGGGACTTCAGATGGGTTTTTACATTAGACTGGGGGATTCAGGGTTGAATTTTACTTGGGCACTGGAGTCCCAGTCTGCCTGTGTCCCAGGCCTAGAGACTCTGGAGATACTTGGTGAAAATACTTCGGTGGACCTCACTTTGCATTCCAATCTGGAACCACCAATGCTTTTACTTGATAACATGGTGCATTCTGCAGCATTTGCATGTTGGCAACATTGCCAGACTTTGCTGTTTGTGTAACTTGTTACTCATCCACCCTGCCTTGCAGCAACTGTGTTATATTACCTCCCTTAGAGTTTTATTTCTCCCCTCTCTGTTCTGCTTTAGGGCTTGGGGTTGCATGGAGGAACAAAAGGTCACCCTATTTTCTGAAGCAAACCACCTTATATTGATGTCTGTACTTGTGCATAAGAAGAAATGGACTAAAATTTAGTCCTGAAACATGTTTTTTTGATTTTCGTATTCTATTTAAATTATTGTAAGGAAACCCAAAGATCTTATTAGAACAACTATGCCTCTGGGTGCAGTTTGGGCATAAAGTGGGATGTGAACTCAAAACTGTCTTTGTCATGCCCTGCTGACTTTCCACAAGTTGATATCAGGGCAAACAATATAGCATGAATCAGAGGGGAGAAATCCTGAGTTAACACCAGGACATATAATCCAGATCTCCTTATATAGCGCAGCTTGTCATAGCCTTATTGTCTAATGAAACATAGCAATATTGCAGCTCTCCATCAGACTGAATAAGGAGAACATGCTATGAATATTTAAATGGTCACATCCAATTAGGAAGATGCTTTCCTTGGTACTCATGTTGTTTCCGAGCATCAAGGACACTAAGAGACTATAGAGATGCAAAGAACAGGTTAAGAGTCAGAGATACAAAGGAGAGCATAAGAGTCTAGTAAGAACTTTGATTTTCCTAGTTTTACAGTTGGGTGAATGCAGGTGAATAGCTATGCATGAATAGTTACCCTTTTAGATCTTGTATATTCACATCAGAAGTTCCCGGGTACAGCTTTCTCCCCTGCTTTACGTGTGAGTGAGCACAGTGGTACTGCCCAAACATTTTTTGAAATGCTAAAGATAGCACACAAAATGCATTTCTCTTCAGGATGTTAGAATGTTTCAAAATTTTCCCTGCAACCATCTGCAATAAAGTCTATTTCATATCACTTTAAACTCCACTCAATACATAAGATATATTATCTTATATTGCAAAAACACGGCATCCCTTCACCCCGCAAAACTGAATTGGGTCATGCTGTCCATGTAACCGATCCTATTCTTTCCTTTACTTCTTGGTGGAGTGGTAGGGAGGAAATCCTAATTTCCTGGCCTGATGATACCTTTCATTTATCTTTAAATTATACCTTAAAAGCTGGAGTTGCTGTAGATGATGGAAATGAAGAGAAAGGGCACTTTTCCAATTTAAAAATGCTATTACCTGTCCACATGTACAATATCTTTCCCTGCAGGTTATAAATTGTATACCTGCTCTGAAAGTTTTTATTTCCTGTTGTGTTCTTCACTCCATGCAGAACATTATTAGAGAAATGAGGCAGCAGTATATACATTTGACAACAATAGGATAAATGATGTTAGCTGGAAGGCACCATGATGGAGAATTCTCACTCATCTCTAGAGCTGCCCAGGAGTTTGTCACACAGATGAGTTCAACATTGGTCCATGGGGAAAATGCACTTCTGCGTAGAAGCAGGTAGAAGGAATTCTGTTTAGGGGATGCAGCTTCAGCATTTGCATTGTGAAATAAAGCAGTAATGGCATTGGTTCCTATCTGCTAGAACAGCATTGTAAAGCATGCTGTAGACTCCCCTGCATCATTGTAGTTGTTCACTTACTGTCATCATGCCATCGAGGAGGCCAGTCTCTGGTTTCGGTGGTGCCTGCAGACGTTCCATTGACCATTTCTCAATGACCGATGAAACTTGCGGGTTCTCGATGTTGAGCAGGCGAAACCCTGTCATATTTACTCCACTGTATCTGTACGGTTCCAGGTCTAATGCAAATAGATCCTATATCACCATTAAGAAAACAAACAAAAACAGATGTAGTATTTTTAAAGAAAAATGTTCAAGGTACAGTTAGGCCAAAATTGTATCTGATTCTCAGTCCAAAGCTTAAGTGCTCATTTTTTTCCCGGTGAACACTCTGCTTGCCCTCAAAGCCTAGTGATGACCGCGTCAGTTATAAATCTGAATAAACCAAAGCTATGTGAATTTTATGATAAACCACATATCTGCTTTTTGGAACGCAAAAATCAGTTCCCCTCAACAACACTATTTTGCATCCAACCTGCATAGCAGTATCTAATTCTAATTTATAGCAGTCCACTAACAGTGTTACAGCTCTGACAAACCAACATGAGGAATTAGCTGGCCAACGTCAAGTTTATTTCTCAACTAGGGGAAGGAAAATTCCAAGAGATGTCAAGAGCGATGAACTTTTACTACTTATGAATCCCATTTTTCTCCTGCCTTGCCTCCTTCAGGTGACTTGTTGCCAGTATGTCTGATGGACATGTCAGGCCAGTGCACAGTAAGTCCATGCGCTTCAGTGCTCAGTGTTTACAGGGCAGGAAAATAATGGGTATTCTGAGTGATACAATTGTGTGGCACACTCCACAGCTGTATTTATCAGGCAGTGGAAATATGATAACTGCTTCTCAAAGCCTGAAGGCTGTTTTTCAAAACAACTTCTTGCTGATCTCGGCAGGCCAGTGAAATGAAAAATGTGTTGGTCATGGTTTAATACCACAGCAACCATAAAATTTACTATAACACAATGCCGAGATACCACCAGCACCGCTTACTGCTTGTTCTAATATGTGCTTTGTACTGTCTCATGCATATTGGTGGTAGTGGTTAACATTTTATGTTAGATTGCTTATTGTATTGTTTATTGTATAAAATTTGATGTTAAAATGGCCTCAAAGAGAACTATTTCAAGCTACTGCTTCAAGTTCCAAACAGCTAGAGTCTTTTCTGACTAATAAATTGACTACTGGATTCAAAAGGATCTTTCACTTCCACATAAAATTTTATATGGAAAGGAAATAAAGAATAAGCTGATGGACATGATATAACACAACCCTCTAGGACTGTTCTAGCAGTATTGGCTCTTTGCTATCTTTCTAGTCCACAATGCAAATGGACCTTAAGCATGGAATGAGTTATTTTTATACATAGCATGTAAGATAAAATAAAGGAAAAATGTGCTGCAATAAGTATTTATAGATTTGTACCATAAAAGAAAGTTTAGGGGGTTTCTTTTACTATAAAATTTCCCAAGTGATGTTATACATATGTGATTCTGTGTTTTTATAAATAAATTAAAAATTTTAGTGGTCAACCGCACCACCCACAGTGCTTGATCTCAGCTTTATTTCAAAGCCATTCATTCATTACTTTGTTTCACTCTGATCCACCTGTACCCACAGCTCCTCCTTAAACACAATACTGAAATTAATTTTCATTGTATTAAAGTGTTAGTTAAAGCCCCACAGATACTACAAAACATCTTCCTTACAAAATTGTGAGTCCTGATATTACTTATTCTCCAGGGTTTTCCTTAAGTAATGGCAATAAAGATCTCCAAGAAAAAGTGGAAATTCTTATTTGTCTTTTCTGCAACAGAGAAAATTCTCTCCCAAATCTTTAGTGTTCCTTACCAGTGTTGTAAAAAAGTAGTGGTAGTATTCGGTCATCATTCCCATGGAGAGAATCTGTTGAAAGAGATTGAAGGGTGAATGTACTTTACTCTGGATGCTTTCAGTGTACTGCACTGTCCTTTGAAAAGCATAGGTTAATCTGGAATAATATATTACAGGTCATGAAAACTTGATTACAATAAAGCCTGTGTTTTTCTTCAGGAGTAAAAAAATATCCTATTGCATATAGATTATGTCTTTATCAGTCACCTCTGCTTCAGAAAGAGATTAAAGACTGTAAAACTTCCAGGACAAGAAAAATTACTAGTGATAATGAGAACTGATTTTTAAAAAGTGAAATTCTTAGTCTGCAGTTTAGAAGTGTTAAAAAGGAATTTACTGACAACAGAATTTGTAGGGAAAAGTGCTTAGGTGCAGGTTTTTTTATTCTGCATTACCATGTGAGAACAAGACACTGGATGAGTGCTCACTGAAGTAAACAAGAAAAATAAAAAGAAGAAAGCTTCTATAAATGTCTTTTGTTCCACCTGGGGAATGCAGATCTGCAGGAGATTGTCAAAACAACTGGTTTGAAAGGATTTCTGGTCTGGATTAATTTTCCAGAGTCAGACCTTTTGAAGGTCTGCAAGGTAGGATGGTATTTAAATTCATATTGACTGTCCACCTTGGCGGAAGAGGATGAAGTTTTTCTTCCCAGCCTTCATGTTGTAGGAAACTTTTAGAGGGATGTGTTTTCTCCCTCAGTCCCTCTCCAATAACCACTGGGAATACCTACATAGAACACTCCTGATGGTATATAACAAAATGCCCTACAGTTTCAGCCCAGCAACACCTATGCTTGTCACCGCATCCACACACACTGTTACCATAAAGCAAGCATTTTGCCCTCTCTGGGATCTTGTGAAGGGGAGAAGACATTATGAGTCAGGAAACTACTGAAGAATTCATTATCATGACAGTGACACAGAAAAAGGTTAAATGTTATTCAGTCTTGATCACAGCAATGTAAGCATCTGCTATTAAAAGTATTTTAGGACACTTTTAGCAGTACCCAAATAGCTGTTTGAAAGACAGGAGAAAATTGTGTGATTTGTCTTGACAAAATTCTTTCATGGCAAAAGCTTCTGAAAATCAGTTGTGTGATTGTGTATGGCAATTCTTCACATAAAAAAAAAAAAAAAAAAAGGAAAGAACCTGAACCTTCTATGCTGCAGTGGATAATAAAAACAGCTCAGTGTTAATCACAAACAACCAATCCATTTCCAGCCACTAAAAATCAAGCCGGAAGGCAAGTTTTTTACTGAAATGCTCCACTGACTTTCCATGTCAAAATTGCCTTTTTTATTTCTTATTTTATTAATCTTCTTCCATTTCTTAGAGTTATTTCATTACCTGTAGAAATGAGCAATCTAGCAACCTTAGAGACTGATGTTTCTTCCCTATTTATGCAGAGAAAAAAGACATATGGTAGCATCAGTGGAAACTTTTCTGTGCTGTGTTTCCCAGCTGACCTGGTTGGACTCAGCTCTGCTGCCCTGGAGCCACTGGATTTCTCTGTCTAGAGTCCCTGCTAATGGGAAGGAGGTGTTAGTTGGGATTTTTATGATGCACATCTCTAGAGCTGAAACTATTGAAATAACTACTTCATATGGGGCACAAACCAGCCACTAGGTTATACACATGTAGTTTAAGTCTTGGTAAACTTCTGTATGCCTAAATTTATTTGGTCCTCTACAGGAAATTTGCAGTTGGTCCATGGTGTTACATTAGTATGAACACAAGATCATACTAATAAATGTAAATAGGAGGATACAAATACCCAGATTTAAATTATTGATTCATTAGAGTTTTACTTCTAGCTTGAGAGAAAAGAGCTGACATCAAGTTGTTGCACTTCTGTTATCAGAAGATATAAACTGCAATCTGCATATGTAGAAATAGTAAGACAATGGAGAACCAGGACAACGATAAGCCATATTATGCCTTAAAATACGATTTTACATTATCTAGACAGATACATTAAGTAGAATGATTGTAAAGTTTGTAATATTTGGAAAGCATTTCCTAGCTGTGCTGCAGCTACACTGCTACTGGGTATCCAGATAGTTAATCCATGGTAGCCCTGTTATTGCTTTTCTCACAAATCCAAAGGCGGGAGCCTGAGAGGAGTGTTTGCCTCCTGAACACATTTTTGATTAAAATTTTTTATGAGAATATTGATTCCCAAGTAATGTGCTATAAACAGAGCTGGCAGGACACACACATACCTGTGAATAATAATGATTTCAAAAGTCATGCTACAGGATTGTCTTTGAAAACAAAACAGAACCAAAACCCCTGAAAATCAAAGGCAGTGGTACGTAAAAAGTAAGGTTCAGCCAGCAATATTATCTGCTATAACCAAGACAGAGGTTCACGATGGCAATTGCTGGAAGAGTGCCATGGATTTGCCAAGGACCCTGCACCCAAGGGATCCATGAGAGAGGCTCACTGAAATTCTTCCAAAGAAAATATTGCAGCAGCCCAGGAAAGCTTAATTATGTCACTTTTGTGTTTTCTCTATTAATGATGATTCAATTAAGATATGAAGTTACAGACAGCTGGAAGAGAGTTTGTAAGTGTTACGCAGACATTACTAAAGTCTGTCCCAGGCTGGGCACTGATTTGCCACTAAGCTCTGCCCTCTCACCTAGCACTGGTCACAAAACCAGCCTTAACTGGCTATCCTCTCTTCTAACAATCATTAAGGCAATTAACAGTTACATAGCACTTAGACATTGCTATGACATGTTAGATCTATAGACTGACCTAAATAGGGTGCTTTTTATTCATGGATCATAAAGACTTTGTAATAATAATTTATTTATATTTTAGGGTAATATGGCCACTAAGTAAAATTCCCAATGAAGGAAGATTTGATGATAATATCAAATGCCCACTTGGGAGGACGCATTAGGAAAACAGGAGTTGAAGAGAAGTTAAAGCAAAAGCAAGCAAAATTCTGAAGACTCCAAAGCATTAATGACTTCTGAGCCTTAATGATTTGGACTCCTATTTGTGTAAACAGAAGAGTCGCACTTGTGCGTTCTCAGAAGCAAGGACTCGTCTTTTTGCAACACAGCAGGTACAAGGACTGCAGCTTCTAGGAACTACCAGGAGAGAGCATAAAAAGGATGTTAGGAGCAAAGACTCCTTTCAGGTTGGAATGAAACCTCTGAGATACCTTGCAAAGCACCTGCACAGGCTCCTCCCACAGAGAAAGTGTCCTCGCCACTAGAGAAGATGAGCACGGCAGCCCAGAAGAGAGAAGGGAAGGCAATACGATTGGTTTATGTGTATATAACTGCCCATAAGAAACTAGAATGGGACTTCATTACACATTCCTATTTAAATAACTTTGCATGTAATTACTTAAATAATCATGCATTTGATATAAATGTCCTATTTAAATAATAACAGCTTTTACTTACTGCGGAACTTAGATGAATGTAAACTAGTGAAACCAGGCTAAAATATTCTGCACTATCCTTGCAGATCTCCTACCCTTCCTGGCCTATATAAAATCTGTTCTTCAGCCAAACTCAGATATGGTTGATTATGGATTATCCTGGCAAATAAAATAAAGAGACTTCCATCTCTAATTATCCATTTCAGATTAGATGTTTGGGCCTTGTCTTCCACAGACCTGTACTTTCAGCTGTGGGTCATGAACAGCAATGTGAATCTGAACAAGTATCAGTGTTCAAAATACATATGGTAAGCGGATGGAGACTGGATAAAAATATTCTGTCAAGTCTGTAAATCTCTTTGGGCTCCCTGTTCCTGGCTTGCATCATATCCCAGCTTCAATCTACATTTGTTCATCTTGTTAAAGAAATCACTGTCTCATTCAGAGCTAGTGTCAGTCTTCCTTCAAGGTGGGCTGAAACAGAATAACGGTGAAGCATGAACGAACTGCATCAAATACTTTGCTTGCTTTCACTCTGCATTTTCCTCATTCATGCTATTATTTAATTTCATGACCACTAAATGAATGTATTTCATTAGCCAATTAATTAGTACCACCACTCTTTTTTAAGATCATCAAGCCCCCTGCCTCCTTGCCTCTCAAGATTTTGAGAGAAAAGCTTTATATTGTGTTTACAGTGCTTCCCTGAACTCCATGTAGACACCTGTACTTGGACATAACTCACTGGAAGTCTGCATCCCACTCAATGACATCAGAGGTCCAGCTGGAGTGGTATAAAGGTCTTACAACATGGACATGAGCCATATCAACAATATGTATTCTGTAAATACTTCACTAGCATTGAAGCCCAACTGGAAATGTGGGCCATAGCAATAGGGCAGGATGAATGTACTGGACCCAGATCCCAATCAGCTGTGGTTGGCTCCTTCTGCTTTCTGAAGAGATCCCAGGGAGGTAGGAGAGCAGCATTACCTTTCAAACTTCAGCATGGACATCCTCTCACAGTACCAAGACTGAAAACACTCTTTTAGTTTGAAAGTCTGCTTGCATTTGCACCATCAAGTGACTCTTCCAAGGAAGGAAAGAACAACTACATGAGCAAGTTTATGTGACTAGTTTAGCTTTCATTTAAATCTAACAAGAACAGAGAAACAGAGGTCTTAACATAGCGCAGCTGTGATGTTACACAGCCAGTACCCTGAAAGACTGTATTCTAACAGCCTGTGCTGCTGTAACTCCCAAGCTCAAAATAAAGTTTCTGAGACAATGGCCACATTTATTTCTATGGAGACCTATAGTTAGATTTGGGAACTGAAGTGCCAAATTTCAGGGTGAAATACCTATAGTGCACCATTTCTGTGCCCATGGTCTTCACTGATATCTTAACCTATGGCTCTCATCATCTGATGGCATTCAGAAAGAACCAGATGGCCCGAAGAGGACATCTCCCCCACAAAAACCCTTTATAAAATGAATAAGGGAAAGGAGAACCAGTGAGCTGAGTATCTATCTGCTTCTCACCCTAGGGAGGATCTGCCACTGTTATTTCTCCAGTGGCAGCGAGAACATACCTAAACCTGCCTTTTGTTAGTGGAGAGTGGGCTTCAGCCTACCTGTTATTAGAAGGAGCATACTCAAGAAATTAATTTTTATATTCTCACATTTATTATTGTACCTGGAGTGTACACTGTGATGACACCTAGTTTTTGTAATTTTGTAGGAAATGAATTAATTATTTTGCTCTTTGTGTCATAGTGAAAGTGAACATAGAAGTCTTTATGAACTGCTTTATGAGTGTCCTAAACCTGATTAAATATACAGTACATTTCATAAAATTTATTTTAAAGATGTGGAGGAAGGAGTAGATAATTTAAGGCTAGTAGCAACATAGTCTATGAAAGACAAGTTTGCCTAGTAGTAAAATGCTGTGTCAACTGTCGGTGTGTTAGAAGAATAAATTGAACGTTAACCATAACAACTAAACCTCTTGAACCAAGTCCCTCATACAAAAAGGCAGTATCGGACTAAATACAGTATGTGTGGGCTATATGGGAAGATTTGTGCATAAAACAGATTGCAATTTGCAATAGCTAGATATAACTGATTTATGGGATTGCTTACCCAGTCTAGACAGACCATCAAATCTCTGTTCACAAAATATTTCAGGTGAATGTTGGAACCACCAAGTTTTTCCCTGAAGAAAGTGTTTACAGTTTCCTTGCATAAGGGATTCAGTCTTGCTGGTCTTTGGCAAGTTTGGAAGGCACCTTATTTTCCTCACACTCTCTCAGGGTTGTCTATTTTTAGGCTTGGAAAGGAAAGAGATGCTAGGCACCCTCGGAGCAGAGCAGGACAGGCACTGCTGAAGTCAAACAGGGAGGCTCCTACAGAGTTTAAGCAGATCCTGAGCAGGACTTTGGAGATCACAATTTTACCCTAAGAAGCTACAACTGTACTTAGCTCTTGCTTTTAGCATCTAATTCTCTGTTAGATATCAGATGATTTGTCCAGTCTTCATGAGTTTTAAAGCTCCAGCAGCCAAGATTTTCAATTGGACTATGGGAATGTCAGACCAGCTGCAGCTTTTTCCATCAGCTCTGCAGGTGCAATACATCCTGTTTGAAAACCCTGCTGGCACAACCTCTCAGTTCAAGTTATTTCTGAAAAATTTGATCCCTGTAGAGCAGGTCACTTTAGGCAGCAGAGCTGCCAGTTTGGGTGGTTACCTGGTACAGGCACAGAGCTAAAAAGCTCCCTTAGCTTCCATGCACCAGTCACATGAGGTTACCAACAAATATGGAGAGAAAATTCAAAGTGACTGTTGGAAAAGGCAGCAATTAATAATCACAGTTTTCTCTTGCTCCTTCCAGATGTGGGTGATGAGAAGGCCAGGCCTCATTAAGCTGGTTGGGGACTGTGAAAGTCTGCTCTCTGCAGCATTTCAGAGAAAAGGAGAAATGTGTGAGTTTAGGGAACAGCTTATTCAGCTGTGTGCAGGCTTTGTATTTTGTTTAAATTAAGTTATTGATTCACCTGTTCTTGTGCACAAGGAAGAACCGTGGCTCAATAGTATTTTATTTGAAGCTATAAATAAGAAAAATATAGTCTCATTTAAGAGAATAAATCTGTATTTTGTGCTGTTTTGTAAACAATAGTTTGAAGAGGCCAAGTGAAGAGGTCATCTCCCCTAGTCCCACAGCCTGGAAACGCATCTGGGTCAGGTAACGCCACACTCCCAAAACCAGCTCCATACGCTGACACTCTCAGGACATAATTTCAGATGTGTTAATCCTTTTGCTCCCAGAAAGAGTTTTTAGGCATCCCTTGCCCACCCTTCCTGGGAAACAAGCCGTGCTACAGCTGGTGCCACCTGAGCACTGGTGCGAGCAGCCCCTGCTTGCAGAGCCATTGCTGCTGATGCCAGCCCTGGCAGCACATGCACCACTGGAAAACAGGCAGCAGGTTTTCTTTCCCGCCTGTGCCTTCAGGTTGGAGGCAGGATGGTGGCTGGCAGCAGAAATGCTACTGGCAGTACACCTCCCTGCCCCGCAGCAGGGAAACGTAGCTGTAACAGATGAGACATGGCCTCTTGCCTCTTTCCCAGATGCTTGGAGGAGGTGAGGGATGATGCCCACCTTGGCTGGGGATTGTCCAAAGGAGATAGAGCAGATCCTAGTTGTCCTGGTCTTAGCCAGGATAGAGTTAACTTTCCTTGGGCTAAGAGGGAGCACCGCTGGAGGGCTGGCCCAGATCCGTCACTGGAGTATTCCATATCAGGTCACGTCATGCTCAGTATACAAGATGTGTGCTCTCTTGTTTCCATTTTCTAGTCCACATGGTGAGATTTCTGGTGCGGTCACAATCACTGCTGGGGCTGGGCTGTTACCGGTCACCGGTGGGTGAGCAACTATATTACATATTACCTGTTTGGACTTACTATTGTTACTGTTTTGTTACTATTACTAAATTTTTTTTATTCAACCTACGAATTTCTTGTTTTTGGTCCCTTCCCTATTTATCTGGGGCTGGGGGGTGGGGGGGGGGAGGTAAATGACTGGCCACATGGTGATTGGCTACGGGCCGAGTTCAAACCACGACACTAGTGCAGATGGGGCACCCTTGGGCTTGGAAGGAGGGAAATGCAGACCCTTGTGTGAAGCTGTGCAGGCTTAGAGGGTTAGGAGGACACAGCAAACAAGCACAAGCAATGGTGGGTATGTGCCTGTGTGACCCTGCTGCAGTTTTAATCTGTAAAATACCCTCCACCACCCATACCACTACAAATCTCCACTTCCTTTATTTATCTTCTCCTGCATGAGCCACTAAACATCAGCTACATTATTGTCAATGCAGGAGGCAGACAAGAAATTGCTGGTTTGGGTGTCAGGTTTAGGTGTCTGTTGTCTCTAATTCCTACTCTTATTAGAAATCTTCTGTAATTTGACAATGATACATATTTTTCCCATAATATCTATTAGATAATTTACAAAGCCAAAAATATTTTCTCTAACATTGAAGAGTTTTCTTAAACTAATTTCTATAATATTCTCTTTAATATCCTGTTTTCATTCAGTGTAAAATTACATAGGGGTTTCTGTATGCAGTGATGAGAATGTGAACCATGGTACTTCATGTAGCTACCCTACAATTAGATGAGTCACACGTGAATTCAGAGCCCTCCACACCTTCCCATTTCACAGCTGCCTTTGACAATGAGGAACTTCAGCACATGAGTTACTCCTGCAGCCATCTAGATTCAGCCTCAGAACTATCTCATATAAAAGCCATTTTCCCTTTCTTTCTAGCATGTATTTATGTTGCTTTCTTTCCCACAGCTCTGACCCACACTCCTCTTAATTATTTTTCTCTTAATTTTTCTGTTTTCTTCCACACTGCCATTCACCATCCTCTTCTCAGTTCTTAAGGCATTGAAGAGCATTATCTGTATCTGCAGCCTGTCAGTTGTCTCCCTGATCCATTTCCCACACAAACCATTCTGCCACTTTGCCCTGTCTTAGTGTATCTTTTAGCACATTCTCTTTTTCTTTTGACACTAAGGTTATTTTTCTCTTTTTTTTTTTCATACTCAGCCTGGTATTTCTGAAGCTTTGTGCCTCCTGCAGTGTGCCAGACATCTGCACTTTCTTCTTGCAGATCCTTGAAAATTCATGTTGTCAGTTTAAGTCTTCCCCCACAAATCTCATTTTGGAGCAGCTTGTTCCTGCTGTCATGTTTTAATGCTTCTGGACAGCCCTACAGGGAGCAGAGTGAGGGGACAGCACCATTCCTGTCCACCTACCTTCTCAATTAATGCTGCTTGCTACAGCGAGCTTTCCATCACGAGACAGCAGCTGCATGATTGCACACCCTCCCCTTGCTCTTCCTTCACACTACCAACATCATGCTGGCATCTGGCCCTGCCGTAGCTTAAATATGTAGCTTTAACTGAAAAAAACCCTTAAAATTTAGTACAGGCCAACTTTTCTAACAGCAATAAATCTAACTCTACCAGCTCATGGGAACTTGTGTGCTGTTCTCAGGTGTGTTGTATCTGATTTAGGACACCATCCTGCACATCTGTATTCACAGGGCCAAGATTCTCCAGTCTGGAGAGGATGGTTTCAGGTTCTTCACACTAATGCAACCAGTAAGTTGTCTTTCTTACTTTGATACAGAAAGCTGCTTTGCTTAACTTAAATATTTCAGCAAAACATTCAAGGTTGGAAGCACAGGTTTTAACCTTTATGGAGCAACCCGTATCTGTACATTCAGACCAGTTGAACCACTCTGATGGTCTTCAGTGTTTCCCATTAGACCAACTGACAGTAAAATCAACAACCCCTCATACCTACAATTGCAGCAAAAAGGGAAATGCCATTCATAATGTATTACTTGCTTGGTATTACTGTCTATAGGTCAATGAATTGCAGGAGCCAGTACTTTAGACTTGGATTGTCTAGAAACCTATAGTAAGTAACAGTAAATTCCAATTTACACCACTCTTTCTGTGTCCCTGGTAACATCCCAGCCCATTAACATCCTTGTGGTTTTTATCCTTGCCTTGTGTGGCTGTCCAACTCTCACACTTAGGTCAGGGCTTGCATAATAGCCTCTCTTCCTGTTTTAAGGTATACGATTTTATTCTGATACTTTATCTGTTGCATCTTCTTGTTGTACCAGAGTTTAAAATATAATGAGGTAGTGCCAAAAGACCAAATCTTGCTTTGTTACAGGGAAGTGAATGCAGAGTTAAGCTCTTGTCTGCAGTGGATTAATGCTCTGTTGTTACTGTAGTCAGCACTGAACCTGATATGCAACCTTTGTGGAGGCAATGGCTTAATGTGAGCCGCTTCCTAAGCACTCCAAAATGGGCTCTTTCTTTTTTTGTGGGGGAAGACATAAAAACTGTATTGATTAAACCAGGATAAGCTAAAATAAATACAACCATCTTCCTAGTCAAGCAGAACCTGAAATATTAAAAAGAAATGCATATTTACTTCTGCAGGGTATCTATGGGTTTCTCTTTAGACATTAATACTGTTGGTGGTCCTTACGGCTCTGTGAAGCCCTGAGGCCTTGTGGAGTGCTCAGATGCTGCTGCACATTCTGTAGCAACTTCTATCCCTGCTATTAACAAGCCTATGTCCTAATTGGTAAATGCATTCGTTTTAGTGTTTCCCAGAAAATAAAAACCAGAGAGGCTGAAAACTTTCAGGATACAAAATGAACGTTATGCTTTTTCATGCCCTTCTCCTTACCTGCTTAAGGATTTCAGCTGCTGTTTCATGTGAGCAATCAAATATCACGTAGAACTCCTTGCCCTTCTTCATCTCCTTGAGTAAAGGCCTAACGTCTTTATTTCCAGAGGGCAGTTGGCGGATTTTGATTTTAATGTTGTATCTAGAAGGGGCTTTGATGAGCTCTTGCAGGCGAATTAGACCTGAAAAATTATATGCAATTATACCATTCTGTGCAATGAGTGTTTATGGTCACTTAAACAGGGTTTCTTATCAGTACCAACATATTTCATATCCTGAAATGGTAGTTGTTAGCTTCGCATTTGCCAGTCTCCTAACTAATATTGTTATAGCTTTTCTTTTTCATGGTTATACTTGGCTTCAACATCTAAATATTCTGAAAATTATATTTAATTGGTTGACTATAGTATATGTTTGTATTGATGCTATATTACTACAGTTTATTGCAAAAAGTATATGAAGCTTCTTCCCTGGCAGCTAATTATTATTTCAATATTAAACGACAAGCACACAGAATTGAAGGAACCTCCTTACTAACTTTCCTACCTAATGTCAAGCAGGAGCAGATGAAGTGTGATAGAGGGAGAAAAATATTCAATGGCTAGCACCACCATTGTGGCTCACTTAGAAGCTAGTGGTTAGCCTGAGTGGCACTTACCAATAATTCTTAACAGCCACACATATGGCTCTCATTGTCCTCATTTCAGCATACATTTCAAGACCCCAAAGCAGGACCCTTAAATTTTTCTCATCATCAGTTTGGAGAAAAAATGCCTGAAGGCATAGTGGCTTGCATAAGGTCTCTTGGCAAGTTTGAGATCTTATAAAGAACAGAAATATTTTGAGATCCAGCTCTACACTTGTAAGCACAAGAACATGATTTCTAAGACTATGTCTTCGGCTGGTACAAAATCTACATGGCTTATCTGAAGTCAGTGGAGGTAAACTAGCTGAAGATTTGTCCAAGTATTTAAACACAGTGCAATTCTACTAGCTAATTCAGCACTCCTATGTAATTTGTACTGACTCCAAAACCTAAGTAAGACAGTTAAGAGTTCTTTGAGGTGTGTGATTACAGTCTCTTTCTCATTATCCATGAATGTAATTTACCCACAAGAAACTTGTGATCTCCTGCTGAGTGAAAGTAAAAAGCTGCCTTAAAAATGTGCATAAAGAGAGAGAGAGAGAATATGGGTGAGAAGCACTTCTTGAACAAAAATCAAAAAAATTATCAGTATGAAAAAAGTCATTACTCTCCTGCCGGGATTGGGTATATATTTGTCTTGTACATGAATGTCCTTGGTTGAATGGTCCAATGGCACATATAAGGCAAGATGAAGCATTGCTATTTCTTCTGAGGTTAGCGAGTGATTGCTATGTTGAGGGCTGTTGGCTTTCACTCAAGTACAGGCAATGTCTTTTGAAAAAATTAATCTTTCCCTCCGCCTGCAAGGCTGGGTCTGTTCTTTGCAGGTTTTCAAGTATCAACAATCAATATAGAATATTAAGCATCAAGAGTATTCAAATGTAAATTACTGCACGCGCTGTGAGATCAGAGCCTGGCTGGAAGCCAGCCTGTGTAAATATGAAACAATTTGAGCTCATTATTATAAGAATGGGGCACATGCTTCCAATGCTGACTAACAAGTAGGGGAGTTTATGTAATCTGACTGTAAGGCTGTAGCTTGGTTGCACCACGCGCTCAAGTGTTCAGCCCTTGACCACAGTGACTTGGCCATCAGAACAAAAGGTGACTCTAAGAGAAAACTGGATTTGGGAGGAAGAGTCCAGCATGCATGTAATCTTGCATCTTATCCACAGCCTCAGACTGAGTATTGTTGTTTCTCTTTCCAGCAAGAAAAAGTACTTAAGTGCAAGTATGGTGAAGAGCAGAAGAAAAGGATTTACCCACCCATCTCCATCTCCTTTTTTGGGGAAGGAAAATGCTGTGTGCCTTAAAATATCTACTTTAGCCACATGAGACTTGGACCTTGTACTTCCCATCACTTCCTACTGCCACATGAAGTGAAGGCAAAGCCTAGCTACAGTGTACTGAGGAAATCAAAGAAGCAGTGAAAAGAACTGCAGTTATTTTTATGGAGGACCAAGCAAAAGGTTGAATCAACTGACTGCCAGCATAATTAATAGAACAGGAGAATAACCATCAATGCTCTCCTTCCTCTTCCTCCTCCTCAACAACTCCAAACCCTTGGACATGATACCACCAAGTCTGACTCTTGGGGGGAGTGGGGAAGGCCTGGGCAAGTACAGCGCTTAGGGCAGTCACTTTTCTCTCGCTTGGTGAGACCATCTGGAACTCAGCCTGTAACAGGCAGGAGTCATCATGGACTGCCCATCAGGTTGGGAAGGAAGTAGTGGCCAAGCTGGGAAGGACTCAAAAGTGACAAATCCTGGTCATCAACTCCCTCTCTGCAAAGTGGGTGATGTGACCTGAACAGCAACACAGGACTGAGCTGGAGCAGGAACTTGGATAGGAAAGAGTCCAGACAGGTGGAAGCCGCAGTGGCTGAGTGTGAACTGTGAAGAGTCTGGAGAGAGCATTAGCCAGGCCTACTGAGAGGAAAGACTCAATTTAGGGTTATAAAACAAGATTTACAAGGATGGAAACCAGACTTGTTTCACTAACTTTCTTAGCCTACGGACTGTATTCTGCTGCCTTTTACCCAGACATATAAACAATTTCTCCTTTTCCTTCAGAAACGGAGATGGGAATTTTCTGTATTGTCGAGAAAGCACCTTATGGTCTCTAACATTGATGGATTCAGTAAGCTTTGGGGTTGGAAAAATGGTTTGCTCTAACACAAGTAAAATATTAAAATATGTGACTCTCTGAGTATTTAATATCACTTCATGATGTCTAGAACGAGTGCAAGTTATGTGTGATGTATTTCGGGGTTCAAACATGGCTAACAAACACAGTGTTGCAACAGGCAAATAATCACACATGTTGGCAGTAAGCATGGTGGTGTGCATTGGTAGAAAGTGTTCACCTCCCCATTTCTGTCCTTTTTTTTTAATTAAAATATGTATAGTTAATTCAGCAAGACTTAAAATTGAAGAAATGCTTTTACTGCTTTGGGAGAAAGTACTCCTTTTTATTAGAAAACTGTATTAAGGTTAGCAAAGATAGATGTCCCTTGTAAAAGCAGGTTCAAAGAAAGCAAATTCAGTAAGAACTCAAATTCTGCTCTGTGCAAACTAATTGAACTGATTTGATGAAAAGATTTGGTTCCCCTGAGCCTTAAACAAATGCTGGGAGAGCAGGTTAACAAGTGGGGAAAGTCAGGGATTCTTACAGAAGATGAGGAATTTGAAGTAGTTGCCCTTGTCAGCACATGGTAGGTTAAAATTATTGAATTCAGGGAAGATAGATCAAAAGCAGAGTCGCTTTTACTCTAAAAACCCGCTTTTACTCATTTTGTTTGAGTTGTTGATAACAGAGACAAAGTCATGTGTCTGTTACAGATCGATGTGCCAAATAGCAAATTGCAAAGGTGGGATATTGGAAGGGATCTATTACAAACCACTAAATTAAACCAGAGAACAGTTATGTCTACCCAGTTCTAGCATGTGGACAGATAAACCACAATTTATGGTACCTAAATTTGGGATATGCATGCTTGATGTATCATGCAGTCTATTGCAAGGCTTCATTAGATCATCTTTAAACTTCAGGAGACAATTTTTTGCTTTACACAAAGGCATTGCACTTAATATAAACTAACTTTTTTAACACCTTGATCAAAAATAAAGAGGAATTAATAATCAGAATAAATCAGATTATGGCCTGGGGACTCTGAACATAACATGGATTATGCTTAACATGATAAAAAAGAAGCACAGTCTCAACCTGAAAAATAACTACATTTGCTTAGGAGTCTTACTTTTCCCTAGTGTTGGAAATCCATAAGCATTAACGAGTGGGATGAGAATTTCAGAAAGAGAAAAATATGAGATGTTTAAAAAAATATTTATTCTATAGTCAAAAGCTATTAATTTACTATCAAGAAAGATGACTTTGGCTGAAATTCCATCTTTTGATGGCACAGTAAGGACAACAATTAGGAATAAAAATCAGCTGTAGTGTGCTTTACTATTCTTATTTATACTGGTCTAAGAGACAAGAGAAGAGGGTAAAAATCTGATCAGTGCAATTCAGGAAACATGAAGGAATTTTGCAAATGTATTTTAGGAACAAAATGCAAGCTTTATAACTGCTGTAGGCCCCTTTGGAGGAGACAGTAAAGTTTTTTAGCATGATGCATTTGGTACCATTTAACATGATATTTGATAAGAAGCAGGATGAGTAATTACTTCTTATTCCAAATGTCACTTTCAGCACTATTAGTTGCAGGTTTTCTGGACCTGCTTATATAAAATTTGCTTATCATTGAAAGTCCTATAGAGTTCACTCAGTAGATTGCTAACACTCAACAACTAATGTGATAAATATTGGAAACTTGAATGTATTGTAGAAGATTGGAAAAAAGTGCTAATGTTTCACCAATATCAGAATAGATATGTGAGAAAACATAGAATGGCTTAGCCCAGTGTACACATTGGACAAGCTAAGAGTAAAGCTGATGTGGTGGTAAAATGCCAAAGAATGAAAACTTGGGACTATAATTAAGAGAGATGTTAAGCTGTCAAGGCAAGACTGCTCTGTGTCAAACCAAGTGCCTTTGGTGTTACAAGTTCTGTTTACACAGGTAGCTTCCTAGATGTAAAGCACTTGCTCCTGGAAGGCGTCCATCTTCATATATCATACAACCTGCTCATGAAAAATGTGGGTCTATAAAATAATGATTTGCCAGATCTCAAAAAGCAGATGTCAGTGAGAAAGCCTTATTAAAAAGTAGAGGTCTGCAAAGGCTGGTGTTAAACCATTCAGACATTTGTAGTGCTCTTGTCTCTGCAGGCACACCAAAATCACTGACTGGAAAAAAGTTATGGCTGAAAAACATTTGGATGACAAAAACTGGCAGCATGGTAAATAGAGTTTGAGATAAGGAGGGTAGGCACAAGTGATATGGATCATTTGGAAACATTAACTCACTGGGTTTTTTTAACATTGCTCAGTCCAGACTCATAACTGCATTTCCATTGACGGATGTGTCCATGCAGCAGTGAAAACCGTAACTACAGGACACAGGCAACTACAGCTTGGCAAACTGGCACAGTATGTGGCCTCTGTGCTGGAGCTGGCCAGGATGGCACACAGGCTTGCAGCAGTGCTGTAGTGGGAAGGATGAAAACAGGATTTCCCACACTTAATGTTCAAAATAGGCTGTTAACCTGGAGCAAGGCTAATCTCAACCTGAATAATTTGGGTATGGATCATTGGAAGTTCACTGTTACAGCTGTAAATTCATTGTTTGTTTAGGAATGAAGCTACTCTTCACATACAATTTGTCTCTAATAAAAAAAATAGGTTCATATATTTTTTCTTCTTGTAGTGTAATGTCAAACATGAGAGATGAGAAATAGAGAAAAAATGAGAAATAGAAAAGAGCTTGAGCTAAATGGTGTCACTCTAACTCAAAATCCAAAGACTATTTATATTGATCAAAGTTGACCTGTTTACTTTCCTGACTTCAAGCTAATAAGATGATTGATGATTAATTTACTTGATAAATATCTCTGCAAATGAAGTCTCTTTAATATCAGCCATTTTTATAGCTGAACATGTACACAACACTTGGTGTTTTAGAATGCTAGTTTGATAATGGAGTAGGCTGAAAAAGTCCTCTACTTGTTTATCCGTAAGAATATTTTGGCATACAGTGCTAGGAGCCCAGCAGAAATCCTACTGAGCTAGACCATCATAATGGAAATGCAAGAAGGCACTGCAGTAAGTCCAGCCGCACTTGTTCTTTCTCTTCTACCTCTAGCCCTCTGGTGTACTCTCTGAGTCCAAGGTGAGCAGAATGTTAGCACTCAGACTTGCCTCTTGGATCCAAGAAGAAACATGTGCTTCTTTTGTGCTGTCAGCAGTGCATAAAGAAATACAACATTTTTAGCCTTAAATTTGGGTTTGGCTTGGTTTTTTTTTTTTTGTTAAGTGAAATTTTGTCTTTTGGACATATTTTCACACCATGATTTTAATAGGCATCCCTTTAAAGCCTTAGGCAGATGCCTGAGCTCATGGCTCATCCAGGTTTGGTTTATGCCATTATCAAATGATCAATTTAAATGTTACTTGCACATCTGTAGAGCTATAGAAGGTGTTATACTTCTGTGGGCAATGGGAAGAGAAATGGGAATGTAAGTCTCAGAGTAGGGTTGACAGTGAAGTGCCTAATTTGTACCAATGACCACTAATACTAATGCACAACAAGATTTTTCAGAAATATGTGTGGTTCAGCTACACCTTTACCATAAAAATAGTGTTGAAGGATGGTGGTGAGAGTTTCCAGTGGAATAACTGTCAGTGTAAGTCTTATTTAATTGGCTCTATTTTCTTCATCTCTACAGATATGTTGTCTCCAAGAAAGTATTTTCTGCTGCTTAGAATGCACCCTTACCTGTAACTTTGTGTCCTGCAAAAAACAATCAGTTGGCAGGCCTTGCTTAGCGCTGCTTATGTTTTAAAAAGAGAGCTATAGACCTCTCTAAGCACTTAATGGTTTGTTTACATGCAAACCTTTTCTTGTGAATCTAGATTATGGACCCTTTATCCATGACTCAGTCTATACTGTAGGAGACATTATGTTCTCTGTAGTCATGCTTGGAATAAATTTTGGTGTGCAATGCTGCTGGACGGGACTCCTTCTGAGAGCATTTTAGGTACGCAGTTCTCTCAGTGACCAGAGCAGCCAATACATTTCTCAGAAAAATATACAATATACTATATGTTATCTGCTACAGGGGTAGTAAAGCCTATATATGTAAAGACACATAACAGTGGCTTGGACTTCCTTAAAACATCAACACTCTTCCACGGTCTCTGTGTATTTAAAAAAAAAAAAAAAAAAGTTTTAGTCTCTGATCAGATTTTAAATCACTTGTTCCCATGAATGAGTTTGTTATTCTCTTTATTTTCTCTTTTTTCCATGTGAATAAAAAGGGACATGTTACTGATAATTGATAGTCTGTGGTATGTCACTGAACAGCTATGACTACTGTGTGCCCCAGGGGGAGGTTCTTGTCACAAAGAACGAATGATCTTCTCTGAATTAAGAGCCCAGGCTGGAAACTTACAAAAATTGCAACTTCCGCCTACAGTCTTCAGAACTCAGCTGACAAGTGGGTTGACTGTTTCTGAGACAGTTTCAAGGAACAAGGTAGTTTCCACGTTAAAAATGCTGCAGCTTGAACTTCTGGTTTATAGATGCATCTCTTTTAAGATCAACCTTCATTGAGAGGGAGAATCCCTAATCAGTCCCACACTAGAATATGTATCAGTTTGAAGCTGCGTTATTCGTTCCACAAATAGGAAGCAAGACATGACTGTCTATTCAGAATCCAGGAGATACCTCCTGGTGACTTCTTAAGGTCTGATGAAATGAACAGCTTTCCAAAAGCCATAGCAGCTACACGAAAGCTGAGCCTTAGAGACCTTTTTTTTCTATATTCTGAGAAAAATTGCTGTAAGTATGCCAGGTTGAACTATCACAGACACAAACATAATTTATTCATGTATCTACATTAATAGAAGTACATGATCTGCAGTGCACCAGTACTACTTACCTGTGCTGTCTTCATATACTACTGTGACTATTTTCCACTTGTAGTGTAGTACAAGATCCAAAACTGCTCTGCTGATGGCTGCATAGTCTGGATAGAGGTTAATATAAAATGCGTCTTTGTTATCCACTGTAGGGTGCTTCCATCGGGTCTGAATGTGTGGGACTTCAAGTGCATTGCAAATGGACTGCACTGCACTGACAGAGGAGCTGTGGGAAGGTCCGAACAGAGCAGCTACACCAAGAGCGAGCTGGTCGCACGCTGAGGGGGAGAGGAAGGGAGAGGAAGAAGCTGTTAGCTGGCAAAAGCAAGTAACCTGTGTGATGTTTACAGAGATCATTTATTCTCCACCCATCTCCATCATTTCAAAGGGAGAATGGGTAACCACATTGCTCCCAAACCCACTGAGAGATTTCCAAATGTTCCTGAAAATGACTTTACTGATTAGCATTATATCCTAGAATCTGATTGGTACAAATAAAAACCAAAACAACTTCTCTGCTCATTACCTTCAGTTCACAATGATTCCTAAGTTGTCTTTTTCAGAATGGCATTATCCTGGAGAAAACAGGAGCTTTCTGGCCATGGGTTTGCCAAAGGGACATGTTATGAATTAAGTTTCATGGCACTGTATCAGAAAATAAGTTCATGGAGTCACAACAGACACTACAAGTATTACCTTTGTGACTGGCAAGCTTCTACCAGTTAGTTGCTTTAATTTCAGGCTACTGAAGGAATATAAACAGTAAAGGGCACTATGATTTATGGTGCTCCATAATCTGTGTTTACAAAACAGGCAATAAAGCTTAAAGCCCTCAGTAATGACACAGGGAAATAAAGAACCAACACACACTGACATTTTGATACCTTTCCAAATTAGTCAAATGCTAGTATCAACAAAAGTTTCTTTCTCCTTGTGCCTATATCTCAGCCAAAAGAATCCCTCCTTTAGGTGTCTCTTCATTTTTCTTTCCCTCTCATGTCTTTTCAGGCTAACACACAGAAGATGAAGTAATATTAATTACTTTTGTCCATTAGTAAAACTTACTGCAAATCTTTCTAATAAGGTCTTTATTGACTGGGAGAAAGCCCTGCACTGGGTTGCAGTGCTGCATTCTTTGTAAGACAGTTCTTTGTGGAAAATTTAGAAATTACAGTGATTGTATGAAATACTAAGTACACAAGCATCCACAATGAGCTGAGATTTTTAAATTAATATTTAGTTATCTGATAGTAATAGAGCACAACAGAAAATCAATTATTTTCTGTCTTCAGTCTACAAAAGAGTGTTTTACAGATGGCATGAAATACACGGGCTTTCAAGGTTTAATTCAGAAGGCTTCTTAAAGGATCACAGGTTTTAATGTGCAAATTGCATAAATAATATCAATAATTCATGATGAGATGAAATTACTACTGTCTGAATGTATTTCTTGCATGTAGATTTACAAAAAATATTTATAAGGAACTCCTTCCTACAGATTAAATGGAGAAGATACTTTCACAGCAGTCACAGAAGAGATTCTCACTCTACAGAGAATTTGAAATCCTCTCTGTCTGGATTACATGGATTATAAATCCAGCACAGTCGATTTTTGATAGCATATAGTTCCATCATATATCTTATATTTGAAAAAGAATGCAATAAAGAGAATTGAAAGCTATTTTTTATGTTCTTTGAAAGCATTCTCCTTTTTTCCAGTCTTTAGTACCACGAGGAGAATTTAGTAACTTGGACATTTGGAAGGCAACAGCTCACCAGAATTCTACCACAATTCGTTATGTGAAGCATGTTTATTTTTCAGCCTTCATTTGCCTTACAGCAGACACATCTTTTGCCTTATAGCAAGCACATCTTGCACCATTTACAGTGACAGATGTTATAGTGAACTGCAAAGCACATCTGCAAAGTCTTAGCGATTTATAGTCTTTCTCCAGACTTGTTTGAATGAGATTGTGTGCACACCATGTAATTCCTGAAACTAGATTGCAGTATATAAAATTTTAGCAAACTTCAAGGTTGCCTCCTAGAGGTGAAGAAATACACTATGCTTAAGAAGAGTTGTGATTTTTATTCCCTTTCTGTTTTGGTCTGCAAGTAAATTGAACCATAATTTTCCCTCTGAGAAAAAGAAAAAATCGGTAAAAAAATTCCAAATTTGTCCACTCCAATTCCTGTAGTTGTTTATAACAGAGAAATTTATTTCCTTTTCTAACCCTCTGAAGCATTAATATTTCAGAACAGGGAGACTACTGGCCTCTGTTCTTTAAAATACAATAGAAATAATTTGTTATAAATAATGGATATCTGTGTATGTGTGCTAATTATGGGTTGTGACATCCCACTGTGCTCCCTGTTAGTCCGTGATCATATTCTGCAGAATTCCAGGTGGCAAATCTATTTTTTGGAAAGAAAAATGGGTTGGACTTGCCACCTTCCATCTGGGGTTCTTAGCATGCAGACAGCATGTAGGTGTTTTATCAGAAACTAGATGACAAGTCCAAGTCCAGCTTCATTCTTAGTTCAAATAACTTTGAAAGATAAATTTTATATTATTGTTCATATATATGTTACAATTGCAGCAAAAAAGGAGATTAAGTTGGTATAGACATGTATGTTACTGACACAGTAATTTAGAT
Organism: Athene noctua; assembly: GCF_965140245.1. Lineage (NCBI taxonomy): Eukaryota > Metazoa > Chordata > Aves > Strigiformes > Strigidae > Athene > Athene noctua. Next base: position 161,216,755 of record NC_134037.1, read on the forward strand.
AATTACCTCTTCTTGAGGCTTCAAAACTATCAAAAAGGTTAATTCTCTGGATGTCATAGGTTAATGTGGTATTAGGCATCAGTGTTCTGTTTCTATTAATGTTGGTGACTGCAAACTTGAAAGCCAATTCTTCAGTATTAACAGGTTCATTTTCCACAGTTTCAAATATTCCTCCTGTTGAAAGAGATAAATGAGAAGTATTAGTCACCGTTTCATCACTGTACATAAAAAGAGAAAAATAAATTATGAGCAATATTAATCTGAGCATTCATAAAACAAAGCAGTTAAAATTGCTGTTAAAAGCACCACAGCAAGAGCATATTGGATCATTTGTTTTTATCTACAGTGTCACTGTAGGTTAACTCAATATTATGAATGTTGCTTAGACAAACATCTGTGAAAGATGATGCATGTTTATTTTCAGGCCTCTCAAAATAAAATTTTTAAATGCTTGTGAAAACTTCAGTTGACTTCATGACTAATGAAACTAGTGATATTCATAGGTCTTGTTCCTCCTGCTCTAATCTAATCTACATTTAGAGATGAAACTTGGATGTGTTGGAGATGTTTTCTGAGTGTTTCTGCAAATCTTGGCAATAGAAGATCCACAGTTAGAAGTGACTTAGGAGTACGAGTAGAAATGGACTGCAAGCTTCCACTTAAGGTTGGTGTCTTAGTAGGGCTTTAGTCTTTTATAAAACGCAGGCAACGTTGTTGGTCATTTCTGTTTGCTCAGGGAGAGGCGAGTATTTTTTGTTTTTCAAAGAACTGAACTTGTAGATACAGAACATAACTGATCCATATGCTGCTTCCATGGAAGATTTCACCTCTGTGCCAGTGTTGAGTGATGTCTCCAGTGGTGTAGTGTCAATCAGTACCTTGACGACATTGGTTTAAAAGTCTCCTTCCGAGGACAGTGCTGGATCTAGCACAATTGCTCTCAACTGCCTATCATTCCTCTAGATTCTTCTTCCAACATCTATTTTGAACTATTTGAACAAAGATGTGGACCAACCCATTCTGTGCAATCCCAGTTGGGCAACTGCTCTTTGAGTTCTGTTCAATTTGTCAGAACTTTGAGACTGAAATTGTATATACTTCTTGCTCCTTTTAAAAACAAATGAGGTGAATCTGAGCTTTTCTTTAACATGGAAGCAAGTTTCCAGAAAAGGACCTGTAAATAACCAATGCAAATTTTGGAAGCATTCTGACTGCTTTGGCATATACTCTGAGATGGAGAAGGTGGCTACGTTTCAAGCCAACAGGCTGTCCCACTTATACTGGAATGTCTACTCCCTCTAGCCTCTAGAGACTTTATTATGCCAACAACACATTCAGGCTGTCTAGGAGCACTGGGATTTGATGAATGCATAACAAACACAGCTAATTTGAAAAAAAATAGCTCCTTTAAACAGCAATCTCCAGCTTCAGTACTTGATTTTGCAAGTATAATTTACTCATTTAGTGCAAGTCACTAGAGAATACTTTGGATTTTTCAGATACGTATTTTCGCATTTCCCTGTGTGAAATTTGAGCCCTAGACATTGCTTATTTTCTGAGCATCAGAATGCATTCAGCTAATGCGCTGCAATCTCTTGCAATTTTGATGTCACCAGTGTAGGAATAGTGCAGTCATTAGCTGACAATCAGGAAATGGGAACACAGTGGAATTAAAACCTGTTTTGAATTTCAACTCAACAATGGAAAGACTGGAGACTATCAATCCCAAATTGGCAATGTAATCTCTAGCTACTCTTAAATACACAACATTATATTATCTCTCAAACCCATATATAACAATACCTTAATATGACTTAAGCAATTTTGCCAACTTAAGCAATTTTCTTGTTCACTATATGTATTTCTCATTTACTATACACATGTATTAGAACCTTAAAGACTTACTGATTTTTTTTCCCCTCCATCATAAAACATACAAATGATTACAGGAGACTGTGACACACAGAAATAGATGGGAAAAAAAGTGTAAATGCTGGTTTGGGAATCAAATGTAAAACCTCACATAGAAAACTGAGAGTCAGCAGGATTTTGTAGTGATGATACCAACAAGTTTACTACTTTTCTTGTTAAATAAAATTTCCTTTTCTCCCTTTCACCTGAGGAAGACAAGCATTTTCAGTTAGCTATAATGCCAGCTTGGGCTTGGACCAGCAAGATGTAACTGTAGTGTTTTACTTGAATCCCTACTACAATTAGCAGAACTTTGTTTCATAAGGCAAGGTGGAAACCACTGAGTATAATGGATAGCCTGAGATAACTTTCTGTTAAGACAGGGTGACTACCATCTCTCTCCACTTCCAATAGGACGGGTCTTTTTCAATTTGATCTTAGCAAAAAATCTTCTCCATCTTGGAAACTAATATTGTGCTGTGCTTACACTTGTGTTTGTGCTTGTATTGTGTTTGTATTACTTTCTTGGTTTGGTTTTGTTTTTTTTTTAAACTAAACCAACTTCTTTCAACCACCCTTGAGGTAACCTTCATACCTATACATGAACAAGCACTTTCGCATTTTAGGACTAGAACTTTTTCCAGACCTCTTATCAGTTATCTATTAAATGGAGATTAATTTTAATTGACGTATATCCATGAACTCTTTATACTTCATTAACAGAATTTTGCAGAATTTTTGCTTGGTCTCTTTTAAAAAAGAGTAGAAGCTCACTGGGCAGAGGGAAGGAGTGGAGGGAAAGGAGGAGTGATGGAAAGAGTGAAAGTGTATGGATGTGTTTCCTAGACAAACTAATCAAAGCTGCATATGCATTGTCACATACATGTCAAATATATTCAGACAGGTCTCTCTGAAAGTCAGCTGTACAACCAGTATGTTGGTACCCCTTCAACATATTTTCCATGTTCCTTTTGTACATGTTGACACAGCAGCAAAAAACTTACAGACAACTTCGGTTACATGCTTCAATTTGCTGGTGGGATACTCTGGAAAGGTCTGGTGTAAGAATGGGTCAGAAAGTCAAGAGGTCCATAATTTTATGCAGGAAATTTAGTTTAGCTGAACTGGAGATGATGAATAGAGTGCCATTTAGAGTCTCTGAAATCTAGTGCCCCCCCCCCCCCCTCCGGATAGGAAAGTTTTGAGACCACAGAAGTAATTCTTCCAAGTCAGTAAATTTTTTCTTGTTCTCCCAATTAAACCCTAAAATAAGCACAAAGAGCAGTGCCATGCTGCCCATGAACAAAGTCCACAAGACAGTTTATGGAGGAAATTGTTGCTTACTATGAGTGAAGTCTGGGATATTTGCATTTCAAAAAGCTTAAACTGCTACCTATTTGAGCTTGATTTTTCTGTTGGGACCCATATGTGTAAAAAAGATTTGAATCAGTCTATAGATTTGCATCATAAACAAGCCAGCAAAAAAAAATCTGGCTGTTCTGTGCTGTTGTGTTTTCATCCATGTATCCTTAATGAAATCTAGCAATTTAGTAAATAGTTTCTCTTCTCCCATGTTCTGCTGACGACTTACAGTCAAGCTTAGAATTTATGGTAAGGTCCAGGTTAAAAGAGAAATAGCAGAGTGAGTGACAAGTTTGATGAAGAATCAGTTTGTCAGATGATTCATTTAAATAATGTAATTACTGTACAACATTTTAAAAACAAATTAACCACAGGATTCTACAAGGGAAGGGAAAAAAAAAATCAATGTTAACTCAAGATATAAATGATTCCCCAGAAATGAGGCCATTACTGTTAAGCATGAAAACAAGCAGTGGCTTTCAAGGTAGGCTGCTGGTAACACATAGATGGGACAAAGCTTAAATTTTTGAGTCCTCCCTTTCATGTCCCTTCCCTCCTCCCCAATTACTCAGACAGATAGTGATTATGTTGCAGGAGCTTTGGCCAACCAAAGGCTGCTTAGTCCTGATCAGTGGCAGACCTGACCTTTCTTCTGCACAGGCGCTATGTCTGCCGCTGCAATCAGCGGGATCAGCTGCCTGAGTCAGCAGGGAGCTGCCTACCCAAAACCAGGCAAGTGCCAAAGCTATAGGGGCTGCTCTGCTTCACATGGAGGCCAACAGCTTCCAGAGGTTGTCTCACCAGACACAGCTGAGGAGCAATGCCAGATGTAGTTTACCTGATCCTATTGAACAAAGGGACTAACTCTCCGCCAGCCACACGTGAGCACACCAGTGAGAGAACTCAGCATTCAGGTTCACTTAACCCATAATCCTGCTCCAGCACATATGTGTGAGGAAACCTTTCATTTTCAGCATTTACTTTATAAAGTGATGTCTGTGAGGATGAAGGAAAAAGCTAAATTTTCCCCTACTTTAAATTTGTCTGTGGAAGGTAAGAGGAAAATGACTACTTGGCTAACATTGCTTTGACAGAAATGAGGGCTGAGCCACATGAATGACTGCTCTTCAGAGAAGAACGAGGGATGCAAGTCAAACTGACATCTATGACAAAGCATCAGCCCCATTCATCCTCTGAAGATAAAAAAAAAATGTAAGTAAAATGTCAAAAATATAAAAGCACACCTTGGTAGGCACACCTGAAAAAGCAGCTCCAGTCCTTCTGAGCAAGCAAACATTTCCATTTAAAGGGGTCATCATGGACTGAGAGAGTTTTAGAAAAGGTCATGGATGAATCAATTTCCATACCTCTCAATGGGTCTCAACATTTTGCTTCAAGACAAGGCAGAGCTCAGTGGCTTGTTATTGGAAAAGTTCTCTGTCTCTGTTTTAAAACCAGTTATAAACAGCAACAGCTAAAAATTGGCAGTTATTGACCTGTCTCCCCTGGTCAGGTTTCCTCAATGTAAAATGTCACTAACATATTTCAGTCCCAATACGGTGGGCGTAGTATCTTTTTTTTAGCCATGTATACATAGAATTGTCTGAGTAGCGCTGAAAGAATTTCTGTTATTTCAGTCAGTAGTATCTCTTTGATGCTTTCTAAGTAAAATGTTCATTTTTCAAAATATTTTTAAAAGCTATATTCTGCTTGCAGAGAGATTTTCCTTACCTATTCCATAGCAAACATAAGAACAGCATCTTATTGTATTGGGGTTTTTTTTGTTATTTCCTATTTCCTATTAAAATACTACAGAAATCTGGATGGAATGGAGGTAGGCTTACAGAGAAAGACAGGACTGATAGCCTGCAAAACAGAGGTGTGAAAATACTGTGCTTTTTGAAGGTGACCTGTATTTCCTTCTGACACCTAAAGAAAATGTAAAAACAAAAAACATGTTCTGCTCTTAAGCCAGCCTGAGACCCAGTGGTCGCCAGAGACAGGCCAAAAAAAGCAGTTATTTCCAGATGCAGATCTTGCTCTGGGACATTCTCGCGGTCATTATCTCAGTGGACAAATTTGTTAAAAGCCTCTCCAGATCACTGGTGGCTGTGTGAGGCAGCTCTATCGCAGGTCCATGTCCATGCTTACACTCTGGACCAGCAGTCAACCTCCTTCTCACATTGGGAGTCCACTGTGTATCAGCTATTTAACTGTTCTCCAAACATTTTTAATAATATTCCTTATTACTTACATAATTCTCTCCACTTTTTGACCAGTGGAAAATGCTGGCAGTGTAGGGAAGTCATTTGCTTGTACTGTTAAAACAGAAAAAACTGTTGCTGAATACTAGATACAGTATTCAAGGACCATAAATCAAGCTACCATATACAAGGAAATTTTAAAAATATTTTGATGGGATTTTTATTTGCTGCCAGATTTTCATTCCCCAGCACACCATCTCTTTCCTACATCCAGCAGTCCCAACAACTTAAAGACAATAGCTCAGCTATTCATATAGGCATATGACTTCAGGAGTATCCATATTAATACCAACAGCAAGTATTTTGATATTCTGACAGAAATTAAAGGGAGAAACAGGAGGTGTTAAAAAAAATGGAAAGTCTGATGTTGTTTACGTTCTTAATCAGGTACTAGACTTCAAAAGAATGTTGTTTGGAAACAAACAGGCAACATGCAGTAAAAAATGTTTGCAATATTAAGACATACAGACTAAGAAGGATGGTAGAGGCAAAATATAGCTAAGATAAACAGGGTTTTACTCATAAAGATACAGGTATTTTTCCCTCTACTAGACAAAAAGAGGACTTTCTGTGGGTTACAGCTCTTTACAATTAAGGATAAAACTTTATTTCTACAAGGTTTATGTCCAGGTTTCCTTTTCTTGCTTGAAGGATATTCTAGTTTCATAGTCCCTCCCCCTGGGGAGGTGTTCATTGCACAGGATGACACACTGAATAAGCAATGTGGAAGCATGAGGCCCACTGGGTGTCATGGCTCCATACCAGAAGCTTTGAGACAAAGGCTCTCCAAGGCTTTCCAAGAAAATCCAGTGTCAGGACATGCAGGTGATTCTCTAGCAGGATTTCCAGAAACATCTGAACATTTATCTCTTGGAGGGATTTATGCTTTGAGAAGCCTCGCCTACTTTCCACAGCACCTTCTGTACACATGGAGGTCCATAAGACCTCATTAAAACCCACCTGTCAGTCACTGAAGAGAAATGAAAGTTAAAGTCCTAATGACTGTGCAGCTATGTGCCACTGGTTTCCTGAAAGAGAAGCTGTTGCTGATGCCAAGTAAATGTAGGAGATTCGTAAAGCCAAATTAGCATGCAGTTTGTCCTTGCTCTCTGTTGATATAGATATGGACTCACACCTCTCTGCTGCCGGGATGCCTATGGACTCACATGCACCTCTGAAGCTCAGTGGGGCTGGCAGAGTGGTAGCGGTAGACCTGTTAGCCCAAAGAGGAACAGGGCAGAGCAAAACAGTTTTACGAAGATTTTTTTCTCAGATAATGTCCACTTACAGAGTTAAAGAGTATGCCACATGGAATGAAAGCACTCACTACTGGAAATCCCCCCCAAGCGTTTTTTTCTCTCCATGTCTCTGACCAGAGGACATTCCTGTGCCACCAGGAGTCTGTGTGAGAGCCAGCCAGTGCAAGTGCATTCATTACAGAGCTAAGTCTTGGCATTCATCTTACCAAAAGAGAATAATCAAACGAGTTGTTACTTAGATGCTTACCTTTAGCAGAGTTTAACAGTATCTCTTTTTAAAGTTAGCTCACTGACTGTGTAAAATTAGTCCAGAAATTGGCTATTACTTCTAATTTATACATGACCTAAAAACTACTCTTATGTGCTTATGTAATTATTGTACTCTTATGTATTAAAAAAAAAAAAAAAAAAAAAAAGTTTCTCAGGAAGAATCATCAGTCCTATAACAAACAGTAATTGCATTTTACATTTACAAATACAGACCAAAGTGGGTTTGCTCCCCTAGGTTTTCTTGGAATTAGATGCACGGGTTTCGCATTTGGCTCACAGAATGCAAACTGAACACATTATCATTCTTTGCACGAGTGAATTTAGCCTTGCAATAGGGACCTCTGAGTTAGGCAGCTATTATCATCCTCATTTTACAGACAGTGAAACTGAGAGCTTGAGCGACTTTCCTGCCATCACTTCCTCTTCAATCTGTTCAAAAGCTGTTTTGGAAACTTTCCATACATTGTGCTCTGTTTCAGTCTATTTCTGCTCTTTTTCAAGCCCTTGCCCTTACCTCGGCATTCAGCATCTTTGCATTCACCCAGCCTGGTTCCTGTCCAGCATGCCTTCGATTTTATTCCTCATTGCTATACCCTGCCAAATGTCACTGTCATTTCATTGCCTATGCCTGATCCTGGGTCTGGATCATTTTCCCTCTGTAACTCATCATCTGTCTGTGAGCATCCTCTTTTAGGATGCACTTCAAACAAAACTCAGAGCCCATACTCTTGCTCTTTCAACACTCTACCTTCATTGTTTTCATCCATCCTAATCCAAAATACATGATGACATGGTGAGTTTAGAAAGGCAAACATCTCGCTCTGGTGCTCACCTGGACTTCCTGCCTCTGTTATCCCCATCTCTGCATTCGTTTCCTCTGCTGTCTCTGCAGATTGCAAGCTTCTCCAGATTGCAAGAAATTTGCAACCAAACAGAATAATTTGGAGCAGGCTGGCTTTGGGGGGTTGGGGTGATGGTTACATTTTCCTTCCCATGCCTGAATGGTAGGACTGGGAAGCTAAAACCTGGGATGGGTTCATGACCTGAAACCCAACAAAGAAAGACGGAAGGGAGTGCAACTCAAGTGTCAAATTCAGCAAATATGAGGAGGGCTTTTGAATATTAAATTTGTTTGTAGAAAGGTCGCGGAATATTTGACAAATTGAGTATCTCTTAGGTTCAAAACCGCACATCTGAAATCCACTTTTGGGCACATCTTTAGGACGTGATTGTATCCCAGTTGCTTCTGTGAAGATTTTGCTCTTAGCTTTAACAAGAGGTGAGGTATGGTTTGTCAGGCTTTGCAGTCTGATTTAGAATTTGTTTGATTTAGATTGAACTCTCACAGGGATTCAGCCTTTCTGTTACTTTCATGCAACATGGTTAGTGCTTAATTACACGATGATGAAACTGGCAGAAATCACATTTTGGTTTCAGCCTTCATGCAGACAGGTTCTGTGACTGTGGAAGAGCTGCAACCCCTTATACCAGGTCTGAATACATAACTCACAGCAAACAAGGCCTAGTTAAAAATTGAGATGAAGAGTACAAAAGAGGGGAAGTACATAAAAAATGTTAAAGCACGTCTCTATCCATAACCTTCTCTGTGAGAACCAGGGATGGAGTTTTATAATTATCTGCACTCTAGCAAGGTACTGCATTCAGCAATGCTTTATTCCTGTGGAAAGCAGAGCGATAAAAATATGTATGCGTGTATGTACATATATAAAAAGTTGAGCTTATTAAGATACAAAGATAGGCTTTTTCTAATGGGATTTATTTGAGTTGAGCTTGTGAGTTTGGAAATATTTCCCAAAGGCTCAATCGGCATCATTTATGTTATAGAATTTATAAGTAATGAACTTTTTCTTTTTTTTTTTTTTTTAAACAGGGAAAAAAATGTTTGACCTGGTTTAGATATCTCTTGCAATACAATGGCAGCACTAGCCAGAAACTATCATTTTAGTTTCTATCCAGAATGATCATTTTAGAGGTGCAAACTCTATTTAACAGAAATTTTAAAACTATTTCCTTGTTGCCTTTATTTTGTTGTTTTCACTTGATGTACAGGCTAGTAAGGAGGTACTGAAAATGAAGGATAATGGATGTTATTTATATTGTTTGCTGTTCTTCCTCCTAGATCACCATACCTACTCGGGCAAACTAGTACCCATGCATTGCAGCATTCATTTCAAACAAGGCAATAACAGGAGAGGGAGAAAATTGATTCTAATTACCCAGTTACACGTGCAACATTGGGTCCCATCAGATGTTACTTCTGGCCATGTGGCAAGGAGAGGGAATAAGAATTGTTTCCCTTCTCTTTTTGGAGCTAGAGTTAGGCAGATGAGCCTTGCAGAGACCAGTGTTAGATTTTGTGTGAGATGTTTTCCCTAGGAGCAGGGCACTGTCTAAAGCAGCATACACAGATTTTTGGCACCCCATTTTCCCTCTGTCTGCTCATATGATCTGGCCTGCTTTCCAGAGCATAGCTTGTGTGCCGTTCTTTGCAAAAGTATATGGCAGATCAAGACTCCTCCTTCAACAGAACCACGTTTTAATCAGAATGTGTGGTATGAATGCAGCTGCTCTCTTCAGAGCTCCTCAGTAACCCAGGGGAACGGGGCAGTGTGGGCATGAGATGCAGCAAGGAAACCCTTGCCCAACGCAGCTCCTGTGCTAAGTGCTTCAGGTGAACGTGTTGGCTCAGTGTGAGCACTGCCAAAATGCTCATAAGGATAGTTAGAAGTATAAAGTATTAAAGCCATTCTTTTAGTTAATGATATGATCTCAGTGAATAAGTGTGTTAACCATGTACTGGCTGCAGCTATGTGACTGGATTCAAGCATGGCCCCGCATCTTTTGCTGTAATCCTCCTGCTTTGCAACTTGTGTGGCAAAAACGCTCCCAGACTCTGCAGAAACAGTGGTTTCATTCCCCTTTTTTTTTAAAGCTCCCAACAACAAAGTAACGGCCTTTTAAACTTACCTCCCCATAATTTTGTTCAGAAGAAATAAGACTTTACTGAAGGAGATAGATGTTTCTACAGATTTCAATAGGTTTTGATCAATTTCTCTTATGGCTTAGCATTTCTCCCACCATGCTGTAACAGCTTAAGTAGTCCCACTGGAAGAGAAACTTAATTTCTAGTGTCTTTTTAAATCTTTCAGAGCCCTCATACATAACTGCCTGAGTCAGGGGGTTTCCCTCTGAGACATCCAGACATCTTGACATATTAATTGCTGACCACGTGCTAGACTACAAGCTGCTTCTGAAAATGGAAAGGGATGGAAAGGCAACATGAAAGTGGAGAGGAAGGAACAATCACAGAAAAAACTCAATGTTTCTACTAAGTAATAAAGGAAGGGGAAAAGAATTTCACAGAAATAAAAAGTAGATGAGAAGAATGGAAATAAAGCTGGTTGAATAAAGCCTAAAAGGCTGATGGCATTCAGCTGCAGAACCTGCTGGAAGCTTTATTTCCTGATTTTATCTGGTTCCATCTAAAAAGTATTAGATTGCTTAAAAAATGTAGTAAGATTTGTTGCAGATACAAAGTAATAGTACCTTATATTTGTGGAAATCTTGAACCAAAGAGAGCAATAGAGGCCCTAACTAAAAGGATAGCAAGGAAAACTGAATTCAGAGGGGTTTTCCCACCTGATCTTACGTAGGCACCCGGTTAAAACAGGAGGTTTATCTGTGCAAAAAGTGCTTTACCACCTTCTTTTTCAGTGGATACAAGGTATCACACTTTCCAGAAAGTAGCAATCAATACAGTATGTGCAGCCATTTTACTTTTTTTTTTTTTCTGCACCATGACAGCATATGACCCATAGAAAGACATATAGATTCATTTGACTGAAGTCCTGAAAAGGTTACTCTGGAGACCAGTCCTGAGGTGTGAGAATATAGCCCTACTATAAAGCAATTGTGAATTTGACTGTGCAATTAAACTACTTCAGGATTAGCCATTTTTCTCAAGCTGATAGACAGAAATAGACATTTCAATATCCTAGACTATACTTTGAAATGAGTGTTATTCAGCAAACAGCATTTTTATGCATAACATCAGGGTTATATCGTTAAAAATCATATACTCTTTCTTTTCATGAGTGCCCATTAAGCACTATTATCTGTAAGATGCTTAGGAACATAAGCTCTTTATCAAAGCTGAAGAAATCCAAGCTTATCCTGAAAAAGCATAGATAAACTCAGATCATAGACTATCCTAAAGTACATCCTTTCCAGAAAGGAGATGGTGGTGGAGGGAGGTTAAAGTTGGTAGGGGGTACATTTTAAACTCTAGTCAGTCACTCTTTTTCTTTCTGAAATCCAGCTGTTACAATTCATCTAAAGGCAGTGCTACCTATCTATCCAGAAATTATTGACATGAGGGATGTCAAGAAGCCCACCACTAGCAAGTTACAGCAGGCATCTTCATTTACAAATTTCTACAGACACTCTGCATTTTTAAATATGCAAGAAATAGTATACCAATCAAGAGTTCAAGCATTAAGGATACAAAGATAACATTAGCTTTTCCTGTCACACACTGTGCATGAAGGAATAGTGAATTTTGACTTTGCTTTCCTTCTAATATGCAACAATTGTTTATGGTAGATTCCTCTGACTCTGAAGTTTGTCCTCTCACTCTGGAGGAACGGCTTAAAAACATTGAGATAAAATGTAGAGGACTTTACCCGTGACTGTCACCACATTTCCTTCTTCCATGGTGGCTGGAGCTCCGTCAGGCCTCTGCACTAATCCTGCTGAAGTCTCAGCACATGGTTGTGGCTTCTGCCCCCCTTGTACAGGCAGTAAATGCAGTCAGTGGGGTAGGACTAGCCAGAGAACAAGCAACCTGCTTCAGTTCTGGTGTCTTTACCCTTCTCATCAGAGAGGAAAACGAGACCTCTCATACCTTTTTTTGTTTGTTTGTTATAGCAATATGAGAGACTTATGTAGCACAGGGCAGCCAATAACCAGGGGCTAGGACAGTGGCCTGAGATATCTGCCCCCACCCTCCAGCCTCACTGGGAAATGTCAGCCTATACCCCAAACAACTTTGTCAATGAAATGGTGACAGTATGGATCTGTTTCTGTGAGAGCACAATAAACATTTTAATGACAAATTTGAGCCCAGGACCTGTGTGGTCTTCCAATGCCTGTCTCCTGCATGAAGCAACATGTCCCATACTCTTAACACTGAGCAACTGAATCGGAAATCTTCCTGATTCAGCTTCAAAAAGTGCACCAGTGACAACACTTTGAACTTCTTGGCACCTTCCTCTGCTGTCCACACCAGAAGATGCAGACCGCCAGCAGAGCACAGAGGAAGGGGATCAGTGTAGGGAAGATGCTACTTCTGCTTCTCCTGTTATGATGCTTCTCCTCCCTCAGCATCGTCTTTCACTTTCACTTTTACCTTCTCAAAAGTGCAGCCCCAGTCTGGCTGCCTTTCTTCTTCTCAGGCCTGCTCAGCTTCATTTAGCTGCAAACTGAGTTTGGCCCAACAGCCGTTTAAATATGGCGGTTGCTGGAACAGGCCATTGAGCCAAGTGTGCTTCAGTCCTCAGAAGACTGAAATGATGGCATTTCTTGTAACATCTCAGCAAAGGAGAGCATCAGCTATGTTTTATAGGTATTACATAAAGGTGGATACTCAGAACCCAGAAGACATGCATTAATAAAACATAGTCAGCTTGACATATTGCTTGCTGAGCTTGTCTTGGCTTACAGGAGAACCATGTAACATGTCTATTAGGACAAGATTATTCTGTGGAAGAAGCCTTTTAGCTTCTCTGACAAAAAAAAAGCTAAGAACTGGCACCCCGCATAGCCTCTCTGTGAATAGAGTGTGTTCATGCTGTAGCTAACCTAGTGGAAGATTTTCCCAAGCCTCTTTTTCCTGCTCTTGTGCACAGCTGAGCCTGTTGCAACGTGACAGAGAGACTCGCAGACTTCTAGAAAGAATAACAAAATACAGGCAAAAGTGCCACAAGACACTCAGACTGTGTCAAGTATGTAATTAAGGAAATATAAACCTGAAGTTTAAAAACAGAAACTTAAAAAAGACATAAGTGATTTAACTGATTTTCATTAAAATAAATAAATCCCCCCACTTCCCTGCACCTTTTAATGGTATAGAGGAAGGATGTAAAACCAAATGTTACCAGGTTTCCCACTGGATCAATTGCTTTGATTCTCCTGAAAATCCAAGAACACCATTGGGATGGGAGTTTTGCTCAGGATTCACCTATTATTCTTTCAACTTTATAGAAATATATTTTATTCCATCCTGCTGGATTATTCAGTCCCTCTCTTACTAGCATCAGTGTAGTTTCATCCTTAATTCTCTGAGTATCAAAAAGGAACACATAGAAAATGAGCTGACATTTTTCTAAACAAGGCATTATTTATATTGCAGCCTCAGCATAGCAGGTGCTTTAAAACAAAATACCAGGATACATTTTCAGTTTTGGAAAGTATAATGTTTAAGTAGGCTCATCTAGGATTATGCTTTTAAGGGTGGAGGTTGCAGATTTTGCAACTGATCCACTCTTACAAGTAATGTTTAATCAGCACCTGCACTTTGAGCTGCTATATTTCTTTATAATAATGATGGTTGGCTCTTGAAAATGCACTTAGTTGAGGTGCCTGCAATTTAAAGCTTTCTTGGTAATTATCAATCTGGAACATTTCTATTCCTCAATCTACTGAGGCCCATTTGTCTCTGAAAAATATCCTATTCGCATCTACATTTGCAAATGTTAAAGTAACAAGTGTAAACAGAATGCATCTGCACTTAATCACAACTTTACATGAAGTGTTAAATTATACAACTTCAATAGAAATTTGGAATGGGAACCCAAACAACTATAGGAACACTGTTCTATAGGAACACTGTTTTCTTGAAATGCTTCCCCCCCCCCCCCAAAAAAAAAAAAAAAAAGATGTATATTTAAAAAAACCCCACCATATTCTAGCAACACTGATTTGAAAATACTTAGAATGCACAGAGGAAACCAAGACTTCCCAGCAGTGTTAAACTGTCTGATGGAGAAGCATATAGTGTTGAAATTCCTATGCATAATGGGGTCTAAATTAAAGGGATGTAAAAGCCTTAACTCCAGAAATTCATGCTTTGGGGGAACTGTCCAGGTTGTATCATCACTTTTCTTAATGCTGAATATCCCTAGAGGTTCTTTGGAACCAAACTTTTCATTTGTACGTGAATCTGGGAACTCAAGGGGCTTCCACTCAAATCACTCACAAAACCTGTAAAAGTGGTATCTTTTAGGTAAGCCACCTTCATGATGTGTAGGCAAATTTCAGGATACCTGAGCCAGATGAAACCTAAACATGAAATGTTTAACATTCGTACTGGTGCGTACATAGAAATGTCTTTCACCAGCAGTCATACTCTGAGGCATTTCCGTGCTGGGATTTACTACCCAGTTCTCATGGATGAATTCAGTATAAAACAGAATAGTAAAGCCTATAGTAGCTATATCTATTATTCTTCTTTGTTTCTCCTCCAGAGTGTTTTTGCAGACAGCGCTTTTTTCTGTGTTCTAAGAGCTACAAGCAACAGATGTGATGTGTCTGAATGGGGTGTGTGAAAGACTCATAAAAATCTTAAAACCAAATAAACCCCCTCAAATTACATATATCCTTACACATCAGCAAGTGTTACATGAAAATTCAAAATGTATCCTAGTTTGTATCTGGCTGCAAATGAAATTATGGTAGCATGACTGTACAGGATGATCCTTGGATTTTTAACACAAAGCCTAGGTAGTCTGTTCTTGCATTAGGAAAGATTTCAGTAGCAGCAATTTGGTTGAAACAACATGAAGATGTGCAAAGTGCAGTGGCCATTATCCGTTTCCTGTACAAAGATGTCATATGTATGCAAATTTTACATTCTTGAAAAGATTTGTTTGTTGCATGCAATGAGTATGTTAGCAGTTGTGCACACTTGCATAATTGCACAATTAAAACCATGATGCACTGAAAATATACTTTGAGGCTTTAGATCCTCTCTTTGGTTGCTTTATCCAACATTCTCTCTCTGCAGGACTATTTTCTTCCTTTTCATTTTTTTTTTCCTGATCTAGCCTTATCTGTTACAGGCAATCAAAGTGATTGGAGGCCAAGTCTTTCCACTGACTTCTCTGTGCCATGGATCACACAAAAATTTTGCAAGAAAAATTCTTATAGGATGTGCTATGGCATTAGATACTCCATTTCCTCATGGCAAAACACTCAAGACAGCTTCAGTGGGAACAGCTTCAACAGGAATCATTAATGCTAGTTAGGGATGTTAGCTATTATAGATATTACAGTTATAGTTATACTTAGTTGTCATTATCATAGTTATTGATAGGAAATTTACATATGTACTTTTTTTAAAAAAAAGGCGGGAAAATTTTACAAATGTTTTAAAACTGTGGCATAACATTAAATGAATAAGAAAAAAATTAAAGAAAGAAAAAGACAATTCTCTAAAAAACTGGATGCAGCATATCTGGGCTCTAGGAAGTGAATAACAGAGTTACTATATCATTCCTCAGATTTTTAATATAAAAACTGATGCTACTAGGTATAGCTGGTATGTGGGTTTTTTTAGCCTCATAGCTTCATTATCAGAAATTTTGATCAAAACTCCATAAAATAACCTTGCCATGAAAAAGAAACTGTAATCCCTTATAGTTATTACAGTGCATAAATTATGGCTTCAAATCAATTAAATAATTCCATACTTTATTAAATAACATTAGTAAGTTCCATTATTCCATAATTTAGGAAAGAAAAACTTAAATTTCAAAACAAAATTCAAAATTCAGCTCAGGAGACACTAGATTTTTTTCATTGCTGAGTGACTCACATTGTGCTACTTCAAATTTTCTTGACATTTTCTACATTTGAACAGGCTTAGATTTTTTTGGAAGTTATATATTAAGCGTGTTTCAGAGTGACACCAAAGCTTGTCTTCCCCTGAAAACCAGAGTTTGAACTGAGCTCCTCATGTCTCCCCATTTGAAAACATCAGGGTGGATTGCCATAACAAGAGGACAGAGATTTTTTCAGGTTGATGAAGCTGTTGCATTTTGTGGTTGTGGAAGCTGGAGAAACAGAACTGCCTGAGCAACTTCATCAATTCATGTCAAGCATGAATGGCAGCTCTAAGAGAGATATTGGACTAAGGTTTTCAGATGCCCAAGGTCACTTAAGAAGGCCTCTGAGGGAAGTGCAGCAGAGCTCAAGGAAAGCAGGGAATAAAAGAGTGGGTGACTAAAAGGTCTTCTGAAGTGGAGCATCCTTGTTTTGAAGATGAGCATATAAACTCTTCAGATTCAGGCAGGCACTTGTAGGAAGAAGCAGAATATTTCTCTCTGAGTATATGATTCTTGTCTCCCTGATGTGAATGCAACTTTTTCCCCTTTATTCAGCAAAATTAGTATTTAACACTGTATGCACATTCTTTAGTATTATCATCTTGGTTTCTGTAAGTCAAGAAATAAGCTCTTACAGTGAAACCCTGCTATTTAAACACTTGCTGAGTAGTGCAGATGTGGCAAAGCGGCTGCTCTGATTTACTGTGTTAACACATCCTTTCTTCCCTTTATGTTTTGCTTAGTTATTTTGTGCCTACAAAATGCTGGTGCCTGCTGGGCATGACTCCGATCTCAGTATCACAGAAGTTTCTTGAGCTACCTCTGTTCATCATCCCAGATGACTTACTTCCAACATACACTAAAGATAACAAGAGAGACAGGCTTGTTGATTATGATATTAAAAGGTACACTTGGTGCAGGAAGAATAGCGAACATAGAGATGTCTCTAGTTATTATTTTCCAGAACACACTGTAATGGTTTAAGCCCTGCCAGGACCGGAGAGCACGTTGCCGTTGTCCCTCCCCCACCCGCAGCCAGTCGGGCTGGCAGTGAGGCACAAACCCGGGTTAAAATAAGAAGAAATTTAATACAACAGTGTGATAAAACAATCTGAACAACAACAGTAGCAATGATAACGACAATAAACAACAATAATAGTGAACAAGACAAACGATATACAGAGAAATACCGCAAAATGGACACGGAAACAGGTTCCCGCCACCGAGCCCGCCAAAGAGCAAGTAAAAAAAGGTTCCGCCCCTGGACCTGACGCCAGCATGGTATGAATAACCCGGCTGGAGATCCCTTCCCCCTCTCTCTCTGCTAGGGAAACCTAACCCTATCCTAGTTGAACCAGGACACACGCAAACCTGGAACATCAAAAATGCGCATGCTGCCTGGGGATGCACAAGACTTTACAGACCTGGGTGCCCACAGATTGGCAAAAGTTTCATATGACATCAGTCATATAGACAGAGGGAGGGTTTTTCCCAAGGATGAGACACTCGACAGAGTGCTGTATGATTTTAAAAAGCAGAGACAGTTTTAAAGACCATAAGGTAGAACGCTACTCCTTGACAGGTTGTCATTTATTCAAATCAACCCTGAGTGCTTTTCTGAAAGACATGTCATAGTCATATAGAAGTTATTGGTCTCAGTTTTGAGGTAAGGGGATGAAATTCTGCTGTTTATGATGGAAGATAGGTGTGGATCCTCTAATGATCCTGCCTGGCCCAAACCATTATGAAATTCTAAAGGCAGTAATAAATCATACCAGGGATCTTGAAAAAGAAGGGGGATGCTCCTGTGTGGCAGGAAAGCTTTCTTTCACAGTTATAGATGTCACAGCAAACTGGGTAACAGAATTATGTTCACATGGGTTTTTCGCTTGGTGACAAAACAAGCATTGATTCTAACTATGTATGTTTTCTGTAAGATACTGAACATTGAAAAATGGTCAAATTAACAACCGCAATACATTTCATATGTAAATTAAATGCTGCGTAGACAACACTTCTAGTGATTATAGCTCTCTACGTGACATATGTTTAATGATTTAGATTGGGTCCTGTTGAGAGGGATTTAATTTAAGGCACTTATGGCATTGGGCTCAAATTATTTGCAAGAGTTGATTGAAGCTTACGTTTTACCCTGCAGCTTGTGTTCAGCTAAGAATCATCTGCTGAGTAAATTTCATTTATCTATTTCAGGATCTAAACTGTGGGCTTTTGCCACAGTTTTCTCTATACATATTGTTTAACCAGTCTCCAACACAATCAGGCATTGTAAAATCAGATGCAAAAATAAAATTGCTGTATTCTTGTATTTGATTTTTTTATTTATTCAAGTGTTAAGTCTGCAATTTTTAAGGCCTCCTCATCTATTTCCCTTGACAACAGGTTTTGGATACCAAGTTCCCATTAAAATTAGAAAGAACTGGTCATCCAACCCTTTAAGAAACTTTTAAACTCTCCAGTTTTCTGTCTATCATCTGTATCACTGCTCATCCATGAACTGCTGATTGTAGGAACCTGTGGAATCACATTTGGTAGCAAGTTAAACTTAATCTGAGATGACCAGCTATCAGTAACCTCCCCTGTGATATTGTCTCCCCATGTTGATAAACTCCACTAAGTAGTGTTTTGCAGCCATACACTCTCCATAAAACATCTGCAGATGCACACATGCACTTCTCTTGCTGGAATGACATGGGAGCTGAGTGCATAACTTTCACTGAAGTTGTTTGAATAGGAAAGTGTGATTTGGATTCAATATGTAAAGGTCTTCCATTAAGTTTTTTGGCCTTTGGATTGCCCCCTCAGCACTCACTGGTCTGGCCCTTATTAACAGTAATGATTGTTAAATCCAGGAGGAGGGTGGGGAATACAGAGTGCAGATGAGAGTAAATAATCAAAATGAATGTGTAATTTCCCTGTAGCACAATGCCAGCTGGCTTGGAAAAGACTGAGGGCAACTGAAGCAATGGTTATTTCATTATTGTTTGAATACTGGATGGCTGATGGTGCTCTTCAGATTTGTCAGGTAGTTGGCTATTCTGTTCTGATTTCTAGGAGCTCTGTGAAGGAGTGGGTTACTCTTCCAGGACTCTTTTAAGTGCAGGCTCTCCAAATGTCCAAAGAGGAGTGTGGGAGCTTGTGCATGTTAATTAGTCCCTTAATGTGTGTGGGAAAAGAAATCCAGCTGTTGGCTGTATTTGAAGAACCTTGTAGAAGTTTCTGGGTTGTAGGAGGGTGTTCGCATTGGAAGGGAGCACAACACAGATACTCAAACTGCTGCACAGTGTAGTCTTGACCAAATAATGACCACAAAGACTGGAGAACTCTTCATCTAAATCACATTGTGCCAATGACCCTTTTTCTTATAAAACCTAGGCCGTACAGTGAAGACTTGCACTCCTCATTAGCTTAGAAACATTCTGAAAACACTCTTTTTCCTCTGGGGGAAGTGAGCTAGCTTAAGCTCTGTGCCTCATAGAAATCCACTACAGGTAGCACGCAGGGCTGGCACCAGGCCACTGCAGAGAGCTGCAATTCCCATCACTAGAGCCATCCCTGCAATCTGAGTCCATGTGCCAATAAATGCTCTGACTCAGAACTAGGATGTCCCATCTGCTGACTCCAAGCTAATTACACATGTCTTCTGGGTATATTACATTTCTTGCAGACAGTGCAAGTGGTATGTCCAGCTAAGACAGATGTAAAATATAGGTTGAATGCTCAGTGAAACCCTAACAGAGAGATGCCTATGATTTAAAGGAGTATTAAACAGAAATTAGCTTAATGAGTTTGAGAGGAGGACAAACACTAAGCATTTTTAAGGAAAATAATTACAATAGTTTGCACACATTACATGTGAAGTTTCATGCTTTTCAGTGTGTGTATATCTTGCAAACTTTCGTTTTGATTTTTCTTTGCTTCCTAATGATTATTGCATTTCCCTTTCACAAAATACGGAGTATTTTCTGGGACACACCTTTTACTTTAAATTCACTGCAGCAAATACAATCTTTGGAATATTAAATTGTTTCGGACAGTTAAATGACAGCCTATATTTTTATGGTATTAACTAACAATTAAAAGAAATGTAAGTGATCATATTATAGCACTTCCTGGACAGTCGCTGGTGGAAGTGTTCTTGTTGGGGAGTTTGGAGGCACCTATTCACGTGATGCTCCACTCAGTCCTTGTACTGGAAAAGTAACTTGCAATTCTGAGGATAGTCACTGACTTTCAGTGTACATCAGGAGAATGAGAGTCTCAGGAAATAATACTGAGAACTGGTATAACTGAAGTGTCAATTGCATATAAATAGCAAGTGTATAATAAATTATTCCATTAAAATAAAAAGATATCTTTCTCAGATCATTTTGCTGAATACATAAACCTTAATCATACTAGCCTCTAGAATATTATTAAAAATTTATGCAAATGAGAAATGCTGGATCTAAAATCCAGCTCCCTAAAAAAGACCAAACCCCAACTATAGACAAGAAGTTTAGGGTAGGATGTGGGTATGAAAATCTGAATCTTACTGTTCCCATTTATACTGGAGTTCTGACTTTTGACTTGCCTAGAAGTAGAATTCATCTACAAATTGAGGTCTGAGCATAGATGTGGACTGAAAAGAAGATAAAAAAACATGGTTATAACTGTTCTTTTACAAAATACATAAAATTAATAATACATAAATATATATAAATAATATTTTTAATAATTTCTCCTCTTCAGATTGAGGAGATGATATGAAAGTTGCAATGCATATAAAATTGCCATGTCAGGAATTCAGTTGCACTGCTTGTTCTTTCAGATAGCATTGTCCAGAGTCATGGGATAATCTACTTTTTAACCTCTGCCTTCATATGGCTAATCCTGCCAAAAATAGTACCAGTTGATCTCAACAGGATTTCAACATGTGGTTTTTGTGTGCTAAGAAATGAAGAAATGATTGCTTAAATCATTTAGATCATTTTTTGAACTGAGGAAAAAAAGGGGTTTATGACCTTTGGAAGAAGGGGCAGGTGACTCAGGAAGTCTACAACAATGTTGTAAGGTTATGCAGGGAGAAAATCAGAAGGGCCAAAGCCCATCTAGAACTTAATCTGGCTGCTGCCATAAAAAATGCTTCTATATATACATTAGCAACAGAAGGAGGGCTAAGGAGAATCTCTATCCTTTATTGAATGCAGGGGGAAACATAGTGACAAAGGATGATTAAAAGCCTGAGGTACTTAAGGCCTTCTTTGCCTCAGTCTTTAATAGTAAAACAAGTTTTTCTCTGGGTACCCAGCCCCCTATCTGGATGACAGGGATGGAAAGCAGAATGCAGCCCTTATAATCCAAAGGGAAATGGTTAGTGACTTGCTATACCACTTAGACATGCACAAGTCTATGGGCGCAGATGGGATCCACCCAAGGGTACTGAGGGAGCTGGCAGAAGTGCTGACCAAGGCACTTTCAACCATTCCTCAGCAGTCCTGGCTAACTGGGGAGATCCAAGTTGACAGGAGTTTAGCATCTACAAGAAGGGCTGGAAGGAGGATTTGGGGAACTACAGGCCTGTCAGTCTGACCTCAGTGACAGGGATGGTTATGGAACAGATCATCTTGAGTGCAATCACACAGATCATACAGGACAACCAGGTGATCAGGCCCAGTCAGCATGAGTTTATGAAAGGCAGGTCCTGCTTGACTAACCTGATCTCCTTCTACGACAAGGTCACCCGCTCAGTGGATGAGGGAAAGGCTGTGGTTGTTTACCTAGACTTCAGTAAAGCCTTTAACACTGTTTCCCTCAGCATTCTCCTGGAGAAACTGGCTGTTCATGCCTTGGGTGGGCATACTCTTTTCTGGGTAAAAAACTGTTTGGATGTCTGGACCCAAAGAGTGGTGGTGAATGGAGTTAAATCCAGTTGGTGGCCGGTCACAAGTCAGCTTTGACTGAGTGACTGAGGTCACTCAGCATTAGAGCCACTTCTGTCTAATATCAACGATATGGACAAGTGAATCGCATGCACTCCCAGGAATTTTGCAGACACCACCAAGTTGGGCAGGAGTGTTGATCTGCTTGTGGGTAGGAAGGCTCTACAGAGGGATCTGGACAGGGTGGATCTGGACAGGTTCAACAAGGCCAAGTCCCAGGTCCTGCACTTGAGTCACAACAACCCCATGCAACACTACAGGCTTGGGGAAGAGTGGATGGAAAGATGCTCAGCAGAAAAGGATCTGGGGGCACCGGTTGACAACTGGCTGAACAGGAGCCAGCAGTTGTGCCCAGGTGGCCAAGAAGGCTAACAGTATCTTGGCTTGTATCAGAAATAGTGTGGCCAGCAGGGCTAAGAAAGAGATTGTCCCCCTGCACTCAGTACTGATGAGGCTGCACCTTGAAGACTGTGTTCAGTTTTGGGCCCGTCACAATAAGAAAGACATTGAGGTGCTGGATCACATCCAAAGAAGAGCAATGAAGCTGGTGAAGAGTCTAGAGAAAAGGCTTATGAGGACCAGCTGGGAGAACTGGGGTTGCTTAGCCTGGAGAAAAGGTGGCTGAGGGAAGACTTTAATGCTCTCTACAATTACCTGGAAGAAGGTTGTAGCAAGACGGGTGTCAGTGTCTTCTCCCAGGTAACAAGCAATAGGATGAGAAGAAACATCCTCAAGTTGCACCAGGGGAGGTTTAGATTGGATATTAGGTAAAAATTCTTCACCAAAAAGGTTATCAAGCATTGGAACAGGCTGCCCATGAAAGTGGTTGAGTCACCATCCCTGGAGATATTTAAAAGACTTGTAGATGTGGTGCTTAGGGACATGGTTTAGTGGTGGACTTGGCAGTGCTAGGTTAATGGTCAGATCTGATGATCTTAAAGGTCTTTTCCAACCTAAATAATTCTATGATTCTATAAAATTTGTCCTTTCTAAACTCAGAGATGTTTTTTCTCGATTGTGACTACATTTTTGTCATATATATTATTTTGTGAGTGGAGGCAGACTTCTAGGTTTGAATTCTAGAAAAGGCAGTAAAAATCTATTATTAGGCATTTAGAATTCATTTTTGTTCAATAAAGCTTCAGCAGTAAGCTGAATAAGCTTATTAATGTAAGAATTTGCTGTTGGTCCTTGCTACATTTCATTTAATATGTGAGAATTTGAAAAGCAGGAGGAAATAGAAGAAAACTAAAAATAAAAAGGTCATTAAAAACTTTCTGACTGACAAATTCCTGTTTCCTTAACGTTTCATTTATTTTTTTCAAGTGTTATCTGGTTAACTTACAGAGCATAATTTAGACCTTTCAAAGGTGTGTATACCTTTAAAATCTTCTTCTGTGGTAACCAGACACTTTTTAAATAGCAAATGAGTCCAGATGGCATGTATTCAAGAAGTCTGGGGGGAAAAAAAAGCAGAAAAGCAAAGTAGCTGAGCTGCTAACAAAATACGCAGTTTCTCATTAGTGTAGGAATCATTACCACAAGGCTCAGAGGTAGAAAACTTGTTTTTAGAAAAAGGTGCTTGGGACTGATGTTGAGAATTACTAGCAAATTCCCTACCTAGAAGATCGATTCAAAGGATAAACTACAATATGGGATTTAAAAAATGACCGATGAAAATAACCTGAGTTATATATTTAATGATTGATTTAAAAATTAAATTAATTACATAAACTCTTGCTATTCAGAAAGGACACCTGAAACATACTTGAAAATATTGGTGCAGCATGCAGCAAGAGTCAAAAAAGCAAATACTGTTGAGAGTTTTAGAGAAGCAATACAGACCAGAACAGACAACACTCTCATAGCAGGGCACAAGTTCACGGCACCTTTTTAGATCATGAACAACTACAACAGCTTCCTCTGTCTGCCATGGTATCTAAAGACCACCTTTGTGCATCAAGAGCAGCCCTGTTTTGACTTGGAGCAGCAGAGGCCAGCCCCTGCTGCCCTTCCACAAGATACCTGCTCTAAGCACCTGGGGCAGACCCAGAAGGAGAACAGCAGCATTTCTGCTTTTTAGTGGGGACACTCACTTCCCTTAACAGGTCGTTTTTCAGCCTCATATTTCAGGACACCAGCTGAAACCTAATATGTTTCCCATTGTCCATATGCAGAAGACACACAAAGTGCCCGGTGCCACTGTGCTTGCCAGTGCATGCATCTTACCATGTCTTGAGGTGTTCCGTGCACTCGGCCACCATGTCACAAGCCCTGCTCTTAGCAGCAAGAAATCATAGAATCACAGAATCATAAAATGGTTTGGGTTGGAAGGGACCTTAAGGACTGTCTAGTCCCAACCCCCCTGCCATGGGCAGGGACACCTTCCACCAGACCAGATTGCTCCAAGCCCCGTCCAACCTGGCCTTGAACACTGCCAGGGAGGGGGCAGCCACAACTTCTCTGGGCAACCTGTGCCAGTGTCTCACCACCCTCACAGGAAAGAATTTCTTCCTTATATCTAATCCAAATCTACCTTCTGTCAGTTTAAAACTGTTACCCCTTGCCCTATCCCTACACTCCCTGATAAAGACTCCCTCCCCATCTTTCCTGTAAGTCCCTTTTAAGCACTGGAAGGTGCTATAAGGTGTCCCTGGATCCTTCTCTTCTCCAGGCTGAACAACCCCAACTCTCTCAGCCTGTCCTCACAGGGGAGGTGCTCCAGCCCCCTGATCATCTTCGTGGCCTCCTCTGGACCCGCTCGAGCATGTCCATGTCCTTCTTATTTTGGGTGCCCCAGAGCTGGACACAGCGCTGCAGGTGGGGTCTCACCAGAGCGGAGCAGAGGGGGAGAATCCCCTCCCTCGACCTGCTGGCCACACTGCTCTTGATGCAGCCCAGGATACAGTTGGCTTTCTGGGCTGCAAGCACACATTGCTGGCTCATAGCTTTTCTTCCACCAGCACCCCCAAATGAAAGTTTCACCTTATTTGGCAGGGAGTCCCTCCATATGTTTGAAACTGGTAACTTGAAACCAATAACAAACTCTCATTCAACTTTGAAAATCGGGGTCTTACAATGGTTGGAGGTTATTTTTTTTCTGCCCCATATCCCTGCCACTGGAGGAAGATGCAAGTGGGGGGAACCAGGGAAGTGCATGTGGCTGCACCTGGTGGGACACCAGCTCCCATTATGTATCGTGTGCCAGCCTCAGGGGGCTGTGATAATCTCTGTCATCTGATGACAGCTGAGACCAGGTTGCCTGCCAGCTGTGGAGGTACTGCAGGCACACCTCCTACTGCCATGCCTTATGTCGAAGGCAATGGGAAAGGTAAAAAAGGAAAGAAGGGAGAGGTAGGAGGAAGAGGAAGAGGAAGGGGAAGAGGAAAAAGAAAAGAGGAAAAGGGTGGTGAAAGGGTTTGCCATCAGGGTTGTGAAACATGGGAACAGGTTTCCCCGAGAGGTCGTAGATGATCCCTCCCTGGAAACAGAGAGGTCAGGCTGGACAGGGCTTTGAGCAACCTGATCTAGCTGAAGATGTCCCTGCCCACTGCAGGGGGGTTGGATTAGATGACCTTTAAAGGTCCCTTCCAACCCAAACTATTCTATGATTCTATGATTTCATGAAAAGGAAAAGAAAAAGGAAAGGAAGAGGAAGAGGAAAAAAGGTAAAAGGAGCAGCACTGCAATACACTTGATTAGCTATAGGCCAGCTGGGCTCCCAGCTGAGACACTTGGATAAGTTTCCCTCTAGAGTAATGAGCAAGGAGGAGGCAGCATGTCAGGGGACAAGGTGTCCTCAGGAGTTTCCTCCTGAGGAGGATAAAGCTGCACAATCCCTCTTTCCCATTTTTGTGTGTAAATGGATCTCACTTGTGCTGCCTAAGAGTTCTTCTTATTACTGCAAATGTCTCCTCTTGAAAGCTGTGTGTGGAGTCCACACGTTTAATCATGTGCATCTCAGCAGGATGTGAGAAAACCTATTTCTCCTTGCCTAATGTGGCAAATGCTTTATTTCAGCAGCGATCTCTTTTAATTCTTCTGTGTGTACCCTATGAATGAACAGATTCCTTGTTTAAGGTATTTTCTGGCAATTAAAAAGAAATAGAAATTAATATCATTCTCTGAAAGCCCCATGTAATGTTTGTAAATGTTTTAGTGTGGAGTTGTGCATTCTTTACAAAAACATGTAAAAATTAATTTCATTATGTTTTTGTCTTGGAAGGAATCTTGCCATATGCCCTACATAAAGTTAAATTACTTTAGGTAACAGTGACATGAGTTTTACTTAAATTTCTCTATGACATTAATCAAATTCTAAATTAAAAATCATGGGTTTGCACAAAAGAAATGCAAAGACAAGTTAATTATTTTTTTTCTCTCTTTTCCAATGAAATTTGAGAGATGTGATAACTATCTGAAAAATTTATCTGAAAAAGTTACAAGATTTAATTCTTAGTAAGACAAGACAGATGACATATAAACTACTTGCACAATAAGCCTGAATCACACTTTACACAGTAGTCCTGGCTGAAGTCCTGGCTCATGGAGATATTGTTACTGGCATCTAAATGAGTAAAAATTTCATACGTGGTTTCTGAAGAAATGTTTTCTTTGTCTCTCATCACACTAAGACTCATATGTCTAAACTTATGCACATGACTGTTCCTACTGACCTCAATGGGACAAAAGTTAGAACTAAGCCAGTACGTACTTCTTTGCAAGGTAGGTGTTGCAGAGATAAAATATTCTCATCTTGGTAGAAGAGATTTTATGCAGATGGATGCACCGCATGGATCTCCAAACCTCAGAAGTTATATGTATGTGTAAAATCTGCCACTTTTTTCCAAGATAGAAGGAGGACAGTTTTCTCTCTTTTTTTCAGGTCTGTGCCTGAGAAAATCTTTATAAAGGGCTATTACAAGAGCCTGACAAGGCTCTCAGTTCAATGGAAATAACCATCTACCCTAAAAACTGAGTGCTCAGAAAGTTAGACCTAACTAGTCTCACTGCAGGAGATGATACTTTGCAGAGCACTGACTGTAGATTTGAGATTAAGAAGGAGATTGATAAAGAAAGCAATTACTTCATTCTAAGTAGAAAAATAGAAACAGAAAGAGACGGGAACAGGTTTGGAGTTACCGTGCTATAGGTATCTCAAATAAAGACAATAACTGAGCACGAAGGATTGCAAATACATCTGAAAACATGGTGATAGGTTTGACAGGAGACAGTCCTCTTTGACGTGCATGTGAAATAGAATTTACTCTCTACACTTCGTTCAGAGTCTCAGTTTTGGGTCACTGCTGCCCGGAGGAAAATGCACAGAGGTTGGACACTTGCTTGGTTGGTTTATTCCATGTTTAAATTATAGCAAAGCTTTTAGTAATAAAAGCACTTTTTTTTTTTTTATTTTTGACTGTGCATGTTCTCTTGATGCCTCAATGATCAAAGGACCCTTCTACAAAATAGAAACTCATTTCACTAAAGAAGCTGCTTTGACAGAAATTTACAGTCACCATTAAGATCTTTAAAAAGCAGACCCAAGTAGAGCACTAAGAAGGTAGGCTTACACCAAGGTAAACTATAGGGGGCTTTCAAGGGGTATGGCATCTTTCCACGGAATTGAAGCATTTCTTGCTGTGACTGCAGGTAACGCTGCTGAGAATGCAGGCAGGGGCTCAGTATCCTTGAGGGTCTCATATTTTCCATATGCATAATTTAACATTACATTAAGCATCATTATGGTTATTTGCCAAAAAGGGTTTCCCAGGTTTCCCACCTTTTGAATACTGCTGATGCAGATTCACAGCAAAGAGGACAATGACATGGAGAAACTACTGTTTTGTCTTTTTATTTAAAACACAGCATGGTCTGGGTTTGTTTTGATATCCTATTGCTGAGACTTTGTTCTCCCCTTAGCACATGAAATTATATTATTGCTACTAGAAAAGAAAACAAACCACAACAAAATAAAGAGAGAAAGTGGATAGGTGTGGATTAATTCCATTTTAAGGTGGTATGGAACTGAGAAACACAGTAAAGGCCTGCTTCCTTAGCTCTGATAGGGTTTTGCCCTGTTTGATGCTCTGCAGGGCAGCATACCAGCTCTGGCTCTCAGCTGCAGCATACGCACCCCACTGACACAGTTCTGCTGAACCTGGTCTCAGAGCCTGGCTTGGTGGCATTGACTGTACTGCATGTCTTTATGTGAGGATCTAAAGTCATGCAGGTGGATTTCCCTGACCCCTTGTTCTGAGTTTTTAGATAAAATGCCTTGCCCACCCTCCTTTTCTCACTCCTTGTGCTTCCCTCTCCCAATGCATACACATCTGCTGGGCTCAGAGCATGCTCATGTTCAGGCTTCCTACCCAAATAGCAAAGGAAGGTCACTTAACAGCCTGGAAAAATAACTTAATGGCATTTCTGGCAACAGCCTTCCTCTGTGTCTGATCTCCCACTTCTCAAACAGTCTTAGGAACTAGAGAGGTCACTGCAGTTGGAAATGCCCCTGGGAGCTTCCCCTGCAATAACAGCATGGCAGGAGTGAACAAAACACAGGAAAGCTGATGGCCACCACGTGTCCTGACAGCTCATCAACCTTCATAAACCTTCAATGCTGGAGTCCCCTTTGCGGGACACAAGCCTGAGGTTGAGAAATAAGTGACAGGGCACTACCTGCTCTGGCTGCACCCAGGGACTCCCTCCTTTACAGAGAGACTTATAAAGCCTCCCATCTGCTGGCAGCGTTAAGGGTCTGAAAAGCTCCTAAGCTGTGTGGTGAAAATTCCTGGTGGTCAGGGGAGTCTGTTACACAGTTTGGGTTTAAAATGCTACACAAAAACCTTTACAAATTGAGATGCAAGTCTATTCAATTTACCACAATTTAAAACAAACAAATAAAGAAATAAATAAACCTCATGTCTTGGTGAAGGGGCAACTACAGACTGCTCACAGATGTAAAAGAGGGAGAAACCAGTCTGTGGGGCTGGCTGCCAAACCATGACCATCTTGCTGATAGATCACGCTGCATCCATTTTTCCTTCCCCTTCATCTGGTTTTGCTGCAGCTAGCGTCCTGTGAAATCTTTCAGAAATGCACAGGACACAGAATACCGTAAGCATTAGCACCGGGTCAAGGACGAAAAAGCATAGTCTTCCTTGGCTCTTACCTGAGGAGAGCTCTGCTGGTGCCACTTTAACCCCTGTCTGCCTAGCACTAATACAATACATGCTGTCACAAGGCAGAGTAAATAGGTGTGAGCAACACGCCCTGTCAGTATGAACTCACACAGCTGGGCCAGTTCCACACACATACTATTTGCCATTATATCCTTTGCATATGCCATGTGAAACCAAGACTTTATAGCTTCTCCCTGAGGAGAGAAAGACTTGAACAAGCCCTCTGTCCATCTGTCAGTCATTTCCATCTGTCCTAACAAATAAACAGCAGCTTTCTCCAAGATAATTCCTCTCTGAATTTTTTCAGGAGCAGCCGGTGGGGGGAGAAGAGCAGCAGCCCTGTGGTGGGCAGGGCCTTGCAGGGGCAGGCGGGGCAGTCAGGGGCAGGCGGGGCCTGACAGGGGCAGGCAGGGGCTGACAGGGGCAGTCAGGGGCAGGCGGGGTCTGGCAGGGGCAGGCAGGGTCTGGCAGGGGCAGGCAGGGGCTGACAGGGGCAGGCAGGGGCAGGCGGGGCCTAGCAGGGGCAGGCAGGGGCAGGCGGGGCCTGGCAGGGGCAGGCAGGGGCAGGCGGGGCCTGGCAGGGGCAGGCAGGGGCAGGCGAGGCCTGGCAGGGGCAGGCAGGGCAGGCAGACCTGAGCACCAGGAGCACAGGCAGGCAGAGCTGGCAGGCCGGGTGCTGCCTGACCTGGCTAAGGACAGCCGCCCTATCTCCTGGCCCAGCCCAGCCCTCTGGGGAGCGCCCCCCCCCCCCCCCCCCCCCCGGAGCAGAGGGTATTGAAATGAGGAGTGAGGGAAAGGAGGGCTTTGAGAGAAATCTGCTGCGTGTCTGCAGATAACCAGGTTTCATTAGATAACCGGGTTTCAGAAACCTGCAGGAACCTGCAGATAGCCAGGTCTCTGCTCAGGGGACAATGCCTGGGAGGACATCTATGAAAAGTACTTAGTGGTTAACTGCTGTGCCTGGGCAATGCTTTTTGCTTCTGTGGGCTGGTGGCAAATCTCGTCTAGCATCTGTGTGGCTCCATTCAAACTGATAAACACATTTTTGGTGTTTTCTTTTTTAAGGACCATTTTCTGCTGGTTTTCTTAATGACTCTGACATCACTGTTTTAATAAAATTGTCTCACGTTCGGAAACATTTGGATAATGAACTAACAGAGCTGTCAGCTCTCTGCTCCTCAACTGACCAGCTGTCACACCAAGGACTGTCTTTTGCAATAGGTAGATGTTGGTTTTGATGTTTAATTCCCTTATTTCATCAAAAGAATTTCTTTGAAAAACGTATTTGAATCATGCATGTGTTGGAGATGGTTTCTCGTATCTAAATCATCTGCTAGAAGCAACTGGGTTTTCTTGGTTAAAGATTTTTTTTAAAGAAACAAACTTTTTCTTCATGTGGGGATTTTTGTTATGAAAGTGATCCCTTTGCATTATTCAGACCTGGTGATAGTTAATTGTAAAATTTCCACATCCAGAACAGTGCACCTTGTGCAAAATTTCCCTCACACTGAAATGGCTTGGAGACATAGTGCACCACATGCTGAGGTCCCCTTGCCTTTCCTGCGAGGATCTGTGGGTGGGATGAGGGCAGCAGGAGGCCTTTTTGTGTTTAGCAGATTTTAATAGATAGTAGTGGCTGATTGGTACTGCTGTTCTATGATAACTATCTTAGAGTATTCATTCCACAAAAGGGATAAAATCATTCAAAGTTTATGGATGAGAGGTGGGAGAAGTCACAGAAAAAGGCCTTAGACAATACTATATTAAGAATGGTGGGAAAAGTTAACAGCATGCCGTAATCTGGCAAATCTTCAACAGGCTTTGCTAAGGTAGACACAAAATTTGATGCTTCTATTTTCCTCTTATTTTTAAACATTAAAAGTCACTCTTGATCTCCATTAAGTACAGGGACATGCAGAAGGACAAGCTCTGCTCTATGGGAGGACATTTATAGCAGTGAATAGAACAGTTTCATTAAAATAGAGCCATTTTCATGAAAATCTGTAGGTATGATTATGAGGATTACGTTGAAGTAAAAACTTGCTGCAAAGCAGCATTCAGAAATTCTCCTAAGATTGTTTTTGCATTCTCCTTCAGCAAACTGGGCAGAAAAGGAGAAAAAAATCAGTCTTGCTTATGCGGAGCAGACCTACATTTCAGACTCTGCTGTAAATAAAAAGCCATGTATTCTTAAGTGTTCCAGGATTTGCTAGTTGCTTATTCAACATCCAGCAGCATGTTTGAGAGAAGCATTTGAAACAAAGAGGAAATCAGTCACTCAAGGGTTTGCATTCTTTCTACCTGGGATGATGGGATCCACTCTGAATAATCCTCATGCAAAAAGATAGCAAAGACTGCTTGCTGGGACCTTGCACCACCTCCTCAACCCTTGTGTCAGAGGCATGAGGTTCTACGAGGTTTGGGGCAGGTGGATGAAGACCTGGCTCATATCTGGTGGACCTACGTATCCCAGTGCCTTGCTGTTCTTTGGTGGCTGTGGGGACACAATGGCCACAGCTACCACTCCTGTTTGTGGGCTAGTACTGTGTATTTGTGAGAGAGGTATCCAACCTCCATCCTTGGAGGCTTTCAAGAACTGCCTGGAAAAAGATCCGAGCAGCCTGGTCTGATCCCAGACCTGGCCCTGCTTTGGGAAGAAGGTTAGACTGGAGAGCTCCCAAGGTCCCTTCTGGCCTGAATTACCCTATTGTCCTGTGAACAGCTGGTTAGCTCTTCCAGGACAGAAGCTAGCCAGCACAGTTTGGGAAAGTGGCCTTTAGCTGAAATAATGCAGATGATGTTCCCTTCCAATGTATTGCACAGGCTCTTCTCCCATTTTTGCATTGCATATGCATCCTTCTCCACTGCTTTGGTGGTTCAGAGCAAATACAGTGCTGGTTTGATTGATTTCTTAATATAAGAACATTCCTACCAAACTTTGGCTGATCTGTGCTGTGAATCTGGCTCTGCAATTCCTTGCAGTATCCAGCACCTCCTCCCCATGACTGGTAGCAAGGAGTAAACAGAAAGAGCAGAATAGTTTCTGCAGATTAATTACTTGCAAATGTATTCTTTGAGGATCTATCTCAATGCACAGTTCAGTTTTGAAAAGGCAATATGTATTTTACATATTTTATTTATTACATCTTTTTCTTTTGCATTGTGGCTATCTTTTGATTTTCACCAGTGCTGGTATTCCCATTTATAATGTCAGGAAGGATGTAGGAAAGTGGGCAGAACTGCAGTGACTCATTTTTACTTCCAGAATCAAATATTGACCTCTGTATTTGTCTGTTTCAGACATTTGTAATGCATTTTTGGAGAAAAGTTGTGAGCTTTGCATCTAAGCGGATGCTGCCACCTTCACAGCACAAGGAAGAAATCTTTGGATTTCCTAGCTCCTGCCTATGACAGTTAACTACAGAGGATGGAAGTACCTGGCAGATAAGTCACTATAACACCTCCTGGAAGAATACCTGATATTTGCCTCTAGCAATTATCTTTTCTCAGGGGACCCTTTTTTGTTGTTGCTCTGCACAGTCATGCAGGTTACAGCAAACAGTGTCAAATAGCATCACATAGAAGACTTAACAATTGCTTCTGTTTCAGGACAGCTAACAACAAACAGAAATGTAGCAAACCAAGACAGACAGTGCTGCCTGGTAGTGTCAGTTCCTTTAAACACTACACTGAAAGCAATCTAATGAATTAATAAACTGCAAGTAATTCATGGTCTAGGTGTGGATATTCTCACTATCTGACCGAATGCTTCTTTTCAGCTTGTGATGGGTGATCAGGAGCCATATGAGCCCTTGCCCTGGATGTGCTGAAGTGATCTGGGCTTTGATGCTGGTTTTGAGCATCAGCACACTGATGCGTCCCTGCCCTCCTCCATGAGCACGGAGGAGGTCAGGGAGACATTAGTTTCCTCGGAGTGGGGAAAGTGATGTGCTAGACCAGACAGCAAATGAAGAGGTTATGAGTATTTGGGGTGAGTTGTAGGCACTGCTCTGACTTGGAGAGCAGCTCTGTATGTGGAATTAGAGTTGCTGGGGTTTGTTTCTATAAGGATGAGGGTTGTGGCTGCTGAGATACATATCAACTGTGTGTGAAACTGCATGCATAAGGCAGGTTTACCTTGCTGTGCCATGCAATGGTGAGATAAAAATTATGGTGTTGCTAAACTAAGCTTTTATAGCAACAAACTGTCCTGGATGAGCTCTGCTTGTACATCTGTGTACTGCAGACAGCCTGCCCAGGCTCAGACTCATTGTATGTGTTGGAGAAGCCTTCCAAGGTCTTATCTTCCTGTCCTACTTAAGACTGTTCACAGCTAGTTCATGTCTATTCATGGCTGACTCCCTATTATGTATTTAAAGTATTGCCAATGCACACCAGTTTGTGTTACGCTGGAGGGCCTACAGTTGCCCGTAAATACTGATGACTGAAACTCATTATAATTAAACTCCTTAAAATTGCTGGGTAGTTGTCTGTCCTGGTACTGTGTGCATATGTACAGAATTTTCTCTGTTATTAATAATCCACTGTATCTGAAATCCCACCATAGATTACTGACTGACAACAGTAATGGTGAAACTGAAGCTGTATGTTCTCTCAAGGGAATCTTTTTAGGCACAAAGCAGGAACTAACCTTCAATAATGTTTATGCATGTCATCCATTATTACAATAGTTAAATGCTATGGATATCCAGTGCCAGAGAAAAGCAGGCTTAGGGGATTTGGTGTGGCTTTGATACAAATAGCAAAAAGCCCTTTTGCATCTTTAGTGTTGAAATTGCTTTTACACCCTGACAAAGTTGGCCCATATAAACCAATATGCCAGATGGATATAGGAAATGCCTTAGATTTTATGATGCTTTACAACTTGCAAATTACCCAAACCCATTTGCTATAAATTATTCAAGATATTAAGTCCCCAATTTTCAGAATTAGCCTCCAATTCTGTGCCTGCAAATAATTACAGGTACAATTTATAGCAAATAGATGCAAGGGCATTTTTTTAAATGTAGACCTCTGCCTACCTGATCATCACACAAAAAGATGGCTATGCGCTATAAAATGTTCCCAGAGTAATCTGTCTCTGGCAAATTGCTTCCATGAAATTGGAGCCTGAGTCAAAGTCCTCTCAAAACTCCCAAAGTTAAAAAGTAATTATATGATTACTGTATATCTTTGTGGAACACAGCTTTAAAAATACTAAAAATCTTTCTTTAAATATATGCTTTATTGTTATCATCATTTCCCTGGGGTCTGCTGCACTGGCAAACTTATGGTCCATCACCTAAAAATGTCAGTGTGATGCCTTTGGTACACATAAGAAAGATGGATCTTCCTTAATGTTGTTATAAAGACTATTTTCATGTTCCAGCATTTGGATTTATGAAGCATAGTGTATATGTATTTTTTTTTAAAGTAATAGACTTACAAAAAGTAAATAGGGCTAACATTAAGTAAAAAATAAAATTAAAAAAAAAAAAAAAAAAGGAATTATGTTAAAGGAGGAAAAGCATCAGGGGTTTTATAAGGTTTAATTTCCACTCTTCTCCATGGGCTTGAGACAGCTTACATCTAAATATCATGAGTATTAGGGCAAAGAGGTTATTTAGATTAATTCCAATTTCTGCTTACACTGAGCCATTGCTAAAGCAGTGTGCCCTCTGGAAGTAGTGGCCATGTGGGTGTGAGCAGCTGAACTGAGATGTTGCAGTCAGACAGGTATGTTGTGGAATAGCTGATGAACTAATAAAGCTCAGAGTTTTATATATAAAAATCTGCAAATATTTTTTACTATCTCTTACTACCTTAGTGTGTTATCTCTCCCTTCAGCTGCTTAGACAAAAAGTATGATTCCTTGATCTTTGTTCCAGAAGCCCATGGCTGCAATTGTGACTTCTGGTCAGATTTCCAATGATTTTGGTGAGGAAATTTTTCCATCTAGAACTGGAAGTTAAATATCTGCTGCAGAAAAGAGTGCCTAATTCTACCTCAGCAGCCACACACACACCTAGGCAGCACAAAGCCCGTGAACCTGGCATATTCCTCTGACATGAATCTAAAGCCAGTCTTAATGAAAAATGTTCCTCTGAGCCAACGAAAAAGCATGAGTTTGACAGTGATTTTAATGGATGATAGCACTGGGAAAAGTCAGGGGTAGAAAAACACTTAGCATGTCCAGAAGCCTGGAGATCCTCATTCACCAGGAGAGTGAGGCTTCAGCTTCTTAGGCAGATGGAGCAGGGCCACCACCTTGGGTCTTACCCCCTCCCCTAGTAAATGCTCCTACTGATGTCAGTTTTGCCATAAAGTTTCACAAGGAAAGGTTTTGTCAGGAACATCTGACACAAAACATTTAACACTGCCCTCAAAATTATGACCAGCTGGTGATTCCAGAAATTACAACGTTTGGGTTTCTTGATCATGACTCATTGGACCAGGGCTATTTCCAGTTTTTCTACTCATTGATATGTCATAGAATCATAAAACATTTTGGGTTCAAAGGGACCTTAAATATTGTCTTGTTCCAACCCCCGTGCCATGGGCAGGGACACCTTCCACCAGACCAGGTTGCTCAAAGCCCCGTCCGACCTGGCCTTGAAATCTGCCAGGGAGGGGGCAGCCACAGCTTCTCTGGGCAACCTGTGCCAGTGTCTCGCAACCCTCACAGGAAAGAATTTCTTCCTTATATCTAATCCAAACCTACCCTCTGACAATTTAAAACTGTTACCCCTTGTCCTATCCCTACACTCCCTGATAGAGTCCCTCCCCATCTTTCCTGTAGGTCCCTTTTAAGCACTGGAAGGTGCTATAAGGTGTCCCCGGAGACTTCTCCAGGCTGAACAACCCCAACTCTCTCAGCCTGCCCTCACAGGGGAGGTGCTCCAGCCCCCTGATCATCTTTGTGGCCTCCTCTGGACCTGCTCGAGCAGGTCCATGTCCTTCTTACGTTGGTTGCTCCAGAGCTGGATACAGCGCTGCAGGTGGGGTTTCACCAGAGTGGAGTAGAGGGAGAGAATCCCCTCCGTCAACCTTCTGGCCATACTTCTCTTGCTGTAGCCCAGGGTATAGTTGGCTTTCTCGGCTGCAAGTGCACACTGCTGGCTCATATTCAGTTTTCCATCCACTAATACCCTCAAGTCTTTATTTGCAGAGCTGCTTTCTACAGGTTCTCCACCTTGCCTGTATTTGTGCTTGGGATTGCCTCAATTCATGTGCAGGACCTTGCACTTGGCCTTGTTGAACTTCATGAGGTTTGCACGGACCCACCTCTCAAGCCTGTCAAGGTGCCTCTGGATGGCCCATCCCTTCCCTCCAGCGTGTTGACTGCACCACACAGGTTGGTGTCGTCAGCAAACTTCCTGAGGGTGCACTCAATCCCACTGTCCATGTCACCGACAAAGATGTTGGTCTCAATACTGACCCCTGACAAACACCAGTTGTCACTGCTTTCCACTTTGACATTGAGTTACTGACCATGAGTTTTTAAGTGCAACCATCCAGCAATTCCTTATCCACCAAGAGGTCCATGCATCAAATCCACATCTCTCCAGTTTAGAGACAAGGATGTTGTGCAGGATGTGCTTTGTGCATGGTTGGTTTTGGCAGTAGGTAAAGGATAGTTCACGGCAGGCTGTATTTATAAACTTAGATGGTCACAGGCAAGTGGTTATGGCAGTCAGACCTCTCAGCCTATCTTATGGGCCAGCCAGGTTTACTGTGTGCAGCTGTGACCATGTTGCTCACCTGAAAATGCCCATGTCTTCTTTCTGTATAGGAGGAGAGGCAGTCTGCACTTCCTTCAAAGTAGCAGTGCTTAATATGCAAAGGAGACAGGAAACTGAAATACGGATCTAATGGGTTTTTCCCCTGGACTACAGAGCCACTATGTAGCTAGAAAAACAGGTCAGGGCTGTTAATTGTCTTGAAGAAAAATGAAAAGTGATTTTTAATAATGTAAATTATTACATTGTTAATCATTCAGGTGAGTAAGTATGAAGACAGTAAGTTACTAAGGTAGCAAGAGGATGCTTCCTAATAAACAATGAAGAGGGGAGATTTTCCCTACACTAAATGATGCATCTATCAATCAGATGTAGAAAAAGGTTCTTTGGTCAAAATCGCCTTGTATTTTCTGACAGATCCCCTTTACTAATGTCTGCAGACCACTCGTAATGACCAGGGCCCAATTTTATGGACTAATTAACTTATGAAAATAAGAATTTTATTTCTTACTGAGCTTCCATTCTGAAACTTGGCCCCGTCTATGCTTTCAAATTGGGTGACTTTTTATTTTTCCAGAGAAGGTTGTAGCTACCATGAAATTTAATGCAAATATCACAGTACTGATAAAGAGATTGCATAATGGCATGTAGCATAAATATACCATGCATTTTCTAGGACAAGTTATCATAGGGCAGGATTTAGTGGATGGATTCTAACTGTAATCTTTTCAATTCAAATATTTGGAGTGGGACTTTGCTACCATTTTTTACCATGTCTTCCATTTGGTACTTCTAGAGAATGCCAGACAGGAGAAACTTCTGGGAAATAGTTCTGAAATCAATAAAAAATGTGTGAAATAAGCAGGAATTCCATCCAGAAAGGAGAAGGAATTAATGTTTTATTCAAACTTTTAAAAAATCATTCTAAACCACAAGCTAAACTTTCTTCAAAGCTCACACTAAGAACATAAATGGAAAGGATATATGGAAATATGCAAATATAAGTGAGGGTTACAGTTCTTTCTGCAATGTTGCCTACTCTTGTGAGCAAGATAATAATGTGCCACTGTGGTCCAGAAGCACCATTGCCATCTCTTGAAAAGATGAAGAAAATGTGACTTCAGTAGGAGATGACTGACAGATAATGTCTTTAGGCCTTTTGATGGCTATGAACTCTGTCTCTCTGTCGATAATGAAGGTAAAAAATAACAGTCCCACAGAAGTGATATGGTCATACAAGCTTCTGTCGTGGGGGAAAGCAGCTCT
Source organism: Athene noctua (assembly GCF_965140245.1). Taxonomy (NCBI): domain Eukaryota; kingdom Metazoa; phylum Chordata; class Aves; order Strigiformes; family Strigidae; genus Athene; species Athene noctua. Next base: position 161,254,849 of record NC_134037.1, read on the forward strand.
CGTGGCAGTGCGTTGCAAAGACTGTTAGATAGAAATTAATTCCCTTCTTTTAGCTATTCTGAATTCAGGCTGGACAGAAGATGAGAAAAAGAAAATTTCTGCTAGGCATATGTGAACTCTTGCTTTGAAATTCAATTTTTCACAAATTCATGTTGGATCTAATTTTGTACACTTTCACCCAAACCTCCCCCAAAGGCAGGCTGAGTTCTGAGTGCCCAAAGAGAGCAAGGATATGCCTCTTGGTACTGTAATGAGATGAAGCACCATAACAAGCAGTGTGACTTGAAACCTGACAGTTATTGACAAAAAAAAAAAAAAAAAAGCTATAAAGCACTTCAAAAAAGCAACACTGAGATAACCTAGCAAGCAGCACATGGCAATCTCACAGAGGTAACTCATGAACTGTTGCTCTTAGTCACATCCTGTTAGCCCACATAGTGGGCCCATTTCTAAAATAACATGCTCCAGTAAACCTGCATGAGATTGCCTTTGGAGGTGGTGGGAGAAAAGGGATTAGGACATACTCCCTAATTCTCCCAGAAACAAGTGTGGTTGTAGCTTCAGAAGACAAGATGAGGCCAAGGCAGTAATCTGCCGTATATCCCTCGCTAAAATTGTAGCCACCCTTTTCTTGTGTGGTCTCTCTGACGTGTCATGACTGCAGCTTCGCTCTGAGCTCATGACCAGCCTAACTGCCCGTCAGGATGATCTTGGCAGCCTGGCTTCTGCACCAGACCTTGGCAAAGAGCACTGCAAGACTTGGGGCAGGGGGAAGAGGGAAGATGCAGTCAGGGAAAGGAACTTTTGCTTCCTTGACATTCAGATTAGCTCTGCCAACATTTGGGGATGCAAAGATGTCTTGTTGGCATCCTCAGCTGCATGTAGGGAAATTGCAGAGGTATTTATTAGCTGGCATCCTCATGGATGGACCTTATGACAAAGGAAAAGAAAAAAGCTGAGGTACCTGATGCTTTGCTTTGCCTCAGTTTTCAGTGGTAAGACCTGCCATCTCATCTCCCATTTTCCTGAGCCTACGCAGAGTATGTGGGAGCGTAACACTACCCTTTGCATGGAAAGAAGGATTTAGGCATTGCTTAGGCCAACAGGGCATGCATAAGCCCATGAGCCCAGATGAGCTGTATTTGAGGGTGCTAAGCAACCTGGGCCATGCTACTGCAAGGCATCTTTCTGTCATCCTTAAAAGTCTGTGGTGACTGGGACAGTTTCCAGTGGATGAGAAGGCAGCAAATGTCACAACTGTCTCCGAGAAGGTCAAGAAAGAGGATCTGAGTAACTACAAGCTGGTCTGCCTCATCTTAGTCCCTGGGAAAGTTATGGAGCAAATCTGTCTGGAAACCATTCCCAGCTATGTGAGGGACAAGAAGGTGGTTGGGAACAGCCAAAAATAAACTCCCTCTCTCCCCCCAGCACTGTCCCTGATGGAGTCAATACAAGGCAAAACAGCTGGTTGGAAGTATCTGGGGAATGAGATCCTTCAGGTTTCTAGGTGAAAGCTTCCACATTTTTACTCTGTCAGATTGTGTTTATGGCCATAATATCCTTGTGGCAGGCATATGTCTTTCTGCAACGAGGCTGCTGCTTAATTTTCTGCATAGCCTTAGCACGCTGGGTGAAGGCGCTAGCTTTCTGCTGTGAAGTAGGGAAGGGGTAAGGCTTTTAACAGAGGGTTTTATTCTTGTGACTTCAGCCTTTCCCTGCAAAGGTCATAAAAGCATCTATAAAATATTTCATTTTAGCAAATATCCTAAAGCTGTCACATAAACATTGCTTGCTTTTTACTCCCTGACAGGGCAGCTGTTGTAGTTATGGGAAAAGTACGTGAAGAAAACTGTGGAATATTAACAAAGGGTAAAATTCTAGTAACAAAAATTGAAGGAAACGGAAGCTTTTTTTCTTTTTCCCTAGCCATAGTGCATACTCTGTGTTACATAATTACAGTGAAACTGAGTAATAATGTTTTACATCAATGTCTAAATGCACAATAGTAATAACATTCTGCTGAACACTTTCCACTATAACTGGTTATGCTGGTTATTTTCTCATAAACATTGCTCTTAGTCCCCTTTATCAGAGAGAGGTTTTTACGCTAAAACCGAGCAAATCAACAGTGTCCTCATTAGGATTTTTTAGCCTGATACTCTCTTCCATTTTCCAGACATTCTTCAAACACAGAGACATCCCTGTCCCAAGGAGGCAGCAATCCAGTAAACACCACTTATATCACCAAACTGTCAGTGGAGTACCAGTATAAATGACAAAATTAGAAGCAAAATCTCTCCCCTAAATCAGTTTAACCATTGATTAATATTTACTGAAACATATCAGCACTGACAAGTGCAGTCTGCAACAGGAGCAAGCTTTGTGCAGAAGGGTCTCCACACCTGAACATGGACATGTCCTAAAATCGTGTAAAGATCATTTCAGGCAGAGCTGGGAGGACAGCTGAAATATAATAAAGTCTCATCTGCTGTTACAGTATGTAAGGCCAACGCCAAGTTTGTGTAAGCCACCTGAACAGAATGAAACTCATACACAGTATGACTGGTCCCACTAACATCTCATCCTGAGCATAAATGACAGAGGTTCATGTTTTTATAGAGGGATCAAATTAGTGCTTGTAAATTTGACTTCATATTCTGCAGTTAATGGTCCATGTCCTGCTTTCATAGACAGAAAGAGAAAGTAAGAAAGATGGTGTCCTGTAGGCTACAGACAAATGTTGGAATAAATATGTTCCATCTACCTTTACTGGGTAGTGCTCATAATGGATCAGAGCACACTTCCTTCAGTTTAACCATGTATTGTGCATGGAAGAAAGTCTGCCTCATGAGTCTGAGATAGATTCACATGTTAAAATTTCACATATAACTTACAGTGTTATGAAGAGAAAGAAAAGACAACAGTTTGTTGCTGGAATCCTGGAGGAGTGTTCAGATGCCACATCTCTGTGTGAACTTGTGCATGGACCAGAATGTTCTGTTTAAGGCTACTGTGCTGGTTGTATTTAATGGGAATTGTCTCTTCTACAAGATGTGGCAGATAAGGATTTTCTCTGTGTGTCTGCTTCCAGGCAATAGATAATCTTGTCTCTATAAGCCTCAAGGAGGTGAGAAGCTGATTTAATAGCCTTATCTTTCTGGAAAGAAACCTTATTCCCAAAGGTATAATATAAGCGCTCATGTAGGTAATGAGCTATCGAACCATTCCTGAGAAATCATGAGTGTGATCCTGCCTTGCCTTGCAAGAGCTGAAAATGGTTTCCAGCCACCAGGAGTTTGGCAGCCATAAAATCAGTTGAGTCTTAGCTGCAGGTTCTACATGATATAGCATGAGATATTACTTTTCATTAGGTAGTGAGCCTCTATTGGTCTCAGTCTCTTCAGTATGTTTAAGCAGTGACAATGTTCCTCTCCCATGCTGCGTGTTCCCTGAAGTAGCTGTTTTCCCTCTCTGAGTCTCCCCGTCTCCCTCCTCCCAGTTAAGCATCTTCAGAATGAAGTCCTCATCAGGAAGGAGGCAGGAGGAAGGAGGAACCCAAGTGCTTGCAAGAATTTAGTAGCTGTCTTTAAGCAACATCACAGGCACCTGTCCCCTGCCCTTAACATCACCAGGATTGGTGAAGATGAATGTAGGTTCATCTCAGACCTCTCCTCCTCTGATCTGCTTCTCGCTGTCCTTTGGTCTTTCTTTCATCCTGTCACCTCTTTTTCAGTATCTACCAAAATAATTTCTGAATCTGTGGTCATTAGTTTTGTTTCCTTTCCCTTGGTGCTCTCATTCCTTTCTGCCAGTGTTGTGATCCCTGTTATCAAGACATGCCATTTTATTTCCTTCTGTGAAAGTTTGTTTCTCACCCCTACTTTTATTTATTCTCCATGAGGAATATTCTCACTTCTGTTCTTTTACACTGTGCCAGTATTTACTTTCCTTGCCAATATTTTCCTTCCTAAATCACTTTATTCCCTTTTTCAGCCCACTCCGTTGTTAATCAGCATCTCGAGCCTTACATTTTATTTTTTATTCTTGCATAAAACAGGGTTTTCTCTACTGAAAAGCCCATTTTTTCCCAAAGGTAGTAATAACTGCCATGATCTTTCCTCTGAAACCCTTATTCAGCTACTTTGTTCCTCATCTTGGTTTCTAATTCACATCATCCTTCTGCTATCATCCTTTCCCTCTTCCTTTTTATTTCACTTTCATGTCCTCCTCTTCACTTTTCCCCTTTTTCCCTTAAGTTTCTATTACTCAGCCATGAAACCATTCTCATAGTTTTTAACTAACTTAGTCCCTGTTGCAGTCCCACCTCTCACCCCCTTTTGCATCAGAACCCATTATTTGTTTTCCTGTGCTGGCTCTTTCTTTCCTGGTGCAATTAGATTTTGACCCTTACCACAGTATCCAAAAGCCTGGTCAAGACTGAATGATAGTATAGATATAAGAGACTTGATCTTTATTATCTCATCTTTCAGACCTTTCCTCCTCTATCTTTTATGACCCTCCCTCAAGGTGGCCTCTGCACAGACAGCTGAAAATTGACAGTTTCAAATTAAGATAAACAAGTATTTCTAGAAATTCTGAATCTCTGGCAAATGTGTATTCAAAACAGGGAAGTTATTTGTCCAAGACACTGTGCCCACTCCCCTCACCATGCAATTTCCAGTGCCTAAGCAAGCTCCTATCCCTTGCTGCTCATTTCCTCTTGCAAACTGCCCTGTGCCCAGCACAGCTGGGTGTGCAGCCACATGGTGAGTCAGATAAGAGAACAGATCCAGCTGAAAAAAACTGTTTCTTCAAGCTGAGATCCTTTTGGACAAATCAGTTCCCCACTGGTTTTGGCATGGAGCCACAGAACCAACGGTGCTGGAGTGACAAAGGGCTAGCCTGTGGGCAGGAGTAGTGTCTGCCGGTGAAGAGGGCACTCTGTGGCTCAGACCAGCTTCAGCAATACCTACCAGCACGTGTGAAACCACAGCCCAACCTAGAACAAAACTGCAGTAATCAGTTGTTTTGTTCCCTACATCCATCAGTAACTGCCTCTCACTTACCGAGAAGCTTGTTTGATTTTGATGGGTGACAAGAAAGCAAATGCACTGATTTGGACTCAGATTAAAACTAAATGACTGCTGCCCAATAAAGAAATCTCTTAGGTCAACTAGAAGACACCTGGGATAGGAACTGCAGCATCGAGAGCATTCCAGTTAAACGTCTGCTCCCACCACAGTACTCCTTGGGATGCTGGATTTACGTAGTTTGGTTTGAGCTGGTCACCAGAAACTAAACGACTACATCTCTGTCAACGCTGTCCTCAACCACTGTTTTTCATGCTTAATTGCCTCAGGTTTTCACATGAAGATGTTAAGGTTATGTCAAAGGAGTACTTTGTCAAAACTGATAGCACTGAGAGATTTCAAAGATAATACAGGTTTCTTTGCTATCACTGTGGGTTCTTTTAGAAACATTTACTAATAATAACTTTACTGCAGCACCACTATTCCCATGCTACACTTGCAGATATGTCGGTAGTTTTAGATCTTGTTTCTAGGGGCTAGTGGTAGATCTTGAAAATATAATCACAACTGGAATCAAATGGCATTCTTCTTTGTTATTATTTTTAAAGTCAACTACAGATATTTATTCTAGACTAAAAATAGATTTATAACCTTTAAGGAGAGCAAAGACAGTCTCTAACAATCTAGTCTGGAACTGTGAATTAAACAAACTGTCAGATTTCAAAGGGGCATAATTTCAGCTGTTGATGTAGACTGCTAGATTCTATTTTAGCCATAATTTAGTCAATATCAGACATAATTCCCTTGCTTAAAAAGTTATTAAAATTTTAATAAAACCAAGGAGATGCTAGGACAAAATTATATTAAGATGGCATAAAAGCTGTGCATACATATCATTAAAGACACACGAGATGTTAATTAGAATGACTTAATTTAATATTTCAAAATATTTTTAGATTCATTTGGAATGCATTTTAAATTCTGACTACAGTAGGTTTCAAAGGCACAGTACCAATGAAAGTCTGAACTCCTGTAAAGTTGTTCTTATATGTTACTCACATAAAAAGGTCAGGGGTACGTATGTACCAGTTGTTCTTGTATGTTACATACTACTTGTTTTTCTATGTTACCATTAGTGATACATGAGATCTGCATCAGAACTCAGGTCTGTGTAGCCTTATTTGGTGAGTGTGTGCAATGTAATCTATACACTTTCAGTAACTGATGCAGAGTGAGCTCAAGCAGACAAGCTTATGCAGAAACTGTTTAAGTTACTTATGAAAATTAAGCTCAAAGGAAATTTTTCAGTCTTGCTGAGTTTGGGTTTAGAGCATTGGGGTTTGTTTTTTGGTGGTGAGGGGTTGGGATTTATGGTGGGTTTTTTTTTTCTTTTCATTCTCCATCTATCAAAGCAGGAAATTATCATGAGTTATAGTTCCTATCTGGTTCTTATCTAAATATAAGCTACCACTTTATAGACTCTGCAAACAGTCATTTATAACTATGAGGTACACATGAGCAATTGGAACCTCGTTTCTTTCATTTCCAAGTGGATTTGCCCTTCAACAAAACATCCTAGAATGTATTCAGCTCATTTTCTAAAAATATGTTAGAGAATGCACTGTTCTTCTAAGAATAATCAAACTAAGATGTTCCCTTAAGCCCTTGAGTACCTACGTGCATATTGCTGTTCTATTAGTTAATTTGCCAATGTAGCAGTCAATATCCTCCTGGATTGTTTTGAGAGTGTGCAGAGTATTTGCACACTGTGCCTAATACATACATATGTTCTGGTCTACCAGCACTTGGGTGTCCCATAAGCAGATATTATTCAGCTTAACTGTAGTTCAATAAGGCTTTTTGGTTAAACTCTACATCACATGTATATGTTTTCATAAATGGCTTTGGGTTTTTTTGCTTGTTGATTCTTGTAAAGCTCAAAAATAACATTAAGTTTTTTCAAGCAAAATAACAACCCTAAGAATATAATCACATTCACAGTGTGTATGGTGAAATACCTCTTATTTACCCAGATCTACAGAAGGAAAATAAATACATTGAGAAAGGTACAGTAATGTCATTCCATGTCTGGATCAAGAAACTATTGAAATTCAGATCATATTATTAGAGGTTCTGCCATCAGCAGCTTCTCACAGGTTTACATAAAGTGTGCTGCTGGGTCACAGACAGACTGGGTACTACAGAACTACCTGCAGTTGACACCTTCTTTTGCCAACATGAGCAGAAGCGTTAAGGGCTCCAGAGTAGCAATGCTGAACTGAACTGTCTTTGCAAAGTAAAATTCATGTATTTAAAGTTTTCTTTTATAAAATCAGTGTTAACCTAAATCATTTCTGTTCGAGTGTTCTGAGTAGGATAGATGCTCAAATGTAAGTATAAACTGTTTTGGAGAGAAAAGGCCTGATTTTATTAGTAATAACATGTAAAAAGATGAGCAGTTAGCCTTCACTGAAACCCTTTGCAAACATGAACAAATAACAAGTGGTTTAGAGGAAAGTAGAGGAGTTTTAAAATGCAATTGACTATGAAAAATATGGCTTCTATACAAGAGTACAATGTTATATTATGCTACATATCCTCCAATATAGCTGGAAATCATAGAACAACTAATGCAAGGAGGGAATCTAGCCTGAAGAAAGCTACTGGTGAAATACTACTTGTTTCTGACCTTCCTCCCTCACCATGTTGATTATGCGTATACCAGACTGGCAGACCCTGCAGTGTCTTTGTTTTGTGACTTAACACTGGGATCTGGTCAATGGCAGGATAACTGAAAAGGAACTTCATGCAACAGGATGAATGGGGACTCTAGACTGGCCTTCCTCCTATTAATTATTTTAGACACCTTCTTTCCTGCCTGATCCCTCTTTGCTGCTAAGTTGCTTCAAGCATCTTTAGGCTTCATTCACATGATGCTCAGTGCATCATCCAATGGGAAGTAACTCTTCCGGGGGGTACTGACATCCCTACCACCGCTGAGCTTATCCCCAGCTTCAGCAAAAGGAGGACAGTTTTATTTCCAATGACTGCTCCCATTTCCATTGCTCCCCTCCAAGGAGAGACGCTTCTGATTTGGCCTTTCACCCTCACAGCCTGCCTCTTCTTTCTCTGTGTCCATGCTGGTTGTCTCTGGATGACTCCCTGGAGTCTGACAGCAATGCACCCAAGGGCCCTCTGGCTCTCCTCTCCTGTGATTGGAGCACATGGAAGGGACCCTCCAGCTCAAGGCTGAGATCTGGTTTTGTTGCAGTCAGTTATGCTGATACTCTACTGATACTCTCATGGTGGTTAGTTGATTGCTAATGAGAGCAATCTAGAGAAGAGAAACACAGGGCAGCTGTGCTGGCTCAGACCAAAAGGCAGGCTCTCCTGCTCTCTTGTCTCCATTAGTGGCAAACCACTGATGTTTAGGAAACAATATGAGTATTAGGGAAGCATATACTAATTTTTTCCCTGAGTGTTCATTTTCTGAGTGTCTGTAGCTTACTCAGCTCCAGAGCCAGAGGTGATGTCTAGACATTTAGCAGGCTTCACTGAATTATTTTACCAGGATTTTTCCAATGCCTTTTGAACCTGCAGAAGGGTCTTAGCTTCATCAGTGCCCTGTGGCAAGGAGTTTCACAGTTTAACTGCAAGTTGTGTGAGGAACTACTTTACGTCACTGTTGCAAATTTGGCCTCTGCTACTTTCATTTCATGCCCCTTAGTCCTCGTATGCAGAGCGGCAAGGAAAGCTTGTTCCTGATTCACCTTCTCCACTATCTTGGTGATTTCACAGCCCCATGTCTCAGCATTACCATCTTTGCATACCAGCTCTATACACTTTCCTGTCATGCTTCAAGCTATTTTTATTGCCCTCATCTGAACCTCCCCTATTCCTGAAAATACAACCAATACTCTCACAAATAACAGGCTGTCAGATTTTCAGATATGCCTCTCAATTAGAATGTGCATACATTCTGCACATGCTGGGATCAAATGACCTTTGTAAACGTGGCTTGCCAATACAGTTGCTTGCGTATTTCCAACATCGTTCTCTGAATGTTATTTGGCTTTTTAATCCTGCTCTCAAGGGTTACCCATTTGGTGAGCTCCAGTCAAATAAATAGTCAGCTGAGTCTGATCTCAGTGTGGCAAACACACAGAATACAAACAAACTAAAACCAAACCCCAGCAGCGATACAAACTTTTAAACTACTACTTTTGTAAGTACTATGCACGTATACATATATACGGTCTGTGCTTTGTGTTTTCTTGCACCTATTTTCCTTCAATGAAGACTATGGCTACTGTCAAAAATAGGAGGAACATTCTCAGTAAATTGCTTCCGCAGTTATTAAATGTCTTTGGATTCATTTCAGCATTTAATCACCCTCAAAAGCTGTTTTTTGCCTCATATGTTTCTGCATCCTTTAATCATGAAGGAATTAACTGCCAAATCCTGTTTGGGGTTTTTTGTTTGTTTTTTTTATTTTCAAGTATATTCATTTCATGTACCAAAATGAGAAATTATAGGGGGGGTTTTCTTTTTTTTGATGAAGCTACCCACAATTCTTCACCCTAACTGAAACTTAATTCTCATTCAGATTGGATAAAGAGGATTGCTGCCCTCATCCTCTCATCCCCACGTATCCTGTCTTCCCATATTCTGTGCCTCTTTTCAAAGAGCTGTCACTAAAGGAAACTTTTGCCTCCTTCCAGTCCCCTCCATACTCACTTTTTAAAGAATTAAATTGCTTCTGAGGCTCTACAGATCAATAGATATACACAAAGAAACTTGCAGGTTTTTCAGGGACAGATTCAGTAGCGCTTTCCTCTGAAATGATCTTCTGCTATGGATTACCAGATAATGCACCTGGAACTACATTAGTTTGTTCAGGCTCGTGGTTTATCTGAAAATCATTTTCCAGTAATCTTATGTACACCATCTGGCTAAACATCCTGTTAGGAGCCAGCCGCTGAAAGGAGGAGGAAGTACTCTCTTCCCCCAAACCGTTGCTAAGCAGCTCAAGTAGTAACAACCACATCATTTATTCGGTCTATGTGAACCTGGGTCCAGCAAGATCCCCTGGCCCCATCTGAGGCATGGATGTGCAGCCGGGGCTGTCAAATAAGCGACAAGAAATATTTATTCCCTTCCAATTGTCAAGCCAATCTACCTTTTTTTTTTTTTTTTTTTTTTCTTCCCTATAGCGATTGTTACTAGTTTGTGTTCATGAGCCCAGTTATCACAAAAGGGACCCTGTGCCTGCAACAGCACCAGTTTCATGCTGCTTGACACTGTCTCTCCCCAGGTGCAAGTATTTGTAAGCCACGCAGATGAATAGAGCTGGTCACCGGACAGATGTGATGGTGAAATGAGACCATCTGGGATCCTAAAAACTGCTCCCCACCCAGCCTCATTCAAACTGAGCTGTGCAAGCTCAGATGCACTGACCCCCAGTGCCACCTCCTGTGCCGCATGGCTGGTGGCAAGAAACCCCAGCTTGGCCCTCAGCCCTGTGAGGGGGAAAACAGGCAAAACTGGGGCAGGAAAATGCACACCTTGCTTTCTTCTGTGGGGGAGAAGAAATCCTTCCAAAAAGCATCCTTTAAAATACACTCATAAAATAACAAGGAAAATGAGTCCAGCGTTAAGATGTACCAGCTAACTCGGCTTTGGAGGAGCTTCCTGCTGATGGGGCAGGGTATGTTGTCTCTAAAACCAGCAAGTTTCGTGTTCCTCCTAAAATTAGGTGTGGCCCCTGGGGCCAAATTTAAGGATCCTTGTTTACAAGTGGGGTGCCTCCCTCTAAAGAGGTTGTTCCCACACATTCCCAGGACCTCACTGCCTGCTTCAGCACAAGAAAGTGTACCAGTGAGCACGTGTAGGCAGTGTCCTACTTAAATTAATTCTGCCGAGATCTTACTCATTATCTCTGGGATGCTGCAGGTGCATTTATTAACGTAAAAGCCCCATGTTAAAATGCTGTGATCCTTTCTGACATATTAAGCCATTTTTAATTCACTCTCATCATCTCCAGCCTCTCTAGTAGACATTAGATAACTCTGGGGTCCTAAATAAGCCTCAGTGACTTAGGCAGAAAGCAAGTGAGTTATTAATCTTATGCAAATGCCTGTTTAATTTTTAGGGATCTTGGCACCATTGTAAGTGCTGGAAGTCATGGACTATAAAGAAAAAAGGTAATTTCCTGTTTGTTTAATTGATCTTCTGTAACTTTTCTCCTGGCTGGTAAAGCTAGGGAATGGAATTTGCAATGTAAAATCATTATTAGAAGTGCCAGTATGACATTTGATTAATCCAGTCTATTTAGGCTTAATAGTACACACTTGACTTATGTTCTGGAAGTAAAATTGCTTGCTATTTCCCCTCCTGCTTTTTAAACATATTTATAAATATCCCTAGCATTATGATACACAAGCCTATTTCTATGCATTGTTATTAGGAAGAGATAATTCCCCCCAAAGGTATGCTTCATCAGCAATAGTATGTTGTCTGTAAGATTTCTAACCACAGAAATCTGTAAGATTTCTAACCAAAGGAAACTTTTGGTTTATGCAATATTCAAAAATTCCTTTAAAGGACTGGTGCACTTCTCACTTCCTTAAAGGTTGAGAAGGACAGTTCTGGCCACCTCTTGAGTGGCAGCTTTCCAGGGTAAACCCAGAAGGTGGTGATGACTCAGGAACTGATATTGTTCTCACTCAGCACTGAATCAATTTTCTGTCATGGTAATTCTTGAATAAAACAGAAAATAACAGTACTTCTGACTGTTCAAGGAAAATAAAGGCCATTTGTTACTTCTTTTCAGTGAAAGAGTGTTACACCCAAAGCCATGGCCAGCTCCAATTCATGGGAGAGGTTTTGTCTCCACACACATTTTCCTGTGTCATTTTCATTAGATACAGCATTTTTTCTCTCTCTGCAGCCCAAGCCACTGTTAAAAATTCTTGTATGTTATGACAGGTATTGTTTTAACTCAGCAATGAACAAAGATGTTTCTTCTTACAAAGTGCTTTGGAGTGAAAAGAACATTTTTAAAGTAAGATACAACCACTGCAAGTGATGCATAAGTACTGTGTGAGATCTGGGTTACTTTATGGAAATCTTTTTTGTAATTGTGCTAAAGAAATTATTCTATTCCTGGTTTCATTTCATTTTACGATAATTGCTCTATTTTCATCACAGCAATATTTAGTGCAATCATATCCATTTAATTTGATCATTTATGTTCCACTGCAGTGATCAAAACAGGCTGTCTACTACTTCATGTTACCATACGTTATACCTTACTAAGGCATCTAAATAAAAGCAATTATTGTAAACACACGTGGAATGCTACATTTTACACTGCAAAGTGTTAAGAAAATGCTTTTGAATCACACTATTTAAAATTTTTTAAATATTCCTTACGTTTTGTTTGTACTTGTTCTGTGCTTCAGAGCCTGCCTTTGGTTTGTAAGTCAAAATTGTAAGGAACACATAATATTAGTAAGCTTTAAAAAAAATAAAGTGTTATTCCATAACAGGCTTCAAATGGGAGTTTTATTTTTACAGGTTTTATTTAAATGCTTCTCACTATATGTCTTTTGGGGCTAGGATTGCCTGCAAATAACACCAAAACAAAACAAATACTGGCAGAACAGATTTGAAACCGAACACCTTTTAAACAAACAAAAAATTAGTCTGGACATTTTCAAGCAGATTTGAAATAAAAGCAAAGTATCTTTGGAAATCTAGGATTTGACTGATAGACCAGAAGTGTTTGTTAATTTGTTTTTTAACAGGAGGTGTACAAGAATCAAGTGCAACGAGTCACCTCCTGAGCAGCTCTGGGGGAGATGCTGTGATGGGATGGAGGAGAGGCACACCGAGACCCTGCCCCTCAGGGGCAGAGCTGAGACCTGGCACAGCATCCTGTCCTAGTGCAGGCCACACGGAGAGCCTGAGGAGAGCACTTGCCTTCCTCTCCTCTCAGCAGTGTCATAAATTATGAATCTACCCCAATTTTGAAAATACTTAAATGAACAGTCTTCAAGACCTGAACATACTAACAATTTTGGCTTTTCTGAAATGTAGTTTTTGAATGAATAAGTGAGTCATCCTCCCTTCCGTTTCCCCTGACAAGCTTGTCTTTTGTCTGTAGCTCTTACAAAATAAACCTCTGATTCTGTTTTATGCAATCAGTAGCCAGATGGTGACTGGACAAGAAGCAGCCTGATTTACCTCAGAGTGATACTGAACTTTCACAGCTGCTACTAAAGGGGAGAGTTCCCTTTTGAATGAAGAGCAGTTTCTGGGGCTCACAATGAAGCGGCAAAACTGCAGTAGACTGGTGTTCATGTAGAAATTAATTTTCTTATTTGACTGTGCTCCCATGAGCAAGGAAAATGAAATCTTTGGATACCTCTGTTAAGCTCTGTCCCTTAAAGAGAGTAAAACACTGGTACGATTGCACCAGGTATTGCATGCACCAGGTAAGTACATGATCCTCATTACCTATACATTCCAAAAAGATGTACAGACATGGCCAGCCAGGGTGCTCAGAGGTGGAAAATCCATCTTCTGAGTAGGTAATAGATGAGAAAGGCTTGATTACAGACCAAAATAAAGCCTGCAAAAGAACAAAGCTTCTCTTTCTAAAACCAAATTTTGGTGGCATGGAGGGGTCTGATATACAGGGAGGGAAAGGCTGAAGGACACAACCATCACATGAAGACATAGATATGAAGTAGTCATGAATAAAAGACAGTAATGAAAATGAAGTTCTGGAGCTGCCTCCCATCCCAACAGGCTCTCTCTTGCTCACAAATTGAAAGGTAAGTTCTTAGATGGGAATGGGAAAAAAAAAAGCTCTCTTCCCACCCCCACCTCCTCCTTTTCCTAAAAAAATGGTGCTGGTTAAGATAGGGGTGAGGGAGCAGGAAGGAGTAACTGCTCAGGATTCCTGGCCACTCTTCAGGGGCAGTGAAGCTGTGTTTATATGGTCTCATCATTCAGCTGGAAATGACAGGCAATGATTTCCAGGCTCTTGCTTCTCCTTTTGGTGACTGTTTAAAAACTGTTTGTGTTGGTTTGGGGGTATTTTATTATACAGAGAATAGGTATATTTGACAAGCCTTAAATATGAATTGCTGCTGTGCTGCATGAAATATCTGATAGCAGACACATATTTAAACAGTGGTTTGCTGTGGTGCCTCTGCTTGTTTCTGCTAAGAAGTTTTCTGCTTTCTAGCTTGTTTATCATTATTATATCTTGTCTTGCCTGATGCATTCCATGGTTTGTAAATGCAACTTTCATTCTACAGTTAACAGTGCTGAGGATTTTAATAAATTGCCCTTCAGTCATGCTGCATTTTCTTTCTGCAGTGTCTCCTCTTTTGCACACAGAAATAGTTATTATCCATTTTGGTTTGCAGTGAAAACCTAAGGAAAGAGGAACCTTAAAGCATCTTGCTAATGAACTTAGACCTGCCTCACATTGTGTGTTGCACAGAGAGACAAGAATAAAATAATTTTCTTTTTCTACATCTTGAATTCTGGATAACAGTGCTGCTAAGGTATTGCACTTAAAACATTTTCTGAAATAAATTTTACCAGTTTAATAGTCCTCCTTACATAAATGCTGTACTCAGTCATTGAACACATTTTGATTCTCTGAAATGGCTCTTGGTATCCCTGCACTGTATTGCTTCAATTGAAATCGGGATGCTAGACTTTTCAAATATTTTTCTTGGAAACTGAGGTATTTAATCTTATTCTAATAAAGTAAATATTAGTTAATTGAAGCTTAAGCTTGCAAAAAGATTAGAGGCATTTAATTAGTCAAAATTATATATCATTCTGTAACGTAGTAAATTAGATTAGACAAGCTTTACACTTCAAAATTACATTAACAACTGCATACATTTTCTTAATACTATAATCTTTAATCTTAGATCCCTGAAGATACTAATAATTCTCTAACAGATCACTGACTTTAACATCGTCATTTAAAATTATAATCGCTTATAAAATTTTAAATTTAATTTTAAGTTATAGAAAGTAGCTATACACCAGAAAAGGACAAAATAGAGATTGTTCAGGATGTGAGATTTCACTTAAACTTTTGTGTTAATAGAATGCCTATGTTGCATTCATGGTTAGATGGGACCAGCTGCAGTGGTTTCTTTCTTTGATTTAGCTTAAAAGAGGCTGCTTTGTTCAAATTAACTTATTCTGCTCTGGAGATGGGCTTGGCAGACTCAGGTAGTGGTTAGTGCCATGTCATCATTTCACACTCACAGAAAACGCTGCCTTGAACGAAGCTTGCAGTAGTAACAAACAAAATAGGTAGGATAAGACTTCAGGAAAAAACTTTGTGCTAGTGATGGCCAAGCTTGTGATCTGCACAAGGCCATCATTTCAAGGGTGGGATTTCTTCACTCATGCTCACAAAGAATAGGTTGAAAATAGCACAAGGAGTACAGGATGGTGTGTATGGGAGTACCAGTTATTAGCTGTTTTTCACAGATTGAAACTAGCAAGGCCTGAGTAAATCAGAGAGCTTCACCTTTGGTATTCACAGTCAGGTTTTGGAGAGAAGTGTCCATGTTCCCATTCCCCTCTACCACTTGTTTCACAGGGACACATCTGAGCTTCCTTCCACCTTTGATAAACAAATGCCTTCTGGAAAAAGACCTTATTTTCAGAGTTTCATTCCAGATCTCACTAGAAGAGCACTGCAGTGATGGAGGATCAGCAGCTTGTTCTAGCTCATCTGTGCCCATGGACTCAGATTTATATATTTAATAGATTATTAAATCTATTGTATCCAACACATGTGTAAGTCTCCAGAAGGTTACTTGTACAGAGGAGCTAAATAGTCTGGGGTATTTGATTTGGATCAAGAGCCTTTGGTTTAGCAGTTAAAGCCCAGCCGTGTTCAGCCCACTTAAAAGCTGTTATTAACAGGTGATGCTGACCAGCCTCACCTGCCTTTGAAAGCCAGATTCAAAACTGTAATGCTGACTGCCTTAATCTTCTTAATCCTAAAGTGCAAAGCAGCCTGGAGGCAAAGTGGGAAACGTGCAATGTTACCGTGGGCTGGGACTGCTCTGAAGTGTCTTCAAGGCTAAAATTCAGTATTTTTCACTGGCACTATGTCCCTCCTGAAAGTGATACCTTTAGCTTTGCCTTAAAATATTCTCTCACTTTAGAGGTTCAGTCTGTAAGGATTTTTTTTTTTTTTTTCATCTGGTTTCCCAGAGTGCATTACCTTATGGTTTATTTTAATCCATTTTGTCTAGGCATGATGTGTAAGAAGAGAGCCCCTGACACTGTGTACATAGCTCAGTCAGGGAACTAGAAAGGAGGATGCTGGGCTGGGAAAATTCAGGAGAGGTAGGGGACACTGATTGAGGGGCATTTTTGTTTAAGAGGAATGGGGAGAAATCTATTTCTCTAACAGCAAAACTAAAGCATGACAAGATTTAAAAGCGTAAAGCAAAACAAAGATGTACATGTTTCAGCCATTCTGATTTGCAGAATTTTGCCTCTCACATGCAATTTGGTCACTCTGCTGTGCAAGTGGAACCACAGGAAAGAGTTAATTCTCACAGTTATCTACTGAAAAAAAAAAAAAAAAAAAAGACGACGACTGAGCAAGGTTCAGCAAAGGAGCTCTGTAATCTTCCTCCTAAAAGAAGATGTGTAGTTTCAAAAAGATACCAGACAGCAATGAACAACATAAAGCATCCTATTCAGAGCACATTATGTAATAGACCTCCTTAATGCTGTTGAACAAACAAACATTTAGTGCTCAGTTGCTTTATCATATCTTCATAAGTTACTCAAGGGAATTTTGTCTTTATACTGCTTATTACTGTCTTTACATGTCATTTTAATGTTAAACTTCTCAGTCAAAATCAGAACTAGCCTTGTCTTTTAATGATTTCTTTCAGGACGTTGATATCCCAATATGCCTGATTGCATGTTAAAATTAAACAGAAAATTGAACGTATCCATAGGAGACAAAATCAGAAATTCTTCTGTCTCATGGAATTCACAGAAGACAGTCAATAAGTAATTTGGAACTGAAAATGTTCATACTTAGAAATTTTTTCATCTTTCAGGGACATTTTCTTAATTATCCTAATTTGTCAAATGTATCTTCATTTTTACAAGAAGTTTCCTTTTCATACGTTTGTTAAAAGAAAGATAATTGCAACTGGAAAGCAGCAAAATGAAAAGAACTTCAATTACACATTATAATAACAAATGTGTTCTAGTTCAGGTGAGCCAGACCAATTATATATGATTAGTGAATGGAAACAATTGATGTTTCTGCATTTTCATTTGGGCCTGCTGACCTTTTATGGTGAATGTGCTACAATCTGTCTTCCCCTGGTGCTCAACACAGAGCAAATATTTTAACTTATAGAGCCCTTTGGAGAAATTATTTCAGTCTGATTAGAGACAAGTTTTAGTGAACTTGATGAGTATTTACTCCATTCTCACAGAAGAGAAGAATGATTTTTTTGGTAGTTCTTTAAATTGCACATGACCTAAATCTGAGACACAGCTATGTGGCTATTACTGTCTTCATACCATATTTTGTATCCATTAAAAAAGGAAAAAAACTAAATTGAGATGCATATTTAAATTCTACTTAGAAAATAGATGAAGTTCAATAAACATGAGTATTTACTAAAATTTTAAATTTGCAAAACTATGGTCTAGTCCAAACTTTGCCAGTGTTTGTCTCTGAAGTGGAGATGACTATTACCTTAATGCTCCAGCCGAGCCTCCAGGGTCCCTACACCAGGCACTGCACAATCCATGTGAGAGGAACCAAAGAATTTATCATCTAGTCAGAGACAAAGTAGAAGGTAGGGCACAGAATGAAAACCCAAAGACATTACCAAAATCAAATGGTGTTTCACTCAGCTTGGTATAGATGTTAATCTCCTGAGACACTGGCCAGTGGCCGATCCAACTGGACCTCATGGCCATGAAGACGTAACTAGAGCTCCTCAAAACAAATGTTCAAAATGACAACAGGTAATGTGATGACAACACTGCCAACATGAAGAATTTACTGAGCATTTACCTTCCAGAAAATGTTTGAAAAGAAAAAGCAAAAAGTGCACTTCTTTTAAAAGGACACATAAGGTGATGAGGCATTTGATTTCCTATGGTAATGTTGACATAATGTAAGAAAAAGTAATTAGAACTTTTATTAAAAAGTAAGCTGCCTTTAATATAGCCTTCATTTTCCTCTGACGGTGACGTGATTTCTGATGTTTACTTTTGCTTAGCACTTCTGAATAGCTCTTTAATCTGGTGCCTGAATCATTTGGGATGCTGTGCTTCAAAATGCCTTCTTTAGTACAGACTTATAAAAGATGTGCCATGCAAATGTAAATCACCAGAAGCTCTAGTAACTCAAATCCTTATTTTACTGAAACCTTAGCTTAATAGAAATATTGGAAAGAAAAAGTGAATCAGCTTCAAATGGGCTGTAAAAATGGATCAAAACTATGTAATTGCTGTGTCCCACTTACTTCCTATTATATTTTATTTCTAAATATTTTCTTCCCCCTTGAAAGTTCAACCAAGGCTTTGCCAGTATAGCTGGGTCCTTCCCAGCATCAGCAGAAAGATATTCTGCAGCTAATGTAATATTCTATAACTCCATTACTTTCAGATTGTGCCTTTGGAGAAACCTATGCAAACTCCTTCAAATCTAATGAGGCTGTACATCACTGGATTCACTTTGAAGGTAATAGGGTTGCACAAAGTGACCTGAGGGCATAATTTGGCTACTTATAATGATGATGAGTGAGAGGAAAGAAACCCCTCTGAGTCTCAGAATCCACAGAGAACCTGGAGGTTAGGACAGGAAAATGCTGTTTTATTCTGGGTAAATCTGATACAGAATCAGAGGGCACAATAAGTATGTATCCCTGCGATGACTCTTCATCACATCTTTGGGCAAAGCTTCATTTTGAATCCATTTACATTATCAGAGAATTAATGACATTTTAATCCATAATCAAATTAACTGCAACAATCTTTATTAAGGAAAGAAACCCATCGGCAGGGTACCTTATTGCTCAAACTTAGAAGGATGTGTGTGGAGGCGCAGCAGAGATGCTCACACTATGAATTCATGTGGAAAGGACTATGCATCTAAGAGCTTGACCATTTTTTTCCAAGAGTATCAGGTCATCAAAGATACCACCTCTCCACAGCCTTCTGCGATACAAAATGAGCTGGAAAGAGGAGGGGGATGAATGGAAGAAAAATCCTGTAGGTTTTCCTGGTCTTTTTCTCTTACATTCGTCAAGGGTGTTTGCACAGAAAAGTACCTTTTCATTCTACACATCCTCAGTGTAATAACATTAAACATTACTTTCCCAATTGCAACTGATAAAATTATTTCCCCCGTAATCAGTGAGTGCTGCATTTTATCGTATGCAGTTGGGAAGATAGTGATTAATATTTTCGTACTAGGAACTTTGGGATTTAACAGAGATTAAAGGGTAACTGTCCCTCATGCATGTTTCGCATTCACTTGTGAACAGAATTAATCAAAGCTAAATTGTCTTCACAATTTCGGGTACAAAGTGAGGATTCATGTTAATTCTGCACACAGGAAAGCCTGAAAAGAATCCAATGAGGATACGGAGCATATGGCAGATGAATAGTAAGGAAAGGCAAACAGATTTCCATAAATTCTTTATTTATGGGCAGGACTGTGGGGCTGGTTCTTTAAATGTCACTTGACCAACTCTGTTGTCATTTACCTTTGCTATTTAATGTTTCTCTTTCTTCTTTTACTTTGCGTGATGTAAACTAGTGGTAGCCACCTTTGCAGACAATGACAGTCACAGAAAGCCTAGCAGAGATGAGCTGCTCGCTATTTCCAGGTGTGTACTCCCCAGAAAGCATATTAGGTGAGGACTATATACAACAGTGTACATTTTAACTCACTTAAAAATAATATTTATCATTTTATGGGCACCTTATCAATACTGCTTGCCATCTGGACACTCCCATCGTGATGTCTAGAGGTCACTCTTACAGGGCTTCTCCTGCAAAACCTGCTCTCGCAGGTATGCAACACTGCTGTCCCCAGCCCACCCTACTCCCCCAGCTTTTTAAGTTTCCGGTGTACATAAGTGGCACAATCTGGTGATCTGCGTCATTCTTTAGGAGACAGTTTGAGATGCTGCAAAGACCTTTAATCGTAATTTAGCACCAACTCTTCAAAAAGTATTTCTCTAGCTCAGAGGGCCCACATCATAGTCTGACATCCAAAGCACACTTACCCTCATTCAGTCTCTCTTTTATTAGTTTCTCATGAAAAGATTTTTTTCACTTAAACCAATCAAGTAGTTTGGGCAGTTATGAAGGTCAGCCAGAGGTACAGGAAAAATCAGTATTTCCTTTATGTTGTGTAAGTGCATGCAGAGGAATTATTTCTGCCCCCACAACTTGTAGCCTGATGAGACAAAGGTGAATAACAAAACTAAATGAGCAGCCTTTATAGAACATCTCAAATCCTCAACACCTTCTCTGAAAAAACAGAACAGGCCTTGAATTTCTTTTTCACTTACTATGTACTTAAGGCTATTCTCTGTATTTGCTTGCTGAAATGGAAATCAGAGCCTAGTATTAAAAGCCCATTCTGTTGGTGCACTGACTTGTGAGGAACTGAGAGGCAGGTAGCCTCCCAGCCCAGGCTTTGCTTGCAGCCCACCTCCACACAGGGCATACGTGCAGCTAAAATCCCATTAGGGTCCTATTTTGAGGCTTCATGTTTTGTTGTGAACATGATTTCAAATGGCAATGGATGCCCAAATCTGCCAACTGCCTCTAAATGCAGGGCAGATAAAGCTTCCTATCTTTAACGTGCCCTAGAAACAGTGAAATGTAAAGGGTGTGTGGAGTTTAATACAAAGTAGTTCAGTGATCTTAACAGATGTTAAATAGCATGCCCTATCTCCCAGAATAGATACAACCTTTTGTAAGACATAAATATTTGCTACAGTGACAGAAAATTAATATCATTACCTTTACCTAGGAATATCTTCAAATAACTGTTACTTACGCATGCTCCTCATGTTCACGAGAATCTTATTTCAGAGAGGGAAGGCTGATGATGGACTATACCACAGGGGCTGAGATGGAGATTCCAATTTAAGTCCTCTCACTAGTAGGAAGGATATCAAGGGTTTGAGGCTAGCCATCCCTCAGAACTGCACAGCTGACAGTTTCTGCTTACAAAAATCCCAGAACAGCTGGGGTTCCTCCCCAAGAAGTATTGGGATCCCAGGTAGGGAATTTCCCTCAACAGAGGCCACAGTAGATTAGATATGGCAGCATCCACATCCACGAAAACTAGAGCAGGTCCAGGCTTGGAGCACTGCACCTCTCTCCGCCATGTCACTGTTTCTGTTCCCCCTTCCCGTGGTCTCAAGAGGAGACAAGCTTTAACCTAGGTGAAAAAAAGACACTAGTGTACATTTCTTGCTACGCCCTCAGATGATCCAGCTACCCACTGATGTAAATCGAAACAAATTATGACTACCCCAACTCCTGTGGCCAAAGTTGTAACCCTCACAAGAATTATATATTGAAAAACGTTAACGGCACACAGTCAGCAGTACCAACTTCATTTCAAATTATTCTACCTAATATATTATACAAGAAGTTAGCTATTATCTAGCTGTGAACCAACAGTGATTATTTATTTGTTTGGAAATACATCTTTTATCAGACTGAGAAGTACTGCTTTCCTCTGAGCCTGAACCTGCACATAGAACGCAATTTATGTGTTCCAGAGAAATCTTCCGCTGAATATCCCTACAATCTGCTTAAAATTCATCACCTGAGCAATGTGAGTCTTGTCTCTTGCGAAGACAAAACTAAAAATCAGATGAGGAATACTGCAGCAAAAGTTTAGTGTGTGTTAGTGTTTCACTTGTAAATTGAGAAATCTTTCAGCTTTACTCTCTCAACTATTTCAGATTCCATTGTGCTGCAGTCTGATATGGTAGATAATTCATCAGCCTGTATGTCTTTTATTATTATTACTGTTACAAAAAGTCTTGAGTTTAGGAGAAACAAAACAATAATTTTGCAATATTGTCACAACACACTGGGTTAGAACATAATAAACCTTGTTATTATGATCCTGGAATAGCAAGGAATCACTAAGTATGGTACACAAAAGCATTCATTCAGAAAAGTGAAGGTTTAAAAAAAAAAAAAAAGTAGATAAAATGAATTTTCAGTCTCACAGAGACTCAGAAAATGCACCCAGCTGCAACTGAATCTTTGGGTCAAAATCAGGATCTGTTCCCACTGCCTGCTGGTGCAAGACCAAGCTCTGGGTCCTTATACCAATACATAATGACTGTTTGGGAGATCACTGTTGAGGTGTAAATTGGCACAGCTCCACTAGCTTTTGGTGTATGGTGTTAATTTAAATATGCTGACAATGTGATGGTCCTAAGTTTTATAATATATAAACATGCTAAGGTGAACTGAGGAAAGAACTTCAGATCATAAATCTTCTGCTTTGCTGCAGATTTCAAACAGCAACCACCTACAGAGCCAACTGTGCACGTCCTCACGGTGGTAGCCCATTTGACAAAAGGTGCTAGCACTTGGAGGATGGAGCTGTGAGGGTATTTACTAGTTTATGGTAAGTTTTCAGACTTGACATTGGGAAGCATTTCTTTACCAAGAGGGTGGTCAAATACTGGAACAGGCTTCCTGGAGAGGTGGTCGATGCCCCAAGCCTGTCAGTGTTTAAGAGGCATTTGGACAATGCCCTTAATAACATACTTTAACTGCCTGAAGTGGTCAGGCAGTTAGACTAGGTGGCTGTTGTAGGTCCTTTCCAATTGAAATATTCTATTCTGTAATTTGGTAACACTAAATTACTGTGTCGAAGGGATTTGGACCTTTGGTGGTGATGGGTTTTTTTGATCTAGAGGAGAAATGCTGCACCAGATGAGTTTTTTGGGCTACAAGGTCTCAACAGGGTAGTGCAGAACTACGTTGCCCTTATTCTCCACTGTGGCAGTACCTCTGAATGGCGTTTCACTCATCCTAAATGATGAGCTTGCCACCCAAGCAGAAACACCATGAGCTGATGCAGATGAATTTCCCATGCGCGTGAGGACCTCTCTGCCATGGAAGGCTGCTGGATAGCACTCCACAGAGTGCGCTGTCAGATATGAATTATGCATTGACACTGCACTCCCACATCATTATACCTTTCATTCTGCTGTG